>NW_012116821.1:4885911-4996533 GCF_000951035.1 Colobus angolensis palliatus | reverse complement strand
GCACTTTGGGAGGCCGAGACGGGCGGATCACGAGGTCAGGAGATCGAGACCATCCTGGCTAACACAGTGAAACCCCGTCTCTTCTAAAAATACAAAAAATCAGCTGGGCAAGGTAGCAAGCACCTCTAGTCCCAGCTACTTGGGAGGCTGAGGCAGGAGAATGGCATGAACCTGGGAGGCACAGGTTGCAGTGAGCCAAGATTGTGTCACTGCACTCCAGCCTGGGCAATAGAGCAAGACTCCATCTCAAAAAAAAAAGAAAAAAGAAAAGAAAAGTTAGCCCCCTTTAATTGGTCAAAACTTGGTGACTGGCATAAGAGTAGTTTAATCTGTTTACACATCTAGTTATGTTTCAGTTTACTATGTGTGCTGAGCTTAAAATATGAAAAGAGTCAGCTTTAGGCTAAACTTAATTTAACAGGAAGAAAGACGATTTCTGGGATTTCCTTTCTTTTCTTTTATTTTTTTTTAAGAACTCTTGGCCCTTCTCTGCCTGCTTTTATTTGCTTTTTAATTTTTTAAAGGCAGGACTTTGCTCTGTCACCCAGGCTGGGGTGCAGTGGCGCAAACATAGCTCACTACAGCCTCCTGGGCTCCAAAGCTCCTCCTGCTCAGCCTCCTTATTCCCTCCAACCCCCGCTGCCCATCCCCAAACCCATTGCTGGGACTACAGGCATGTGCCCCCATGGCTGGCTTCTTCTCTGCCTGTCGGATCCTCTTCATCTTTCCAAGGTGACTGCAAATCCCACGTCTTCAGTGAAGCTCTCCTGGGTCACTCCAGTCAGGGCTGCCCACTCCCTCTTGTCAGCTCCTGGAAGCCTTATTTCTTCTATTATTAATTTGAGAAACATCAGATCTAGTTGTGAATTTTTCAAATCCAGAGTTAAATCTTCAACAAGATTGGAAACTTCTTGAAAGCTAAGCCCAGGTATCACATTTGTTTAAAACCTGCCCTATACTGTCCACTCTGACCCCAGCACACACAGACACCACACTCACCCAGGCATGTGCACACATACAAACAGCTCCCAGACAGAGGGGAGATTTAATAAATCCTTACAAGTGGTTCTGATGACTCAAACTGCTTTGCAAACTATAACCTGCCTGGACAGAACTGATTTATCAAGACAGGGGAATTGCAATAGAGAAAGAGTAATTCATACAGAGCCGGCTGTACAGAAGACCAGAGTTTTGTTATTACTCAATAAGTCTCCTTGAAAACTCAGAGACTGAAGTTTTTAGGGACAACTTGGTGGGTAAGTGGGTAAGGAGGTAGTGATTTGGGAGTGCTGATTGGTTGGGTAGGAGATGAAATTATAAGGAGTCAAAGTTGTCCTCTTGCACTGAGTCAGTTCCTTGGTGGAGGCCACAAGACCAGATGAGCTAGTTTATCCATCTGAGTGGTGCCAACTGATCCATCCAGTGCAGGGTCTACAAAATATCTCAAGTACTGCTCTTAGGTTTTACAGTAGTGATGTTACCCCTGGGAGCAATTTGGGGAGGTTCAGAATCTTGCAGCCTCTAGCCGCATGACCCCTAAACCATCATTTCTAATCTTGTGGCTAGTACTACAAAGGAAGTCTAGTCCTCAGACACTAAGTGGGCTTGTTTTGGGAAAGGACTGTTATCATTTTTGTTTCAAAGTTAAACTATAAACTAAGTTCCTCCCAAAGTGAGTTCCGCCTACATCCAGGAATGAACAAGGACAGTTTGGAAGTTAGAAGCAAGATGGGGTTAGTGAGGTCAGATCTCTTTGACTGTAATAATTGTCTCAGTTATAATTTTTGCAAAGGCAGTTTTAAAATAAGCATACCACAATTTGACATATTATATGACAATTTTTGCAGAAGTTTGCTTACGGAGTGTTATTTTTATGTAGTTTTGCTACCTTACACTTCCATTTATTGAACTATTACTATGTGCCAAAGACTACCCCAAATTCTTTACACATGTTGTCTCATTAAGTCTCACAATATCCCCACAAGGTGCGAATTTATGTGCACATGTTTTAAACAGCCAACTATTACTCAGAGTAGTTAAAAAATTGCAGGTAATAGGTGATGGGGTAGGCCTCTATGTGTATTCGCATTTACCTAACTAGACCAATATACAAGGTACAGTCAGGAAAGGGGAGGAATACAGGAGAAATTCCACATCATCCAGATACATATCCATGTGGGATAGCAGGAAAAGCAGAGATCTGGGGTCAAATGCTTTGGCCCAGGTGTGGCCTAAAAGTTGTATGAGTTTAGGCAAAACCTTAAATTCATTTGAGTCTACATGTCTAGATTTCTTATTCTGTAAAATAACTTACCTACCCTACACATAGTATCCACACTATAAAAAGACTGACTCTAGTTCCAGAGTTTATTTAGAGTCCTGTTGCCTTCATGAAGCAGTCTTGATTTTACAATTTACCCAAGGTACTAAAAATTTATGTGAGATTTGATATTTGTCTCTGGATACTTTTCACATCAAACAAACATGTGTTCTAACTTTCAGAGGCTGAAACTCCAAGGCCGATGAATCACAAGGAGAATGAAAAGGTCTGCTTTTCAGTTTTCCTCACAATTTTTATTGCAACCACCTTCACATTATGCAGAGGTTACTACAGGTTCTGGCATTTTCATCTTAGATTTTAATATATAATTTTGAATTTTATTCCTATTTTTGTTAGAAAATAATTTTTCCTTATGCAATGCTACTTCCAAGACAGTACACGTTTGAACTGGCAAAGTTTGTCATACTGACATTAATGTAATAATTTTTTAAAAATCCCTTCCAAATCATCCACTGAAGTGTCAGCAATAAATTGGCATACCAATGCAAATAGAAGACAAAGAATGAACCATAGAGAAGGAATTAGGAAGAGCATTTTGGAGTCCATCAAGATATGCGTGCCCGAGTCTTGCTGTCACTGTCTCTGTCTTTTTCTCTGGTAAAAATAAATAAATAAAGCACAATTTTGAGGGTGGGGTGGAAGTGGAATTCTTAAAGGTCTACTGCATGCATGAAGGACTTAACCTTTGTGTTTTTCCTCTGAAAATAGACAGCTAAAGTCCTCAGAAAATGTGCTGGGGCAGAGGCCATCGCTGAGCCCAGCTGTTGAGGAGTCTGCCCGTCCCAGCACATGCCCCACACCATGGTCATCCCCAGCTCCACCTGTCTGGTGTCCTGGCCCTGACCTGGCAGATGTCATGGGTGAGACTGAGAGGAGCACCCTGGCAGCTGTGCATTATTCTAAGAAGAACTGTGTTACTGTGAGAGAAAGGTTGCCCCGATGGCCAACTTTTGCTGGTTTGCCTGATACTTTCTCAGTCGGAAAGTCCTGTGTCGAGGGAGATCACCCTCACTCCTGGGCAAACCAGGGTACTTAGTCCCCTTCAGAATCACCTCTATCCATGGAAGCAGCACCCGCCCCATAGCCAAGGGATGCACATTTTCAGCTAGACTGGACTCAAAATTTGACTGTTTTTCAGATGAAACTACGAGTTAAAAGATTTTCGGGAGTTGCTGTCTATTTTTAGTCTTAAAAGACTTCCATTGCCTTCTTCAACCAAGATGATGCCAGAAAGCATTTTTTTTTCTATGGTGCCTATCCTCACCCCACCACTGTGCTTGGCTTTTCCTAAGCGTCTTCATCGGGAAAAAGGATGCACCTCTTTCCTTCTCATATACAGTTTGAATGATCGGAACTTGCGTAACTCTATTGTCTCTGGTCAAAGACATTTATCTTCATGTATATTTTTCAAGGATAATATTTTACAATAATGTTCACCTATCAGAGCATTTCTGGTCAGACCTGGTTCACATTTGCATTGATCGATGACTATTTTAGAGCAACTGTGAAACCCCATTCTTCAACCCGCAGTGGTTTTGTTTCTTTAGCCTTCCAGTGGAGCAGTTTTCCTGTGCCACCAGACCAGCACCTGGTCAGAACAGGTCAAGATGCTTTTCTGTGTTTGTAGCTTATATTGTGAGGCCAGATCACACTATTTTGCCTCATGTGATCTGGCCTCTGCCTCCAGGCCTTGTCCTGATGCCCCGGCTCCCAGCCTCTTGCCTGTCTTTGCCATCTCACACCCACTCTGGAGACCCAGGATTTGATGCTGCTTCCTGGGGCTGACCTTGCCCCTCCTGAGCTGATATTTGCCTCTGGTCCTTCAGAGCACCCCCCTCCCTGATCTCATTCAACTTCCCTTGACACATGGCAGGTTTAATTCTCCCTTATGGAAAAGGGAGAAGACATAGAATTTCAATGTACTATGCATAAAAATGAAAGACACTCTCTAACTTACCTTTCAGGGTTGCCATCTTCACCCTCTATTCAAACACTGGTAAAGGAGAACCAGGACGCACACCTAACATATCTTTGCGAGTCATGCCGTGTTGAAATGGGACAGGAGTTTTCCCTTATCCCCCTTGTAGAGCATGTGATGGGGATGTAGCTGACTTCTTTGGTGCCTCAAAGCGCAAACCACTAGGGAGAGCAGGCAGACAGGCAGGTTGTGAGGACCCTGGGCTCCAACCCCAGGGTAGTGTCTAGGGTTGAGTGTTTACAGCTCTGGAAGCCTCAGTGGGTGTGTATTACAGTGTACTCTTTCAGCTTAGCCATCCACAGGCAGCTTGTGTTAATCAGCTCAGTGAGACCCTCTGCTTTATCACAAGGATGGAGGGCTTTCTGTAACCCGGGTTCTTGCCCTAGGGTACCGAAAAAACAGAGTCACATGTGGGCTTGACAAATGAGTGTAAGGTTTTATTGAGTGGTGGAAGTAGCCCTCAGCAGATGGATGGGGAGCCAGAAGGGGGATGGAGTGGGAAGGTGGTCTTCCCCTAGAGTCAGGCTGCTCAGCAGCTGGGCTCTCCTCCAACCGCCCTTGGCCAAATTTCCCTTGGCATCCACAGCATTTCACCGTCAATGACCTGCCAGCATCTACTGATGTGTTCTGCCACTGTGTTTTTCTTAATGTCCAGCTGCTTGTGTGTGTGCCTGCTAGGGTCTCAGGGTTTCTATAGGCACATGTTGGGAGTGTGGCAGGTCAGAGTGGTCTTGGAAAATGCAACATTTGGGCATGAAAACAGGAGTGCCTTTCCTCACCTAGGTCTGTGGGCACAGGCCCAAGGGTGGAGCCCTTGCCAGGGACCCTGTTCTTCTCTACTCAGCACTTCCCTGCCCCCCTTCTGTATCAATATGGCCGTAGGTAAGTCACTTCATCTCTCTGGCTCTCAACTTCCTTGTTTTAAACAGAAGAATAAAATACCCAACACATAACATTCCTAGGACATTAAATGACAAAATTTTTATTATAATAGCACCTGTAAACTCTAAATCATATACCAATATAATATATTATTATGTTTAATAAGTTAAGTTACCATATAGGATGAAAAATAGACAGCCATCTTTCTTAGTAAGGTTTTGGTGTTGACTGATGGGATGCAGGAGCCAACAGCTTCTCAAGAGCTCTACTCTTATGTTTTGAAAAAAAAGTAGAAGAGCGAGTCAATGCATTTAGTAATAGGAAATGGGGAACAGACACACTACTTTATAAATAGTAACAAAGATGTATTGAGTTAACCTCCCATGGTGGGTTTTTAAGTTAGAGACAGAAGTGAATGGGATAACGACTCAACTGTGCTGGTGCAAAGGCTCCTAAGAAAGAAGTCCACACACAAGTTCGTATTTAACGTGTGTCCAGTCCCTGGCACAGAGAAGGCTTGGGATAGCATTGAGGGGATGCAGTGGGCTAAAGACAGTCTTCTCCTTCCAATGGAAACCTGCAAGACAAGAAAGAGCTTACACATTTCTCTCCATAAGCTTGGAACAGGAATTTACAAGATATCTAAAAGCAATAAATATTTGGTGAGGTTCACTCACTAATATGGTTTGGCTGTGTCCCCACTGAAATCTCATCCTGAATTGTAATTCCCATAATTCCCAAATGTTTTGGGAGGAACCTGGTGGGAGGTGGTTGAATTATGGGGGCGAGTCTTTCCCGTGCTGTTCTCGTGATAGTGAATGAGTCTCACGAGATATGATGGCTTTAAAAACAGGAGTTTCCCGGCACAAGTTCTCTTCTTGCCTGCTACCAGCCATGTAAGACATGACTTGCTCCTCCTTGCCTTCCGCCATGATTGTGAGGTTTCCCCAGCCACATGGAACAGTAAGTCCATTAAACCTCTTTCTTTTGTAAATTGCCCAGTCTCGGGTGTGTCTTTATCAGCCCCGCAAAAATGGACTAATACAGTCACCAAATGATGGAGGGTCTAGTAGATGTCTCAGAAATCTGACAGGGGTCTCCTGCAGAGTCCCAGGCATGTTTATTCAGATGCAAATGGTAGGGGGAAAAAACCAAAACCAATAGCACTTGTTCTGTTTGGATTTTCATTGAGCTACTACATACAAGGTCTGAAAATTATTAGTGACACAAATACCTGAGTAAATTGAGCGCTCAAGGGTCATTTTAAATACTAGCCTACATTAAGGTTAGCTTCTAATTCTTCTGCCTTCATTGTAAAATTCTTGGCTATCCACCTAATTTTAACTAACAACTTCATAGGATCACTGTATTAGAAACACTTTCAGCTCCAATATCTGACTAGTCAGAATATCTGACTAAAAACCAGTTAAGCCATAAAGTAGTTTTTAATTATCTTACATAACAGGAAGTTTGAAGATAAGCTTCCAGATTTCTGTAGGAGCTTAAAAATTGTCATTAAGAATACAGACTCCTTTTGTCTCTCCCATCTTCAGGATATGAGTTTTGCATCTTCAGGCTTGTCCCTCAACATTACAAAATAGCTGCCACATGTTTAATATTACATCTTTGCATGGGTACATTTATTGTAGGAAGGGAAAAGAAATGTGAGAAAAAAAGAATTCCTTTTTTACAACAGAGAAAAATGTTTCCCAGAAGATCCCCCTTCCCCAACCCAGCAGACTCCCTCTACATCTCATGACCAGATCAGGGCCACAGCCACCTCCAGGTGCAAAGGAGTGGGGAAAAGACTCCTTGCGTATGGCGAAGAGGAAATCTTGTCCTAATTGGCCTAAACCAATCCTGAATCATTGCTGGAAAACTTGTCATATTGCCACCCTGAATAAAGTCAGGGTTTTGTCTACAATGAGTAGACAAAAGACGTGACCAAATCTGAATAATGCAGCTCCAAGGCTTTAAATTCCAGCGGCAATGCAATCACCTTTATTTGGTATCAAGTAAACTATATGTTCTGAAGTTCTGATCTTTCATTAAATGACAATTGTGTGGGAATTTAATATTTGTGACTTGACAATACAATTTGAAATAAAAGTAAAGGATATTGATTTGGTGCTTTGGGCCCAAAATAACAAGACTAAAGGAGAATTTAGTAGTGTATCTATCGGGTATCTCTATATAGTCAGAGCTGTGAACAAGCTATTCCAAATAAATCAAAATGAATTACTCATATACATTTCAACTCTAGTTATTTATTCTTATAAGACAATGTGATAATAAAGTTTAGTAGAATGTATCTGAGGAATAAGATAGGCAGTTATTTCAGAAGTCTGGAGATTAACACGAGACAGAAGGAACGGTTTCATAAAAACAAATGGCTTGTAAAACCTATGTTAATGAGTAGCTGATCCCACAGGTTAAGTGCTATAGGAAAATGCAGCCCAAAAAAGCAGATGCTATGATGTGTCCCTTTAAGGAGACCAGGCACCTTGAAAAACCACATTTGTTTTTCATTATATTAGTGAGTAGTCAAGAAAATACAAGCACTTTAACAAAATGCATAATCATTACTGGAAATATCTCTAAGAATTTCTTACTTTCCCTTTTCTTTGCTTTCCTGAATTAATCTTTTGCTTTTCTTGCTATAGCATATCCAGTTTTTAAACCATCTCCAGTCCTGTCTGATGTGGGTGGTAGCGTATAAACAAACAACTAACCAATCACACGGAAACCCCATGTATGGTCAGTGACATTGTGAATATAAAGTCTTTCCTCTCCCCTTTTATAGGCCATTTAAACAATTGTGAAAGTCATTCTTTGTGTATACGAAGCATACCTAAAAAAGTACAGAAAACTAGAAGAATATGTTCTCACTCCCAGAATGGGCCATGTGAGCTGCTGCAGGGCTCTGCTCCTCCACTAGACACACATAACTGGTGAAAATATAAAAGGCAACAACAACCAACTGAAGTTTCTGGAAATTGCTCTAAGGACACACAGCAAATGCAGAAAATTTGCTCCAGACTGTCTACTAAAAGTCTGCAAGAACAGTAAGAGTCTGGCATTTGAACCTCAACCCACTTCCTCCTTTCTCCTAGCTCAGCACGACAGAGACTCCATCCCAAGTGAGTGCAGCCAAGAATGCAAGATCCCGCTCCCCTCAGTTCTCAGTCAAGGGCTGCAGTATCTTCCCAGAAGGGGCAGGCTGCCAGCATTTCTCATCCTCCCCAGCTAAGAATTGCAAAGTCTAAATTCCAGTTGAGTACAGCTGGGTCAAGGAATCCCTTCTTCCATCCATACTTCAATCAGCCATAGCACACTGAGAGTACTGGGGTCCCATTTGCTCTCATTCAGCTTGTTCATAGGGCAGACTCTGCTCCAATATGGAGCAGAGTCTCCATGTTAGGAGAGATAAGCTGGGAAAACCAGAGGCTGCCATCTCACCTGGTGCCCTGCTCCTAAAAGCAGGAAGTCACCACTATTCCTATCCCCAGCTATGGAGCCATGGCTCAAAGATTTATCCCAGAGGGAGAGGCAAGCTTTCTAAAGCTTGCCTTTGAAACACAGTGTGGGGAAGTTCGAGCCTAAAGAAACTATCATAAACAATGGAAGATTTAGGGTTACACAATTAAGAGGAGGCTTCACAAGAGACCAAGCTAAATAATAGACCAGTTCGTTTGTGAGAGAGAACCAATTATAAGACATAGCTATCATGAGCCCTTCTGAGGTCAGAACAAACCTCAAACACTGACTTCACACCTACCCCTGCAAAAGAGCTCAAATTTAATTGGATCAGACTTGGAACAATTTATATCAGGGCATTCTTGTAAACAATTGAGCAATCAGCAAGCAATTAGTGAAGCCTATCAGCTGAGTGTGATAAGGGAAAGAAATAGTCAAAGAAAGCCCTGCTCAAACAACTCTCATCCCACCTGACTGTGCACGTTTCTAACTTTGCACTCTTTGAGAAGCAACATCAGGGGCCTCACACTACTGGGGAAATAGACATCCCTAGAATGGTCTAGCCAAGTCACAAAATAAATAAACAAGCAAGCAACAACAAGGCTCAGGGACAGTATCGGTATCCAGAGTTACTACAAAATATTATGTTCAGTTATCAAGAAAAAGTTGTGAGACAAGGAAACAGAAAAAGTATAATCTACACAGGATCAAAAGCAGGTAACCAAATGTGCCTGTGAAAGAGACCAGATGTGAGGTTGACAGAGCTATATAGGCGTAATGTTTATATATCTCATTGGAATTAAGGTAGTATAGATCTGAAGTAGATTTTGATAAGTTAAGACATATATGGTAAACCCTGGAGTAACTACTAGAAAAAAAAATAAAAAACATAGTGAAAGAAATTTACGTATGCAAAAGAAATCAATAATGGAGGAACAGAGGAACAAAAAGAAGGGACAGAAAACAAAAAGTAAACTATCCGATATAAACACAACTCTATCAATGTAACACTAAATGTTAGATTTGATTGGATAACAACCTAATCAAGAGGCTGAGATCATCAGACTGGATAAAGATACAAAATCCAACTGCATGCTGTCAACAAGAGACACATTTGAGATTGAAAGATATAAATAAGTTGGAAGTAAAGGGATGGAAAAAGATATACCATGCAAACAGCAACCTTGTAGTAACTTTACTAATACCAAACAAAACAGACTTTAAAACAAACCAAAAAGTTACTAGAAATAGAGAGGAATATTTATAATGACAAAAGGGTCAATTCATCTAGAGAAAATAACAATTTAATAACAATGTACTTAACCACTGGGACTCCAAAATCCCATGCAGTGAAAACAAACAGAATTGAGGGGATATATTAGTCTGTTCTCACACTGCTGTTGAAGACATACCTGAAACTCGGTAATTTATAAAGAAAAAAATTAATGGACTCATGTTTCTATGCTGCTTGGTAGGCTTCACAAGCATGCTGGAAGGCAAAGGAGGAGCAAAGGCACGTCTTACATGGGGGCAGGCAAGAGTCAGAATGAGAGCCAAGTGAAAGAGGAAATCCATTATAAAACCATCAGATCTCATGAGACTTATTCACTACCACTCAAACGGTATGGGGGAACCACCCCCGTGATTCAATTATTTCCCACTGGGTCCCTCCCACAACACACGGGAATTATGGGAGCTATGATTCAAGATGAGATTTGGACGGGGACACAGCCAAACCATATCAGGGATAAATAGACAAATCAACAATAATAGTCTGAGGCTTTCATACTAATGTTCTATAATGAATGAAACAAGTAGGCAGAAGACAAACAAGGAAATGGACTTGATCAACATATAAACCAAGTCCAGGTAGACCTAGCAGACATCTATAGAAAACTCCACCCAGTGACAATAGAATAGGCATTTTTTTTCAAGTGCCTATGGAACTTTCTTAAGGATTGACCATATGAGATGCCATAAAATAGCCTTCATTAAATTACAAATGATTAAACCAATGCAAATTCTTTTTTATAACCATGATGAGAAAAAATTAAGAACAGAAAGAAGTTTGGGGGATTCACAAATGTGTAACAATAAAACAGCATATCTTAAATAACCTATGAGTTTAAGAAGAAATCATAAGGGAAATTAGAAAGTACTTTAAAATGAATGAAAATGAAAACACAACACACCAAAACTTGTGGGATGAAATCAATGCAGTGCTTAGAGGAAAATATATAGCTGTACATTCCCATAATAATAAAGAAGAAAGATCTCAAACTAAAAACCTAACCTCCCACCTTCAGACGCTGGAAAAAGAACACCAAACTGAAACAGCAAGCAGAGGGAAAGAATCATAAAGATTAGAGTGAAAATCAGTAAGCTAAAGAATAGAAAAACAATGGAGAAAATCAATAAAACCAAAAGTTGGTTCTTTGAACAGAGTTTTTTTTTAATGACAAACCTCTAGCTAGGGAAGTATATGTATTTCAAGAAAATGTAATCAACTTTCAATGTACAATCTATAGGGTTTTTTTAAATGTATTCACAGTTTTCTGGATAAGATATAGTACAGGCTGTGAAGCTGAAATTCATAGCATAAATCATAAGTGCCTGATATAGTAGCATTATAACTAGCTTAAACAATCACTGCATATGCATCTGGGCTCTTAATGGGATTTTTTGGAAGTTAGCAAGAATGAGATAGAGGACAATTCAGACCCCAGTGGACTGCTGAGCCAGAACAACTTGGAGGTATTGGCCATCCCTGAGATTCTCTGATTTTATAAATATCAGCAAAAGGTTCACTTACCCCAAATCTTAATATATGTTGTTTCATAAATCTGTTTTATTAAAATGTCAGGAAATACAGCAACATTTAATAATAATACTTGTTTTTTAAGTCCCAGGGATACACAAGGCTGTGATGTATTATTTCACTTGGCCAACGTTGGTGGATCTATGACATAAGCAAATATTTGGGTATACAATGTAGCCACCAGGCACATCTTTAGGAAATACAGATAACAGGTAATCAGCTTGGAGAAAGGCTAGAAGTTACAAGATCACTAGTGGTCTTTTCTGAGCATTTCAGGGACTATGTGGCCAGTTGCTTCACCACAGCAAACCGTATCACTCTTAATTTGATTGTCCTGCTTGGGAGGAAAATATGATTCATAGTTGTCAACTTCTGCAACAGAGATAAGGACTTTTTCTTCTATGTGTCCCTAGCAGCTTGCACTGGCCTGGCATACACAATAGTTTCCTGGCCTAAGAGCAATAACTGTAATTCCAGAGTGCCTATGATGTGCCAGCCAGCAGTCATGTATCTTTGACCCTTCCAGGGCTAGCATGGAGCTATGTGCCTCATCATGCATCTTCATCTTCTTATAGTCATCACAAAATGCTGAATGCTTGCTCAAATGTGGGAACAAACCCTCCTTGAAGTCTAGCAAGGTAGTTAAAAGATTGCCCGGGATGGTTCCTGGCTCAGCCACCTCCTACCCGTGTAAACTTGGGCAAGTTATTTAACCTCTCTGTGCCTCAGTTTCTTTTTCTGTAAAATGGGATCAATGATAACACCTACCTCCCAGTTTATTAAAAGATTTAGTGAGTTGATGCTTGCCAAGCACTTAGAACAACACCTGGAAGATAAGAAATGCTATGTGTTTCTTAAATAAATAAAATTAATCATTGAGTTAAATCTCCCTTTTACTATATGAAAAAAAAAACGAGCTTACTCCAAACTTCACAGTCTTTTCTGCCAATGGGCATGTGCTTCTACCAGAGGGAAAAAGGATAAAGGACCTTGAGTTTCCTGATATTCCCGTGGAGGCCAAAACCTTCTGCTCATGAGCCTGTGTTCACCCCTACTTGGGGTGTTTTCTCCCCAGCACTGGCTTGGGAGCAGACCCAAAGTCTCCTTCTCCTACCAAGCCATGCGTTTTGCAGACTCAGATGTTTGACAAGTATTTTGCCAAAGCAGAAACATCCCAGTGAAAACTAATGACGAAGACTGTTCTGCTGCACTCTGTTGCCTCCTCTAACTGGAGAAGATGACAAACAGCACACACAGCGTCCCTCTCAGAACCACCTATGTGGTCACAGCTTTCATAGAACTCCCTACAGTGTCCACAGGCCCCAAGACACTACTGCCCAGGGCACCCCTGACTCACAACCTCCTGACACAGTGGCACGCCATTTTCGTTTCTGCTGATCAATGTGACTGCTTCAGTTCCTCCAGTGGGATCCAACTGATCTTTGATATTCTTTATACTCTGAGGTGTATTTGCTCTAAGGGTGTGAACAGAAGCTTAGTAAAGTTCAGATAAAACCCAAGGCATGTTCTGCTAAATTCCATGCTCCAAGGGGTGCCAGATGTAGCAAGAAAAAAAAAGAATGCCAAGTTAAATTTGAACTTCGGATAAACAACAATTTTTTAGTATATGTTCCATACAGTATTTGGGAGCTATCTATACTAAAATTTTTTTTGCTGTTTATCTGAAATTCCCTTGTAACTGGGCAGCCTGTATTTTATCTGGCAACCCCACAGGCTGGAGAAGCCTTACAAAGTTAGTCAGTATTTGGTGGTGGGGTGGGGAGGGACTGTCCCTCTCTACAAATGATTTTTTACCAGCAGGCCCATGGTAGGATTGTGAATGAGATAGCGCAGAAGCAACTGCAGAGGGTCACGCAAAATCTCTGTGTGGGCAGCTTTGCTGTGTGCCACCCTGGGGCAGAACGAAAATCTCACCTACATAACAGAGGTGATCTTTACTTCTGTTATTTACTTGTCCTGAAGAACTCTTTAGAATTTCACATGTACTTGAATTCGTCATGAATCCTCCACAATGGCCACTTTCAGCAGGGAATTCAGCGTATGGAGTTTTCTTTGACTCCAAAGAATTGAGCTAAGATAAACTGACATTCATGAAAACATGCTTATGTATTCATACATATGCCTTTGTATATTCTCTCTTATACCCACTCTGGCTAAGGCCAGTGTTTCCTCCTGATGTGGTTTGGCTCTGGGTCCTCATCCAAATCTCATGTAGAATTATAATCTCAGTGTTGGATGAGGAGCCTGGTGGGAGGTGATTGGATCGTGGCGGTGGACCTCCCCCTTGCTGTTCTTGTGATAGTGAGTGAGTTCTCACAAGATCTGCTTGTTTGAAAGTGTGTAGCACTTCCCTCTTTGCTCTCTCTCTCAATGGCCATGTGAGGATGTAACTACCTCCCCTTTGCCTTCTGCATGATTGTAAGTTTCCTGAGGTCTCCCCAGACGCAGAAGCTTGTGTGTCCTGCAGAACTGTGATCTAATTAAACCTCTTTTCTTTATAAATTATCCAGTCACAAGTTTGTCTTTATAGCAGTGTGAGAACAGACTAATACACCTCAGTAATATTAATTGTAGGCTAGTATTTAAGGCTATTGTAATATCTCTGTTACAATAAAGACAGCGTTCTGAATAACTGAGTTGAATCATATCACATGATGTTTACACGCCCAGTGCTGGCTGTAGTTAGTACTCAAAGTTTACCTGTACTATACAGATGGTAAAAGTCAGGTGGCTTTGTGCAGGGTGGAAGGAGGAAAGGAAAGAGGAAAGAAGAAAAAGCAAGGAAAAATACACAGAAGCAGAAAGAGAAAAAGTAAAATAGAGAAGAGTATACCCAAGTATCTAATTTCTCACTAGGTTAGATAAATTTTCCTTTAACAATTAAGCTTTTAGTCTTTTTAGATTGAAGGTGCAAAAATCTTTGAAGAAATAAAATCAATTTAATCAAATAATCAGTTGTTTAGGAGCATAAGCAGATAAGAAATTGAAAGCACAATTGAATGCAAACAGCCGTCCCAGAGTGTTTGTGATATAGCAGTTCTCCCTCTGTGGTACATTTATCATGTACCATACATGTACATATTATACATGATACATTATCTATAAATTAAGTAGATTTTGTCTCCAAAAGTGTTTAATAATATTATATATTTATGTATGCATCCTTGAAAATGGTTATGGAAATAATGATCTATCCCGAAGCAAGAAATTTTTGTTTTGTTTTGTTTTACTCCTCAACATCCTCTTTCGTTGTTTATCTGAAATTCACATTTAACTGGGCAACTTGTATTCCTGTAGAATAGTGAACCCAACAACAAAAATACCTGCCCTTGTGGGGCTTATCCTTAGTCTTCCCTGTGTTGCTTGCACTCTGATACAAATAGCTGTATTTGACTACCAAGCATCAGAAAAAAATTCTTTAAAAGTTAGTGATCAGATTAAATGCAGGTGAGATGCAAAAAAAAAATTCTTTTTTTTCTGATGCTGGTTTATGCAGAGCTGGCTTCATGGCCTGGTGACTGGTGCATTCACGCAGGGCCTCCTGATCAGAAGGGTGTTGCTTTTACCAGCCTGTGAGTCTTAATAATTTTGTACATGCAATCCTTCATTTTCATTTTCTCCTGAACTCTGCAAAGTATGTAGCCAGTCCCAGGTTTATGCATTATAATATAACAAAAATATCAAAAATAATATTTGCTGTTCCATAGAGAACTTAGAACTTACCTCCTAAGTGGATGTATCTGGGACCCCCAAACCCCTGGGAAGTCAGAAGATAATTTTTTCTTTAATGAGAATAATGAAGTCTTAAGATATTAAGTCCATGTCTAGCTAAAAGTCTGTTGGGGCTAAAATCCACCTTTCCTAAACCTCATGTCACATTTCTCTAACTTAATTGCTTCATCCTTGCACTTTCCCAGGTCTTTCTGTTTTCTCTCTCTTTTCATAGCTGAGGCTATCACTAAAACTGTGGCCCTCTTAGCTCTGTCTTTACCATTCTTTTGCATTCAGTCTGGATCTTTATCACCTTGAAGGCATAGGTGGCCTTTCACAGCCAAGCACATTTCAGGCATCCAGTTTTGTATGTTTCCCATGATCGCGGCATATTTTTACCTCATCTCGTAGTTAATAGAAGACAGGAAGAAACAGGCTGCACAGGTTATGTGCTTGAAGGGATGAAGTGGAAGGAGAAACGAAGTCTTCCTAACTCTGGCCTCCTGCTGTTGCACAAGTCAGGCCAATGATGTGGCAAGTCCTAGGGGCACATGGCTTTTCAGAGTGTCATTGTTTGAGGAGGCCATGAGTGGTTTAGCCGATGGCCTCTGCTTCTTTTTATTTTGAGTGCTTCTGAATACACAACTGTGCTCTGAATACACAGCTATCACTGTGGGGTAAACCAAGCCGCAGCTGTCCTTCTTCCAAGGTTGGGGTCGCTGCTCTGCAGGAGCTGGTGTTCTTGAAGGGATGATGATCTTCTACTGGTAAGATAATTTCCAAATCTTTAGAGGTGAATTTAGAGTGAGGGGTCCCCTTACTTGTGGGATTTAATCCCTCCTACCTTAATATCTATAACCTTATAATGCCTTCTTGTCTGTGTTGTTGTTGTTGTTGTATGTGTGTGTGTGTTTAAAGGTCTTGGCACAGACGACGTGCTCAAAACATGTTAACTGGATTCAAATCTATATTTTGATTAATCAGAAATACATACCTGCAAAAACACTGCTCTTGGAAAAGTTTAGAAAAGAGTTGAGCCGTCTGTTTTCTGGTTTTCCAGTTCGACTTTCTTTTTTGTCGTTCCGCTGAATGGTATCATTCTCATCCCTTGGCAACAGTTTTGTAGAGTTATAGTTTCTGGTAGGGGAAGGGCTTCGGTTCTAAAGTTAGTGATCAGATTAAACGCAGGTGAGATGCAACACCAGCATATCGTAATTATCTTATTTCCTGTTTTGCAGTCCCTAACATCCAGTTGTGTAAATCACAAGGATTCTTATAATAACACCTGTCTTCTCCCCCAAATAAAATGGAGTTATCTTCCTTTTTAAAAACACAAAATCTACAACTTTATCATAGAGAAACAAGCCTACTGAGCAAGATCCCTGTCATCATTTAAATATACAAAAGCTACAAAGGCAAATACTTTACCCTCCAGTCCTAAATGTACCTCTCTTATTTTTTCTGAAGCTCTAAACTTTCCCTCTTCATTTTCACACATTGAAAGCCATCCTGAAATTTTCAGGAACAATGGCAAGTTTTCAAACATTTCCTAGAAAGTGTGTAACCCTGTCTTTCTCTTTGTTCTGCTATACTTACATCGGTAGATCAGTGTGACACTTACAAGGCCAGGTATTTTTATCCCAGTTCATTCAAAGGTGGACCAGAGATAACAGCTCCTGTGCTTGGGTGGGGGTTGCTGTGGCTGGGATAGTGGGGGGAAATGTGGCAGGAAAAGCTACGAGAATCACAGGGCAAGCAAGGCATTCCTTAAGGAAGAAAGCTTTCTAAATAACACACTGCTCCGTTCTTTCTATCCCTCTTTAAAGCTGTTTTGTTCCTAACCCATTTTTCATTAAGTTTAATTCCTTTGGAAAAGTCCTGTCACTTTTCTAGGGAAAGTCTCCAGGGGAGTGAGTTTTCAAGATCTGCTGCGGAGTGGGTCCTGCCAGTGCGTGGAAGACCATTTGTTTACAAAACTCCGTAAATACCCAGATGGCGTTCCCTGTGCCCTGCAGCTGCTCAACAAGCAGGGAGACTTGCAGATGCTCACAGAACTCACTTCTGTGAAACCCTTTCTTCTCTGGGAGCCTTCACTGCTATTGTGATGTCCTGCTTGCTCCTCCCATTTTATTCCAGATGCACAACATTAATACAAAATGTTGGAGATCATGACAGCGTTGGGCTCCAGAAACAGTATTGTTTGTCATTTTGAAGCCAGGCCTCAAAATGACATGAACTTCTGAAGAAGGAGCTGGCATCATTTCTATCATTTACACAATTGGATGTTCAGTGTGTGAGGGTAGGAACGGGGGTGGGGTGGGTCCACTTCTATCCATTAGGGAACTCTGGTAATATCGTAGATTCAATATGCCAAGCTTTCCAGGTGGTAGCTTATTTAACTATTGTTAGGGATAACTCAAAGAGCTTTGTATTGCCCCTTCACAAAGTTATGAAAGGGCTATTAAATACATGTATGGGATTAGTATATTGCAGAAATGTTTGCACAGGCATCGAGATGCCAAGTAGTAGCCTCTCCATGGTGACCTCCCTCCAGTCATGCTTGGTACACAGGCATAGCTGCAATGCAAATCCCCTAGACCCCTCTTCTACCAGATGGCCAACCCCCCATCCCCAGTGTTTCTT
This sequence comes from Colobus angolensis palliatus, assembly GCF_000951035.1. NCBI lineage: Eukaryota > Metazoa > Chordata > Mammalia > Primates > Cercopithecidae > Colobus > Colobus angolensis. The sequence goes on along the minus strand of NW_012116821.1, from coordinate 4,978,662 downwards.
ATATGAGTGATCTCAAGAAGTCTGTGTATTAGTTATTTGTTGCTGCATAACAAATGACCCAAAATGCAGTAACTTAAACAACAGTCATCTTTTATTATATCTCACGGTGTCTGAGAGCCAGGAATCCAGGTAGGGCACAGCAAGAGTAGCATGTCTCTGTCCCGTGACTTCCGGGGTCTTCAAGGGAAGACTCAAAGGCAGAGTGTTGAAATCCTTTGGGGGATCATCACTCTCATATCTGCTAGCTGATGCTGGCTACTGTCTGGGCCTGAGGCCTTGAGCCAGGAAACTGACATGTGATTTCTTGATGTGACCTGGGCTTCCTCACAACATGGTGACCCTCCAGAGAAAGAGACAGAGCCTGAAAGAGCCATGTGCCTTTCCCTGCCCAGCTTTGGTAGTCATGCAGCATTGATTCCACTGAGCTTCACAGGCTAAGTCAGTTATAAAGGACTTCTCTGGCCCAAGGGGAGGGAATGTAGATACCACCTTTCGTGGGAGATGAATCCAATCACATTAAGAGCATGTGGGATGGAAAATGCATTGGTTCAGCCACCTTTGGAAGATATAATCTGCCATTGGTACCTTCCCCAAATACACAGTCTTCCTTGTGGAACTGGGGGATATATCATAAACTCTAAATAGGAAAGGCACTTCCTGAATAAATACTAATTGGCTGTCTGTGAGGCATGCAGTGCCTCTAGGTCCCCTGTGGGGTGGGACAGCTCAGGAAGTCCAAGGATTCAGTGAAAACCCTAGAAGATCTTGCCAACTGGAAGAGAGGGAAGCTGATGGCTGGACTCCTCTCCCAGTTATGCTTTTGGATAAATATCTGGAGAGCACAGGGCTTAGCAAGTCAAGAGCCAGCTACAGAAACACCATAAAAACACGCTGCGGCTGAGTGCACGGGGTGATTTTGTAAGCAGCATCCCACCTGGTCCACCAGACAGTGAGCTGATTGAGGTGTGGATTTTCACAGAGATTCAATGGTAAACAAGAAAGATGCATCTCCTACATCCAAGGAATATGTGTTTGGTTAGAAGAGTTGGACAATAAACAAAACAGAATAAACAAAGTGACAAACGAACACGCTAGGTAGTGATGGGCATTGTGGCAATCCCACAACAGGTGACGGTGGTGACACCCAGTGTCTACACCCAGAACAGCAGAGTACACTGTCATCAGTAATCGCCTCTCCAGGAAACTGGGGGCACTCTTCAGACTCAGTTACTTATGGTCTGTGAGTGAAGGAATTAGAGTCCCTGGAGAGACCCCTTAGGAACACCAGTGACCAACAGATTGCACAGGTTGGCTCAGCAGCAAAGCCAACGTTACATCTTGGGATTCCTGGCTACAGCCCATTGCTCTCCCCAACCTGCACATGACTGCAGACAGCGGCAGCCTATTCAGCATCTCGGGGCTGTCGGGAGTGGTGTCTAGGAAGGATCAGTTGCTCTCTCCATCTGTGGCCTTGAATGTGTGCTCAGAGCCCCCTGAGAACAGACAAACCCTTGAAGAACCAACTGAGAAATATCTTCCTGTCCATTCAGGTCAGGAAATAAATGAAAACATCTTTCTTTACCTAGTAGATTGGGTCATGAAAAGCTGATTGTAAATACAATCTTTGTGGGTTAACTGTATTTTAAAAGCTCTCTGACGTCAGGATTGGCACAGTGTTGATAGTCATTGGACAAAGGGTGCGTGAGGGCTCATTAGACTATTCTCTTTTGCTTGGTGTGTGCTTGAAATTTTCTCAAATAAAAAGTAAGTAAAGAAGTAGATAAAATAGCTTTCCTCTGGCAGTACATTTGTCTCTCTTTCCCTCTCTTCCTCTCTTAAAATGAGAATGATTACTTCCAACAAATCGTTTTTGTAAAATTAAGTCTTGCAAAAAATGACTTATAATTGTTTCTGTACATTGGGTTTTTCTGAAACCAAGCACAGCATATTGAAATGATTTGCAGTATTAGCCTCACCTTTAATTCCTGTGATAGTTAAGTAATACAAGTAGGCATATTTCTACCTATTGCAAATAAATTTGTGGGGCATCAAAAGGAGATGTGGGGTTGGTGTCATGATGAGTGAGACAAGGGATGAACCTGGAGGTTGTGAGGCTGAGGTTGGCCCCTTCTCTCTTCTACCCAGTCTGGGACCCCTGGCCATGTCTCATTACCTCTCAGGGTCTCAGTTTTCTCCTAAATCAGCTCTGGATCATTTCAAGAATCCTTTCCTTCCAGCACTGTAGAGAGTTCTGGGGGTCAAAACGTGTTATAATTCTCAGATCACGAGGGTCACATGAGATGAGGACAGGGATGAGAGATTAAAACTCCCTGTCTCCAGGAATAAGAAAGCAATACAGTCCCTCAAGGCTGTTAACAATTTTCTTGATCCATAGATTTCTTACCGCTTAATTCTCTGCTCTCCCTTCTTTAGGCTAATATTTTAAACATTATGAAAAGGAAACTGATGAAAAGATGAGTAACAGGTTCTGGCTGTTGAGCACAGTTTCACAATATTTTTGAATTTCTCAGATAACCCTGCATATTAATGTCATTTTCTTCACTGGGAAGAAAGTCAACAGACCTTCAGCTAAACCATGACCACTTGGTAACCTGTTGAAAATTCTATATTTGAACTCCTGCCCCCAGCTCCACCTTTCACCTTGACTGGTAGGGCGGTCTCTCAGGGTTCTCTCTTCTCATCCTCTGGCAACAATGTCAACTATGGTATCTCTGGAAGACAGGAGGAAAAAGACGAAATGCTCACAGTTTGATGAGCTTATCATTCTTTCAGATAATGGGATTGTGAGTCCTTATTTTTCTTAAATTTTCTGCGTTTTGACTTTCTTCTTAGTGCTTTCTACACGCTCCATGTTTTATTCAATGAGCATGCATTACTTTATACTCAAGAAAAGAGCAATGCACACTGTTTCTAAAGTCACTATTGATACTCCTCAGACTAAATCGTTCCTTGACCCTCCACTGCCATAGCATAAAATCCAATGTATTGATTTGGTTCCTCCACCCTCAGTGCCTGGCTGGCTACCCTCCTAATCTCACCTTCGTCACCTCTTCCCTGACCTCTCTCCCTCCCCCTCCCCATCCTCCTTCCCACCTGTGCTCACCCACACCTTCCATACCCCAGACACCAAGGCACCCTCCATCTGAATCTCCTGACCACTTCCACACTTTCTTTAGGAGCCATTTCAAGCCGGGCCTCTGCTCGCCCCCAGGGAGGCTCCCCTGCTTCTCCAGGGCTCTGGGGCACCCCGCCTTGCTGACCATCCTCCTAGAGCAAGCCACAAGCAGCAGCACGTGGTGTGTTCTCAGGGCTGTTCTTCACTAGACTGGAAGTGCCCTGAGGACAGGCTCAGTGCCATTACTTCTGTTAATTTTCTTTTCTTTTTTTTTTTTTTTTTTGGTTCTGGTTTTTTCTATTTGACCATAGCAAAATTATTCATTGAATGTTTCCTTGAGTTTTAAGGGGTCTACACAGCAATTACATATCACTAGAGTCTTTCTTATTTCCCAAGAAAAGCCACTTTGAAGTAAAACTATGGAGAGTGCTGCATGCCCAGGACTTTTCAAAACACACAGACTTTCTCATGGTATTGCCTGAAGCGTGTTGCTCCCGCTCTGCCTGTGCTAGGCTCCTGCTCTTCCTGGAATGCCTTCCTTTCCTAGTTTACTGGCAAACTCCTGGTCACCTTTCCAAACTTGGTTTTGACACCCATGCTGCCCTCCCCAGCAGCCCCTTGAGCTGGGAGCTGGAGACATCCCTCTGGAAGGTGCCTCAGGGCACCCTTGTCTCTCCAGGTGCCGTCATTTGCATACCTGTTTCCCCCATAATTCCCTAGAGACTCTGACCAGCCCCTAGAGGTGCTAGTTTAGTGCTTGTGGAAGGAAGGAATTTCATGTTAGCAGTCTACATGCCAGGGAGTGCTCGTTGGATACGCAGAGAGGGAGTTTTAAGGACAGGGAGATGCAGGGACCCCAGGAGAACTTTGCATTTGCTCTCTGCACAGGGCACCCGGCTGGGGGTGAGTGGGACCTCCCTCCCTGGGTCTGTCCTCCAGGATCCCCCAGGGCAGAACTGCCTGCCTACAGCATGACCCTGATCCATGCCAGTGTCATAGGAGCTAACAGAGTCAGCCAAGCATCCACGCAGTGCCCGCCTGCCGTCCTTCGCACAGTAAACCCCAGATTCTCTATTATTTTTGATTTCTCCTTCCCATCATTTGTCCAGAGTCTTGCCAGTTCTGAGACCAAAGAGTAGCCAAGAGTCACCCTTTAGGAATGTAAAATGATTCTTGTTCCAACAAGGCTCCACTTAATCATACACTCTACAAATTCAGGGAGCTCATTTGGGTAAAATACAGTTTTTCCTTTTCATACATTTGCTGCTTTCTCCAAACAAACTCTAGGAAAGACTGCAACATCAGCACTTTGACAATTTGGAACTGAAATAGAGAGTCTGGAGTCTGGGATTTCATGTCTCCTCTGATTGAAAAAATAAAAATTCTTTGAAGTGCATAAACTTGTGCTTGGCAGTGTTTTCATCTGACATTGTTTCATTTTTCACAGACCAAGCTAAAGCAAGAAAAATTATTCTCCCACCCTTCACCAGCAAGATTCTCTGCCTTTTCAGCCTTTCACACAGCCAGGACCGGGGACCTCCTGAAAAGTAGTGCTGGCCCCTCCATCAGGCAGACCTCAGAGTGGAATCCCCTGCCTCCTCTTCATCTTTCTACCCCTCCTGTCCCCACCAAAGTGACACATGCCACAGAAGGTGACCTGGAAAATGCCTTGTGCACTGTGGGGCGATGGGAAGTGGGGGTAGGCTTGGGTCAGGTGCTGTCACCTCTGCACCCATCACACACATCCTCCTCCCTCATGCCGGGGTCTCAGCATGAGTTGGAGGCGTTGGCATCTCAGGGAGGAGGACCACTGTGACCCACAGGGAGACACATGCACCTGCCCCCACTGTGGCTTCTTCCCTCCTCCCCTGCAGGGATGGTGATGGCCAGTTGATGTGTTGACTGGGCTTGGTGCACGGCGGCTGCTAGGCACCTTCACTCCATCCTGAAACAGCAGGAGAAAGTGCCTCGTGAAGTTTGGAAGAAGTAAAGGGAACCTAAGCATGTTGCAGGGCTGCTTTATCTCACAAAAAGCAAATCAACAGCATCTGCTCTTCAAGAGGACAACAGATCCCGGCCTCCTGACGCACCCCTCCCCTGCGCTCTGGGCCCGCAGAAGGCACCTGGTGTGACTTCGCATTATTTTGAAGCTGGAAAGGCAGACATATTGAGCCCTAAAGAGGTTTTGCCTTCTGAGGTAGGGATGAGGATATCTTCCAGTCTCCCTTTGGTCCTGGGGGGATGGCCAAACCCTGCATGCAGCAAAATCACCCAAATAATGAAGCTTTGGGCCGAGGTACTGTGTCCACGGTGTGGAGTGGGCATTTCCCAGGACCATTCTCTCCCGGAGTCAGGCTGTCCATGCCTGGAAACTCATTCTCACTCCCAGGAGCTCAGGAGCTGAGGAGACCCGCAGGGACATCTGGCTGGTGTCCTCCCCCCAAGTCTGGAGGAAAGAATAGAATACCAAAAGGAGCTGACCGTCCCCACACCCCCTGGGACCATGACATCCGCGGTGACCTGCAGGACTGGGGGACCAAGGACGGGTGATTCCAGAGTGTCTGGCATCGGCACATTTGGAGGACAGTGATCCTCAATGACCAACAATCACGCACAGGGTGGGAGTGGGAGAAATGTTCCCAGCCTTAGGCATTGAGGAAAAGCTCAGCCCTGGGGCAGGGCAGGCAGGCCAGGAAGGGAAGACCTGAGCGGGAGGGGAAGGGGCTGGGAGAGCAGCTGGACTGTAAGCAGCTCCACGAGAGCGTGGGCTAGGATGCAGGGAGGAGCTCCCGGGAGAGCAACACTGGGGCCAGGCTGGGACTGTGTGTGGACCCCAGGAGAAGGCACTTCAGGAGCAGCTGCAGGCTATGCTGTGGGCTGTGCTTTCCTAAACTCAAAGGCTCTTGGTGAAGTGTGTTTTAGGTAGAGCTCAATCTCTCACGGGCTCTGGGAGCTCCAGGCACAAGTGTGGGGACATCCCCAGGGTCACCGCAGCCAAGGTGGCATCAAGGCAGCAGTAGGGGTCAGGTAGGGAAGCAGGAAATGTAGGGGCTCATCCTGGCAGCCCAGCACAATAGGCAGCTTGTGAAATGGCCTGGATGAACCCACCTTTGCATTCACAGCTGTGCAATGCCCTCACCTTGAGTGTGAATCTGTGGCTTGCTCCTAACCAACCGGATGTGGCAAAGGTGGTGGCATGTCACTTCCATGATGAGGATATACAAGACTGTGGCTGCTGTCTTGCCAGCACTCTCTCCTGCCTTCTCCACTTGATCTCAAGAAGCCATGGTGGAGAGTCCCATGTGGCAAGGACCTGAGTCTTGCCCACAGCCACGTGAGCTGTGTGGACCCTCACTCAGTCGAGCCTTTGCAAGAGACCTCGGCCCTGTCTGATAACCGGATTGCAGCCTGTGATAGACCCTGAAGACAAGGCTCCCAAATAAGGTGTGCGTGGATTCCTGACTCACAGCAACTCTGAAATAGTAAATGTGTGTTTTAAACCACTATCTTGTGATTACAGCAGCAGATAACTAATACAAGTATAATAGTATCTTAAAACATGCTAAAAAAATTATCTGGGGAGATGTAATCAGAGGATGCTATATGCTATACCTAGCAGTTGTAGCGGTAGGCTACTTTATAACCATGACGTTAAAAGGAAGCGCAGTTTATTTTGTAATCACATGTTGATGAGGCTACGAAAGGCTGTTTGAGATGTTGCTTGTAAATTCTTTATTTCTCAAGACTGTCTCTCTCACTCTTTGCTCAGAACCACCTCACTCTTCCTGAGTCTCTCTCCCATTGCCTCCCACCTGAGCACGGCTTTCCTGCTCTCCTTGTTTGATCAGGAATGCAGTTAGACTGTGTGCCTGTCTTTTTGTTTAGCTTATGCAAGGCGAGTTGACTCCCAATGGCTGTTTCATTGCATCTAGTGATCAAGTACTGCTCTCGGTCCCCTACCTCCACCCATGTCCAGCTCTGAGTTTGGAGATGTCATATCCCAAGTGGAACCAGGACCTTGGAGCCCTCATATGTCCAGAAGAGGAATTAGGCATGGTATGCATCTGTTCAAGGGAGACTTAGAGTAATTAATGTGTAATCAATTCAAAGTGGGTAACTGGATGATTTAAGGGAACACCATACAACTTCAATGACTGAAGTCTTTGGAGGACAGCCATGTGCCCATGAGGCCCACTTACTGGGATCACTGATTCAGACAAAACTCAGGACCAAACATAGGTGGGAACACAGGCCAACCCATTCTGGCAATTTACCTTTGGCCTATGCTGCTAGGACCAGAGCTGGTCTTAGATACTTGCTTGTGCATGGTGGCAATTCTAGGGAAGGTTCACCACTACAGGAGCCCAGAGAGAGCCCAGGAACTTTGTCATCCAGGAAGCTGCTACCTCCCACCACTCTATACTTCTCAATTTACCCCTATCTGATTAGGGCAAAGCCTAATTTCTCAATGTCTTTTCACTTGGTTGGAATTCAGTTGAAATGAAGAACTTGGAAATTTCAATGTTTCCAGTTGGAATCATAGAATCCTTAATTCTTCACCAGCCTTTTAACTTTATTTCTAAGATATGACGTCTGATGGCCCAGCCTTTTAAAGTTGCCATGGTGATGTTGCAATTTCTGCTGACATACTATTGCAGTCTCAGGAAAAGCTGGAAAACATTTCCGCAATGGACAAAGTGCTATGTTTTGGGAATTACTCACATTTCACTATCAAAATATTGTTTCTGCCTAATTTGCTTCATACAAAATTGTTTAAATTAAGTTTATTTTAAACAAATTGTTTGGAAGAGTTTAAGACACCAGCCATTTGAAAGACCTCCTCATTCTGAAATACCAAGAAAAAAAAAAAAATCACCACCTAAAAGTAAAGAAAGGTGAAGGGATTCATATGTGTGACCACTTTCTCAGGCCTGGCCTTCACACAGATGTTCCTAGACAAAGGTTAAATCAGGCAATGAGGTCAACAGAATACATGATCTCTTGCAAGTTTTTGCACGTGGCATTCTTGATCTAGGGAAGCTGGTTGTTTTCTCAGACCAAGAGGGAGGCTAACTGGGTGAACCAGGGGTCTGGTTAACAACAAGGTTACTATAGAGTGGTAGTGATGCCACAGTTTCAGGCTGAGTGTTGGGCCAGATAACTTCCAACGGTTCCTAGCCTGCTACACTTAGTCACCAAACCCTGACCTCACACCATTGTTGGAGAGGTGAACCTGGGAGACTGCAGAGTAGAGCTAGAGTGTGGGTCTCTTATCTAACACAACATGCAAGTTCATTTGGAGGGAAAAAGCAAAGCTGGACTTCAAATTCCTTTGTGTGGCAATGGGTCTCCAGGGATCTGGCCTTGGCCTGGGTTCTGGGAGCTGGCCTAGCATAGAGGAGGGATAAGGCTGTAGACTCTGGAGCCAAAAATCTACATCAGAATCAGTCAGAACAGGAAGAATAGGGAGAAACTGACAGAAAGGAGAAAAAAATTTTGCAGCAATGAGGCTCCAACAAGAACAAGGACAAGGACATATAGAGGACAGGAGAGAAGGTGGAAGCCCAGGAGACTCTGAGGCACAGGGACCTCTTCAGGACCATGAAGTCTTATCTCTGGGTGGCAGAGATAAGAATGAAGGCAGACTCAGCATAGGAAAACCAGGGTTTCCAAGCCAGGAATGGAGCTTAAAGAGTCACCAAGACAGAAGTGAGGCCAGAAGCTAGTGTCAGAGCCATGGTCTAGAGTTAGCAAGACAAGACCAATATCAAATAAGGACCAGTAGTGGGTGACATGGGCAGGGCAGAGGGAAATCTTTGTCCTTGTTCTGGAAACATGTTTTAGTTTCTCCTTACATTAATAAACCTCCCAATGCATGATTTATGAATAGACCAGCTACATTATTGATAGGGCCAGGGCTGGAAATAATACTATATGCCTAACATGGACAGTCATTGTACAACCAGTAGTGGAAGATGGTCAATGGCTCAGGACAATTTCATCCTCATGGTGGGAAAAAGAAACACAAGCCACAATACTCTCAGACCCTGGGTCTGTTGCTCCTCATTTGTTCATGAAGAACAGCATCTCAGTCTGTTTTCTGCTACTATAACAGCATACTTGTGATGGTTAAAACTGAGTGTCAACTTGATTGGATTGAAGGATGTAAAGTATTGATCCTGGATGTGTCTGTGAGGGTGTTGTCAAAGGAGATTAACATTTGAGTGAGTGGGCTGGGAAAGGCAGACCCACCCTTAATCTGGATGGGCACCATCTAATTAGCTGCCAGTGTTGTCAAGATATAAAGCAGCCAGAAAAACGTGAAAAGGCTAGACTGGCTTAGCCTCCCAGCCTACATCTTCCTCCTGTGCTGGATGCTTCCTGACCTCAAACATCAGACCTCAAGTTCTTCAGCTTTGGAACTGGGAGTGACTTCCTTGCTTCTCAGTTTGTGGATAGCCTGTTGTGGGACCTTGTGATCCTGTGGGTTAATACTGCTTAATAACCTCCGCTTTATATATATATATCCTATCAGTTCTATCCCTTTAGGGAACCCTGACTAATACAGATTTTGGTACCAGGAATGGTTCTAGAGGAACAGAATATTAAGGATGGACTTCTTTTGTTTGTTTTGGGGTTTCTGGAGTTGGCTGCTTGCTATGATTTGACCCAAAAATGTTAAGGATTCTACTTCTAATATGGAGAATACTGATAGTCCTTGGCATGAACTGTTTAGAAAGTTATGCAAAATAAATTCATGTGACACTCCTTATTCACTGCTCATGAGAGGCAAGAGTTTTAGTGACTTTATACATAACACCTTTGACCATATGTGGAGAACCAGGGAACATAATGAAGCTGGTTGGTTGTTCCAAAGTTCAGTGGACAAAGTGATGAAAGAAAATCATGAACTCAGGGATTCTAACTCTTGGCTTCAGAAGCAGATACTGAGCCTTAAATCTGCTAAGACTGCCCTTAGTGAGAATCTTATCTCATGTAGAGAAAGAGCTGAAATTGTGGAAAAACAGATACAAGCTCATACTGTGCAAGTGGCTGACCTACAACAAGAGCTGGATGCACAGCCTCACCAGATGTCTACTGTGAAAATGACGGCACTGACTGGATAAGAATGGGACCCTGCAACTTGGAATGGGGACGTGTGGGAGGACACTGAGCTTATAAACTCTGATGAACATTTTTTGACAGAAGAAACAGCTTCCCCATCCCTAGTAGTGTTAACATCCCCTGCCTGACCCACCCTGCCTTCAACCTTTTCACTTTTGTCTGAGGAGATAAACCCTGCACTGCCTGAGGCAACAGTGATGGCCTCCCCTGAGGCAGTTGCCAGGCAAGATAATGTTGATTCTCCTCAGGAGCCACCCCCAATGCCCCTGCTTGCTTCTAGACTTATAACTAGACTAAAGTCCAGGTGGGCCTCAAGAGGTGAGGTTCAGAGTGCACTATACTCAAAAAGAACTGCTTGTGTTTTCTAATCTATATAAGCAGAAATCTGGAGAATAGGCATGGGAGTGGATATAAAGAGTGTAGGATAATTGTGGAACATAAAGTTAAATCAGGCTGAATTTATTGATTTGGGCCCACTAAGTAGGGCTTCTGCATTTAATGTTGCAGCTTGGGGACTTAAAACAGGTTCTAATGGTTAATTTGCTTGGTTAGCTGAAATATGGATTACAAGATGGCCCACTGTAAGCAAGCTGAAAATGCCTGATCTCCCTTGCTTTAATGTGGAGGAACAGATCCAAAGGCTTAGGGAGATTGGGAGGGTGGAGTGGATTAGTCATTTTGACCTACTCATCCCAGCTGGGAGGGCTCAGAAGATATACCCTTGACCAATGCTTTGTGAAATAGATTTGTGAGAGCAGCACCTGCATCTTTGAAGAGCCCTGTAATTGCCCTTCTCTGTATGTCAGATGTAACAGTGGGAACCACAGTCACTCAATTACAAAATTTAAATGCAATGGGAATGATTGGATCCTGAGGTGGCAGGGGCCAAGTGTCAGCACTGAACCATCAAAGGCAAGGTGGGCGTAGCTACCATAACGGACAGCAGAGGCAAAGCAGCAATCAGAATAGTCTGACTCATGTAGAGCTCTGGGATTGGCTAATTAATCACGATATTCCTAGAAGTGAAACTGATAGGAAGCCCACTGCATTCTTACTTAATTTACATAAGCAGAAAACTTTCAGGTCAAATGGAAAAAAGACTAATTTGAATTATAGAAACAGAGAATCAAAGCCCCACAATCAATTTCCAGACTTGAGCCAGTTTACAGACCCAGAACCCCTTGAATGAAGGGAAAGCCGATTCCTCTTAAGCAAGGACCCCACTACACTACCAACAATTTATGCTGTTAATCTTTCTCCCATCTTTTCCCAGGAGACCTCTGGCCATTTACCAGGGTAACTGTGCACTGGAGAAAGGGAAATGATCAGACATTTTGGGGACTACTGGACACTGGCTCTGAGCTGACATTGATTCCGGGGGACCCAAAACATCGTTGTAATTCTCCAGTTAAAGTAAGGGTTTACGGAGGTCAGGTAAATTAATGGAGCTTTAGCTCAGGTCCAACCTACAGTGGGTCCAGTGGGTCCCCGGACTCATCCTGTGGTCATTTCTTCAGTGTCAGAATGCACAATTGGACATAAATAGACACATATAGCAGCTGGCATAACCTCCACATTGGATCCCTGACTGTAGGGTGAGGGCTATTATGGTGGGAAAGGCCAAATGGAAACCATTAGAGCTGTCTCTACCTAGAAAAATAGTAAATTGAAAACAATATTGCATCTCTGGAGGGATTGCAGAGATTAGTGCCACCATCAAGGACTTGAAAGACACAGGGGTGGTGATTCCCACCACATCCTCATTCAACTCTCATATTTGGCCTGTGCAGAAGACAGATGGATCCTGGAGAAAGATAGTGGATTATCATAAGCTTAACCAAGTGGAGATTCCAATTGCAGCTGCTGTACCAGATGTGGTTTCATTGCTTAAGCAAATTACATCTCCTGGTGCCTGTTATACAGCCGTTGACTTGGCAAATGCTTTCTTCTCCATTCCTGCCCATAAAGCCCACCAGAAGCAATTTGCCTTCAACAGGCAAGGCCAGCAATATACCTTTACCATCCTACCTCAGGAGTATATTGACTCTCTGGCTTTGTGTCATAATCTTATTCAGAGAGAACTTGATTGCTTTTCATTTCCACAAGATATGACATTATGCTGATTCAACCCAGTGAGCAAGAAGTAGCAAACACACTGGACTTATTGGTGAGACATTTGCATGCCAGAGGATAAGAAATAAATCTGACTAAAATTCAGGGACCTTCCACCTCAGTAAATTTTCTAGGGGTCTAGTGTGGGACTTGTCAAGATATTTCTTCTTCTTTTTTTTTAATTTTATTTTTTTTGAGACAGAGTCTCACTCTGTCGCCCAGGCTGGAGTGCAGTGGCTGGATCTCAGCTCACTGCAAGCTCCACCTCCCAGGTTTACGCCATTCTCCTGCCTCAGCCTCCAGAGTAGCTGGGACTACAGGCGCCCGCCACCTCGCCCGGCCAGTTTTTTTTGTATTTTTTAGTGGAGACGGGGTTTCACCGTGTTAGCCAGGATGGTCTTGATCTCCTGACCTCGTGATCCACCCGTCTCAGCCTCCCAAAGTGCTGGGATTACAGGCTCGAGCCACTGCGCTCGGCAAGATATTTCTTCTAAGGTGAAGGATAAGTTGTTGCATTTAGCTCCTCCTACAACCAAGAAAGAGACACAATGCCTAGTGGGCCTATTTGGATTTTGGAGGCAACACATTCCTCATTTGGGTGTGTTAGTCTGGCCCGTTTATCGAGTGACTTAAAAGACTGCCAGTTTGGAATGGGTCCAGAACAGGAGAAGGCTCTGCAACAGGTCTAGGCTGCTGTGAAAGCTGCTCTGCCTATTGAGCCATAAGACCCAGCAGATCCAATGGTGCTGGAGATGTCAGTGGCAGATAAGGATGCTGTTTGGAGCCTTTGGTAGGCCCCCATAGGTGAATCATAGCAGATGCCTCTAGGATTTTGGAACAATGCCCTTCCATCTTCTGAAGACAACTACTCTCCTTTTGGGAGACAGCTCTGGTATGTTACTGGGCTTTGGTGGAAACTGAATGTTTGACTATGGATCGTCAAGTCACCATGTGACCTGAACTGTCTATCATGAACTGGGTCCTTTCTGGCCCATCTAGCCATAAATTAGGTTGTGCACAGCAGCATTCCATCATCAAATGGAAGTGGTATATATATGATCTGGCTGGAACAGGTCCTGAAGGCACAACTAAGTTATATGAGGAAGTGGCTCAAATGCCCATGGTCTCCACTCCTGCCACCCTGCCTTCTCTCCACCAGCCTGCACTGATGGCCTCATGGAGAGGTCCCTATGATCAGTTGACAGAGGAAGAGAAGACTAGGACCTGGTTCACAGATGTTTCTGCAGGATATGCAGGCACCATGCAAAAGTGGAGAGCTGGAGCGCTACAACAGCTTTCTAGACATTCCTGAAAGACAGCGGTGAAGGAAAATCTTCCCAGGAGGTGGAACTTCCAGCAGTGTACCTGGTTATGCACTTGGCATGGAAGGAGACATAGCCAGATGTGCGATTATATACTGATTCATGGGCTGCAGCCAATGGTTTGGCTGCTGGATGGTCAGGGACTTGGAAGAAGCATGATTGGAAAATTGGTGACAAAGAAATTTGGGGAAGAGGTATGTGGATGGACCTCTCTGAGTGGTCAGAAACTGTGAAGATATTTGTATCCTATGTGAGTGCTCACCAAAGGGTGCCCTTAGCAGGGGAGGACGTTAATAATCAAGTGGATAAGATGACCCATTCTGTGCACACCACTCAGCGTCTTTCCCCAGCCACCCCTGTCATCACCCAATAAGTCCATGAACCAAGAGGCCATGGTGGCAGGGATGGAAGTTATGCATGGGCTCAGCAATATGGACTTCCACTCACCAAGGCTGACCTGGGTACAGCCACTGCTGAGTGCCCAATTTGCCAGCAACAGATACCAACACTGAGCCCTTGATATGGTACCATTCCTTGGGGGTGATCAGGCTGCTACCAGGTGAGAGGATGATTATGTTGAACTTCTTCCATCATGGAAAGGGAAGAGGTTTGTCCTCATTGGAATAGACACTTACTCCGGATATGGGTTTGCCTATCCTGCATGCAGTGCTTCTGCCAAGACTACATCCGTGGACTTATGGAATGCCTCATCCACCATCATGGTATTCCACATAGCACTGCCTCTGACCAAGGCACTCACTTTACAGCTAAAGAAGTGTGGCAGTGGGCTCATGCTCATGGAATTCACTGGTCTTACCATGTTCCCCATCATCCTGAAGCAGCTAGATTGATAAAATGGTGGAACCGCCTTTTGAAGTCACAATTACAATGCCAACTAAGTGACAATACTTTGCAGGTCTGGAGCAAATTTCTCCAGAAGGCCATGTATGCTCTGAATCAGCGTTCAATATCCTATTGGTTCTATCCCTCTAGAGAACCCTGGTTAATACAATACTACAGACTATGGACTGGGTAATTTATAAGAAAGTACGTTTGTTTAACTAATGGTTCTGTATGCTGGAAAGCCGGAGAACATGGCACTAGCATCTGGTAAGGGCCTTCTTGCTGCATCACATGTCAAGAGGGCAGGAGCATGCATGTCAGCTTAGGACTCCTCCTCTTCTTATAAAGCCACCAGTCCCATCATGGGTGCCCCTTCTTGACCGTATCTAATCCTAATTACCTCCCAAAGGCCACACCTCCATCAACATATAAATGTGTGAATTAAAATTTCAATATATAAGATTTGGGGGACATATTCAAACCATAGCAGACAGCATCTGCTGTGGGAGATGGGCCATCTTGGAGGATTGCAAGGCAGAGATCAGATTTCATTCTCCATCCTGGAGCTCCAGATTGAGTCTTACAGGGGGAGAAACCAGGTTTTGAATGAGGAACCTTGTTGACATTTCCTAGGAACCTGGTCAGTGTCTGTCATCCCAGCTGCACCTGGGAAAGCTATTGGTGCTAAAAGGACATGAGCTGCGTGGGGAGGCTGCAAACATATGACCCAGAGCACTTGTGTTTCTTTGCTAAATTCTACCTGTGTTTGGATTTCCCCACCTCAAGTTATTTCGTTGTTAGAATTTTTTTTACTTATTTTTTTCTTCTTTGCCAGCAGGAAAATATGCATTTCACATTTCTCTTGAATATTACTCTCTTTTTTTAACCAAAGGCAGGAGTGAATCTGCTTTTGTAGGGCCTGAAGCATACACAGTTTGGGAGTGGTCCACTTTAAGAAAAAGAATATTAAGGTTTTAACATAAAGATGACCACAAAAGTGAAACTATTAATTTAGAATGAGAAAAGAAGCCACAGTATATTATAATATTATTAAAGCTGTCTTATGAAACATCATAAGACCTGGAAGAATATTACACGACTTTTATTTAGTTAGCTACCTGGCTCTATAACGCCTCTTCCCTGGCATTTTTGGCTCCAGAGTCTGATCATTTCTTATGATGACAATTTAATAGAAAAAATCAAGATACTTTAGTCCTCTTTTGAGCACGGTTGTTTTACTATTGACAGTTAGGGAAAGTTTCTCTTAGCTTCCCAAGTTATTTTTGAAGATGCTGTGTAAAGTTTTAGGATTATTTTCTTTTTTTTTTTTTTTTTTTTTTTTTTTTTTTTTTTTTTTTTTTTTTGAGACGGAGTCTCGCTCTGCTGCCCAGGCTAGAGTGCAGTGGCCGGATCTCAGCTCATTGCAAGCTCCGCCTCCCGGGTTTACGCCATTCTCCTGCCTCAGCTTCCCGAGTTGCTGGGACTACAGGCGCCCGCCAGCTCGCCCGGCTGATTTTTTGTTGTTTTTTTTTTTTAGTAGAGATGGAGTTTCACCGTGTTAGCCAGGATGGTCTCGATCTCCTGACCTCGTGATCCACCCATCTCGGCCTCCCAAAGTGCTGGGATTACAGGCTTGAGCCACCGCGTCAGGCCAGGATTATTTTCAAACCTGGAAAATCTCCACTGGACTCCCTTCCAGTGGTGCTATTACAGACACATTCACTTTTCGCAATACTGCAGCAGGTAGTGCCTTCAAACACAGATGTTATGATAAATTCTATTTTGTGTGATTCCCACCAAAGAGTAACAAAGCTGTGCAGCACATTTATAATGTCATACCCTGAATTATGGAGTATATTCCTGATAGGAGAGAACTTTGGCTTTGAATACGCATCCATGAGAACTAAATCTTCAGCTTGTGCTTGCATGCCGGATGTTGGAAGAACTTTCTTTTTTTATTATTATTATTTTTATTTTATTTTATTTTTTTTTTATTCCTGCAGGCTGTTCCCATGGAGGGATGACTGGCAATTCACCGCTGCATATGGCGGGGGGAGAGGACTTTGAGCTGTAGTGTGACAAAGGGGAAGTGGAATGGCAGAGGCAATGATCTTGGCCATGAGCAGCCAAAATATCGTACCTGTGCACTTTACCAAAAATATGTGAAGTTCTTGCAAGGAGTTGAGCAGATGCGGAGCTTTGGGGTAGATGCTCTCGAGGCTGGAAAACAAAAAATTTTTCTGAAATGTTCTAGTTTCTCAGCAGTCATGTTTCTGAGCTCTTACATTTCACCTCTGTTCCTAAAAAAGAGCTGTTTTTAATTTATTTTCTTTTTTGCACATTTTCTCATTTTTCTCCTTGTTTTCACAGTGGGCACTTTAGCTGGCCTCCCACATGCTGACATAAAGTACTTAGGATTTCAAAATTGTGTTTATTACTGTTGTTTAAAAAGTACAAAGTTTTCAAATGTAAAAATCATTTAGGTGAGGGCGAGTGCAGTGGCTCACGCTTGTAATTCCAGCACTTTGGGAGGTCGAGGTGGGTGGATCATTTGCGGTCAGAAATTCAAGAGCAGCCTGACCAACATGGTGAAACCCCATCTCTACTAAAAATACAAAACTTAGCCGGGCTTGGTGCTGCGCCGCCTGTAATCCCAGCTACTCTGGAGGCTGAGGCAGGAGAATTGCTTGAACCAGGGAAGCGGACGTTGCAGTGAGTCAAGATCGTGCCATTGCACTCCAGCCTGGGAGACAGAGTGAGACCCTCTCAAAAAAAAAAGGAAAAGAAAAAAAAAAGAAATTATTTAGGCGAGTACAGCACAGAAATACAAGGAAAGAGCGGCTCCGCTTCCTGTCCGCGTGCAGGTGCGTCTTTCCCTCCCATCAGGGCCTCCTCTCGGCAGTGGCCAGTCTTTGGATTCCGGACGGTTCTTGAAGAGATGGTTCTGCAGAACTCAGAAAAGGAAGTTTGGCTCCCAGGGTTAAAACTTCAGCTGTTATGTCTTAAATCACCAGATTTTTTTTTAAAAAAATCAAACCTCAAGTATTTCTAAAGTACTAGATACATCGAAAACTAGGACACTGGGAAGTGTATGTTTTTGTAATTTCACCCATTGTCACTCCCATCTGATGACTCAGGGTGTTGGGTTTCAGTAGCATATCGACCTCTGCATGGCGTCCTAAAGGAGCCCCGGCTTTGGGGCCAGCACACATAGGGCCTGGCCCAGCCTGTCCACTTACAGATGGTGACACTCGAAGTCACTTCCCCCTCTGCATGCAGTCTTATCCCCTGGGCAGTGAGAACGGAAGAGTTCAAAAGTCGCTCGGGTTCTATGGCTTTAGGTTAAAATTCAGGCTTCATTTTATTTTATTTTTATTTTTATTTTTATTTTTTTTATTTTATTTTTTATTTTATTATTATACTTTAAGTTCTAGGGTACATGTGCATAACGTGCAGGTTTGTTACATATGTATACTTGTGCCATGTTGGTGTGCTGCACCCATCAACTCGTCAGCACCCATCAATTCGTCATTTATATCAGGTATAACTCCCAATGCAATCCCTCCCCCCTCCCCCACCATGATAGGCCCCGATGTGTGATGTTCCCTTCCCAAGTACAAGTGATGTCATTGTTCAGTTCCCACCTATGAGTGAGAACATGCAGTGTTTGGTTTTCTGTTCTTGTGATAGTTTGCTAAGAATGATGGTTTCCAGCTGCATCCATGTCCCTACAAAGGACGCAAACTCATCCTTTTTTATGACTGCATAATATTCCATGGTGTATATGTGCCACATTTTCTTAATCCAGTCTGTCACAGATGGACATTTGGGTTGATTCCAAGTCTTTGCTGTTGTGAATAGTGCCGCAATAAACATATGTGTGCATGTGTCTTTATAGCAGCATGATTTATAATCCTTTGGGTATATACCCAGTAGTGGGATGGCTGGGTCATATGGTGCATCTAGATCTAGATCCTTGAGGAATCGCCATACTGTTTTCCATAATGGTTGAACTAGTTTACAATCCCACCAACAGTGTAAAAGTGTTCCTATTTCTCCACATCCTCTCCAGCACCTGTTGTTTCCTGACTTTTTAATGATTGTCAGGCTTCATTTTAAAACTATGTTCCAACATTTCAGTGTCAACTTTTTTTTTTTTTTTTTAACTTTCAGCACCAGCACAAAAGGGAACTTCCAGTAATTTCTTTTGCCAGCAAGACATGGATATTTTGCAGAAGTGTTGGCTCGACTGAGAAGGGTCTTGGGAGGTGAAGGAGCTGGTTCCTCATTCCCCTTCAGGGAAGGACCACAACTCAGTCCCTGGAAACAGAGAAAAGCATTTCCCATCTAAGAACCTTCAAACCAGAAGATTCTAGAACTCATTCATTCATTCATTTATGTATTTAACGATCATTTATTTAGCATTTATAGGTGCCACAGATGAGGCTCTAGGGATGCCAAGATTTGAGCCAGCCTGCCTGGAAGCCCCTCACAGCTATGGAGGAGGAAGGCCCTGACCAGTACAGTCCTTGCAAAGAGGGAGTGAGCATGCTGGCTCTCTGCGGGCCAGATTTGGCTCTCAACATGTTCTGTTTGGCTTAAACAATGTTGTGCTGCATTCATTTTTAAAATTATGGAGTAGATGCCAACATTTAAAAATTTTGACAATTCACACACATATGTGAATAGGCACTTCCCACATGCATTTATGATCCAGATTTCTAACGGCTCCTTAAAAACTTAGGAGGTCTGGGAACAACTGAACCCACATTCCTGCCTTGCTATGACGGTCCAGTGCTGAGGGCCCTGCCCTATGGCATGGGCACATTCTTTTGCTCTTCATGGTCTCTACCACTGCCCTGGAAGGCCTGAGCCAGCCAGCCTGTGTGTTACCAGCCAGCCTCTGTGGGCATTTGATGTGGTGATCTGTGGGTTAGAGCTGTACTGTCTAGTAGAAGAGCAATGCCAGCCATAGATGCAACAAACACATGTGATTTACATTTCTAGGAGCCACATTTAAAAAAACAATAGAAAGAAATCATTAAAATTAATTTTAATAACATATTATTTAACCCAATATGTCAAAAATATGATGCAACCCATTTAAAAATCATTGAGATATTTGCCTTCTTCTTTTTTCGAGATGGAGTCTTGCTCCATTGCCTAAGCTGGAGTGCAGTGGCAAGATCTCGGCTCACTGCAACCTCCACCTCCCAGGTTCAAGCGATTCTCCTTCCTCAGCCTCCTGAGTAGCTGGGACTACAGTTCCGTGCCACTGCACCCATCTAATATTTTTGTGTGTATTTTCAGTAGAGACAGGATTTCGCCACGTTGTCCGGGCTGGTCTCAAACTCCTAACCTCAGATGATCTGCCCATCTTGGCCTCTCAAAGTGCTGGTATCACAGGCATGAGCCGCTGCGCCCGGCCTGGCTTCTTTTTTCATATCACATCTTCAAAATCCAGTGTGTATTTCACTCTTGTACCACAACTCAGCTCACATTTTATGTGTTTGAAAGCGGCAAGTGGACAGTGGGCACAGGACAGGGCAGCTCAGGGTCCCAGCTTGGTATACGGAGGAGTGGATGAGCCACGGAAGGTTGGGTTGGAAAGAGACTGAGGCCAAATTACCTGGGGCCATAAAGGAGGTGCTTTTTATACTTCTTTTTATCGATAATTAGAAGCCACTGGAAATCTGTTTGGGGCTCCAGTCCAATGTTTTAAAGCTCTCCATTGTAGCAAAACTTCCGCCTATCACATTGTAAATGTATTTACTCCTGGACTGCCTTGCATATCTATGCAGAACAGCTGAACAGGAGCTCCCAGTGATTTCCAAACTGCTTCACTAACAGTGCTGGGGGCTCCATGAGGGAACTGCGGAGCAGCAGCGTGGGAGAAACATCATCAGGGGTGGCCTCATCAGTTTTATGTATTTCAGGTACATGCAAGATTGTAATGGTAGAGTTTCACTGTTCATTTTTGAAAAACACCTCTATAATATAACCTCCAGAATGTTTAACATATTCTCTTTAGTGTTAGCTGTTTAAGTACTTGGGGTGTTTCCCATCCCCTTTGTACATCTTTTATGGATCTTTTAAGTACTTTAAAGTACTTTATGTACTTTAAATCAAGTAAGAACAACCTAGAGGGGATTCATCACCATGGAACTTCACCAATCTCATTGTAATTATGGATCTCATTGTACAATTACAAGCTGTTTTAAATTACTGTTAAACTCCTTTTTAAATTACATAAATCAGGGCAATATCTTTTGTAGACATTAATTTTCTAGAAGAGAAAAAATTGACTGTGAAGAAAGAATTTGCCCCTAAACCTTTCTACCAAAGTAACCACCAAGGTTGTTCACTCTCCTCCCCAAACACATTTCTAAGTTGATCTCTTAGCAAAGGAAAAAAGCTTTTGATTTTTATGACTTACATGAAATTTAACAAATGTCTCTGCCTCCAGACTGTTCCCATCTCTGACCTGACTGTGCATGTGGCTGGTTCTGGCTGTGTGGCGAGGAGGAGGTTTTACTAAGGAACATGATCTCCACTGCCCTGGTGACAGACTGCTTGGAAGAGTTTATTTGCCCACATGGCTGAGTTGCCTGGTCTCTCTTCTTCTTCCTCTTCTTCTCACATGCTTTCTTTTTATTTTAACTGTTAATTGATCATTCCTTACTTGCCAATCTGCAGAAACATTTTATTATCATTCCAACCACAACTGCAGAGCACAAAGTGGTTTCTTTTAATGAATTCCTTCAATGTGAATCTTGTATGTCCGGGCAAAGTCGGGGACAGAACCCCACCCAAACTTGGAAATATTGGCCAAGGTTTCCACAGGGTGTGTTCAACTAAAGGGTTGTGTTACGCCTTCTGTGAACTCCATTAGTATCCTTCGCCCTCTTCGGAAAAGGCAGAAGAGGAAGCCAGATGTGTTTGTGAAGTAGTGATGGCTCACGCAGCAAGGATGGGAGGAAAAGCATGCCTGAGAGCCAGAAAGACTCAGATGGGACAGAGGCTGTGCCCCAGACACAGGTGCTCAATGCATTCCACTAAATACTCACTAAGAGGATTATTAATCCAGGACAGGCACACAGGGCATTCTCCAGAAAGGGGCTCCAAGACCAAGGGATCTGTTCTAGAGGGAAGCATAGGGAAAACATGAGATGGTGCTCAGATGTGCATCACACCCCACAAGCAATTCCCAGCTAGACTCTATCAACTCCATGCCTTTGCCCTTGCTCAAGAGAGTGTAGAAGAATCAAGTAAGAGTGATGTTATTATAGAGATAGCTTTGCCTCAACTCAAACCCTTCAACCCAGCTCCTTCCATCTTCTGATTTTCTGCTCATAAGTGCCATTGAAAAACCATTTCAGGGCAAGGGAACATATTGAAGCAGTCCCCAGAGTTCAGCCTTCATGGGCACAGAGCGAGGGGCAGTGGGTCAGAGGGCAAAGGGAAAATGCCCAGCATAAGTATCAGTTACCACAGGATGAAGCTGTTCATCTGCTACAGGACACAGATCCAGGGCGACTACAGTTGCAGATTGAGTCATGAGAATCTACAGATGAAGAACTGACCTGTAGGTTTAGTTATCAGGATTAGAGGCATTTAAAAAGCATGGGGTTAAGAAACCTGTTGCTATAGCTGAAATAGGGGGCACAATTCAAGGTGCTGAGATTTCATGGGAGCCTGAGGTATGTTTAGAAGGCTGAGGAACTCAAATGCCTCTAGGCAGGGGTCTCATCAGAGCATGGAGGTTGACGAATCACAACCAGTGGGAGCGTGAAGGAGAACAGTCCCATCTGTGAGCTCAACTGTAATCTGTACATCTTGGTACAGGTAAGGTTGAAAGCCCATTCATCTAACCCAGGCAGCAGTGTGGACTATAATAAATAGGGAAGGCCAAGTTGCAAAAGCCATAGGATTCTATGTCTGAACTTGAAAGGCATACTCTGGGTATATAAACATACAAAAACACACATGTTTATAGAGCTGGAAAATCACAATAATGTATCCGTTTTTTTTTCTGAGGGCTTAGTAAAATAAATGGAATCTTTGTTCAGACACATTTTTCTTGGTAAAGTGACACACATGCACAGGAATATATAAGCATTCATAACAATTTGAGGTTTGCCATGATATTTTAACTCTATAAAAACTTAGAACAGCTCTACCTTGAGGGCACCATATTTACCATGCAACCGTGTATTTACAGAAGCCTATCTGGGGAGGGTCTATCCTTCAATAAGAGAACCAGTCATGAATATGTCATGCTTGGGTATAGTCACCCAACAGGTACACAGACAAAATCAATCCACTGACACCACGGCATTGCAGTAGAGAAAGAGTTTAGTTAACATGAAGCTAGCTCACCTGGGAGAACTGGAGCTATCACTTAAATCAGCCTCCCTGAAGGTTTGGAGCTTAGGGTTTTTATGGACAATTTGGTGGATGGGGGCTGGGTGCTGCTGATTGGTTGGGGATGAAATCACAGGGTGTGGAAAACTGTCCTCACGTGTTGAGTCTGCCTCTGGATGGGGACACAGGCTCAGCTGAATCATGAATCATGACTCTGGGTGAGATCACTCTGGAAGATATCTCAAAAAAAAAATCTTAGGTTCTATGACAGTGATGGGTGGGGACTTGCTGAGAGGCTCATGGGAGTGAAACAGTGGATTCATGTCCACCTGCAATATCATAAGGTACAGTATCTAACAAACAATAATTACAACAGACCTAGCTGCAACATACTCCTGTACCAAGCAAAACAACCAGGATGGCAAATTGCCCCCAGAATAGCTTCGTATTTTATTTGTTGGTTTACTTGTATTTTATTTTTTGCCTATGTTATTTTCACTTGGCTGATGCAAATGTATATTCGTATACTCTTCGAGTTTCTATAAAAGATACAGGTCCAAATGGAGGGTTATTGCAAGGACACAAAAGGGACAAGAAGCCACATGGATGTCAGCTTCTGATGCATCACTCTGATCCTCAGGGCTTCCAGGACAGGGACTAAGAATGCTTCACGAAAGAGAGTGGCAGCTCACGATTACTGAGGTACACAGAAGTCACGCATCCTGTGGTTTGCTGTGGCATCATCCATACCAGGGAGGAGGGTCTGGATGGGTTGCTTTTCCATGACCCACTGTGAGTGCCCTTTTAGGCAGCTTCATCCAAAGCCAAGACACCCTGCTTGGTTCCTAGTTGGCCTTGACTTGGGCGCCTGTAAGGCGTGGCTCAGGGATGGGGCTGTTTCCACATGTGGCTTTGTTTGACAAGGATCATGGGAGCGAACAGCACTATTGGGGTGGCTTTCCCCAGAAGGCACCCACATTTAGTGGGTACTTCTAGCACTTTCCATACTTCTAAAGAACTTAATTCTCATAGCAAACATAGAAGTTAAATATCACTATGGCAGTTTTAAATACGAAAGATGTAGTTTTCTTCCAGATATTTGGTCACTTGTGGGGCACCTGGGATTTAAACCAGGGTCTGGTCTTGTCCCAAAGACCACACCATCAAGCACAATGCAGAGCTGCAGGAAAGCTTTGCAGGCTGATGTGTCCTTGTCACCAACTCACAGTAATTCATGATTGTAAACCCCCCATGGAATTAACTCATGATTAATTCATTCCGTTCTGTGAAGCAGGAACAAATTTTCATGGTCACGGGCTGGAGTGGGCAAAATGTAACTGATTTTCAGAATTAGATTCATTTCTGGTTCTGAGCCCTATCCGGTTAAAAACTAAACACATCCAGATGTGACTTGTCTCTAGTCACGTCTGGGAATCTCAATCAAATGCCGTGATTCTGTGCAGTTTGGGGTTTAAAGCCCAGTCTCGGCATCACTTCCCCTTGTCCCTGTCTTCCCCCTGGATCATGCCAGCATGAGCCCTGTAAATGGGGATGGGGACGTCCCTGTCTCAGTCTCAATCTGCTTCTGTCCACAGGGTCCTGGTGTGGCTCACTCTGTCTGGTTCTTGTCACCAGGATGCACTGTGACAGGTGTGAGGCTCTATCCCGTGCTGACTGGACAACCTGGCAGCGTGAATCCCACCCGGATTTCAGACCTCAGAGCTAGAGGGAGGCCCTTGTGCTCCTGAAACGCATCTCTGTTCAGGCCGGAGAGATCAGCACTCTGTTTC
This sequence comes from Colobus angolensis palliatus, assembly GCF_000951035.1. NCBI lineage: Eukaryota > Metazoa > Chordata > Mammalia > Primates > Cercopithecidae > Colobus > Colobus angolensis. Next base: position 4,953,970 of record NW_012116821.1, on the reverse strand, counting down.
TCTCTCTCGCTTCATCTTTCCCCTCCTCTTTTCTTCCCCCAGCCTCCAACTTCCGTGCCCCACATAGGATCATGGAAACTCCCAGAAGCTTCTTTCCACAGCCCTCTGGAGCCACAGACAAGCTGGGACCTCCTGAGCCCTCTCAAGCTGTTCCACATGCTAGGGATGGAGAGCAGATTTGCTGACCCTTCAGGCTGCACCCTAGAAGCACAGCACTGGTCCTTGTCTCCCTCAAATCTGGATTCCATACATTTCAAGAGGGGTTCCAGCAAGTGCCTCCACCCCCACAGCTCTGCTCCTGTCCTCGTACTTGGACTGAGAATCCCCTTCCCTGGCTCATGTCTCATTCCCTTGCTCCATCCTCAGCTCTGGGGCCCCTTCCCAGCTCAAGGAACTTTGATCGAATCTGGATTCCAGGAGGGAAGGCAGGGAAACGGCTCTTGAGCCTCCTCTCCTTTCAAAGCTTTCTGTCTTGTACTTGGCTCAGTGGCTCCTGGAGTTCACAGTGAAGAATGCTGCATTTTTTATTTCTGGCCCAAAAGTAGGGGCTTGTCCTGAGTGGGCTGTACAGGCTATGGAAGGGAAGAGCAGGGACTGTGCTGGTGTCAAAGAATCCTACAGTGGGGGCAAGGCAAGGGGCTAGCAGGTAGACCGTGGCTAGCTTCGGCTCTTTATCCAGGTCCCTGCTGAAATCACCACTCATCAGAGACCCTGAGTACCCTGTATAACACAGGTCACTTCACAGCCAACCATCACTCTCTATCCCTGAACGCTGTGTTATTTTATTTTTCTTCATAGCATGTATCACCTGCGAACATATTTATTTTTGTACTTGTTAATTATCTATTCCTCATTACCACCCAACCAGCCCCCTTCACCCCTAACCACTGCCAACTACTAAAATAGCATCACCTTGAGGGCTGGACTTCCTTATGTTCACTGCTGAATCTCTAGCACCTAGAGGAATACTAAGTATCATATCAACTCTCCATATACATTTATTGAATGAATTGATGAACTGACTAAAACCCCCAAACTCTCTCACTTAAACTGGTTTTATAATAAGACTAAGACCTAGTCTTAGTCTTACAAAATTTTTGTTAGAGACAGGCTGCTGTTTGTACAGTTTACTGCCCTAAGTACACCAGCACCTGAGTGCTACCTGTGAGAACTCAACAGGGAAAGGAGGTGAGAGTCTCCTTCCTTCCTCACTGCATCAGTCTCGGGGCCATCTTCACCTCCCTGCCACATTGCAGTAAAAGAGATCAATAGCCAAATGCAGTTGTGGTCTATGTGTTTCCATGGTCCAGCAGCATCCAAAGGACTTAACATGGAGTAAGTGACAGAAATAAACAGTTAAGGGAAAGCATAGAAAACTCTGGGGATGGGGTTGGGGAAAGGAAGTTGTTAGCAATCTAGCTGGCAGTCTGAAGAGTGCAAGGTCATCAATTACCATTTCTTAGCCAAATATTCTTTCCCATGCTCTTAATAGAAACAACATCTCCAAGCCAGTATTGGTGTCAATGGCTTACTCAAGGATTATCTATCCATTTCCATGGTAAATACAGTAAATGTGGAAAAATAAAGCATTCCAGTTTGATTAATGGGATTAATTTCTCTCTGTTGATAACATTTTGCATAGTTTTAAAGATAATGGAATAATGGTTTGACCATGCAAAAATGCACCACATAACCGTAGTTGCCAAAGATCCACTATTTCAGACACACAAACACTCAGAAGTAGCTAAGTGGAAATGGTAATATGTGAACATCAAGAAAAGTCCTATGCCAAGGAAGCTCTCTGCTGGAATTGGGTTGGTCTCCACAAATTTCTTGTTATTTCCTTTGACTCTTCCAGTTTTCAGCTTAGCACAGATTCCCAAAGTGGATCCTAATATTTGCTTGGCTACTAGCTTTCAACACCCAGTTACTCTGTAACTCTGGCTGGTCCTTTTGTCTTTGCTTCTGTAGTCAGTTCTGGCTTTGACTTTCCACTGCTGCTTCTCCAATACATGTTTTAGGATGCCCAGTAATCTTGTGTGTGCAATAATAATATGGTTATCCATGCGTCACTTGACCTTGGCTTTTAAGAGTAACCTTCATCACTTTGGGAGGCCGAGACGGGCGGATCACGAGGTCAGGAGATCGAGACCATCCTGGCTAACACGGTGAAACTCCGTCTCTACTAAAAATACAAAAAACTAGCCGGGCGAGGTGGCGGGCGCCTGTAGTCCCAGCTACTCCAGAGGCTGAGGCAGGAGAATGGCGTAAACCCGGGAGGCGGAGCTTGCAGTGAGCTGAGATCCGGCCACTGCACTCCAGCTCGGGCGACAGAGCAAGACTCTGTCTCAAAAAAAAAAAAAAAAAAGAGTAACCTTCATAAGCAAGTTTAAACCCTCCCTATTGGCTGCTAATGCTTCTTTGGGGACATGTGGGAGTATCTGTACATTGTGAGTAGCAAACCAAATGTTCAACATTCATTGAATTTCATTTCTAACTAAGTAAAATTGATATCAAAGATGATAAGATGTATATGGAGACAGGCATGATTACTCCCATGCATACTTTTGACTTTAACATTAAATTAAATGTGGTAATAATAAAGTATTAGTAGTATTTTTACACCACTGTCTGGCAGACAGGCTGAATTTGGGGTGAAGGAAGTAATTTCAGTCTCTGGAGAGCACAGTGGAGGTGCTTGTTCAGCAGGAGGGTGGAGAGAAGAGGAAGGAAGAAAGGTAGAGAGTGGAATCTCCAAGCAAAAGGACTGGAGCCCAAGTAATAACCACCAGGAAACACCAGCAGCTACAGGTGTGCTGACCAGGCCCTGAAATTGGCTTGCCACTGTGACTGTGAGGGACTGGACATATTTTCAGAGGTTGAGGTGGAAGGGGCTTACAAATTGTGAAGTATTTTAAAATAACTTCTCTCTTTCTCTTCTACAACTAGATACCTCAAGTCAAATCTGATTCTCCACCCTCAGTTAAAATTCTGGAGGAGACATGGAGCTTTTGTCATTCTTAGCTTCTCTCCAGGGGAGGGAAGAGACATTTGTAAACTAAAAGGAAAGTTCTCTGCCATGGCAACATGGGAGATCAGACACACTTCATTAAAACCTCCTCCCCTGATAACCACAAATAGAGTCTCTTTCCTAAAGGATAAACAGAAACCAGCCCTTCATATCAACCAGCCGCCTGATGCTGCCCCTCCTTTTTTGCCTGATAAAAGACCACCTACCATGGAGTGATTCTGCCTAGTCTATGGCACAGTAAGGGTTTTGGTGTCCTCTGTATTACCTTTTGACATCGGAGGCCAAAACTCCGCCTTCAGATCATGCTAACAGAATTTTTTTGTATATGGGACCCATACAGAAGCATAAAGCTCAATTGCATATACATACATTTCTCCTTTCACAAATATTTATGACTTCTCCTATAGCTTATTGAATATGTATATTTGGCCACCTCATTTAGCATAGATTCCTGTTCCCTTTGCCCCTCCCTCAAAGTATCTGTTTTTGGCTTCCAACCAGAGGCTACAGTTCCCAGCCTATCGGAATGGCTACCCTGCTGGCTGTAGCCCTTTATGAGAAATAAAGCTTTCCTTTCCAAATGTATGAGCCCTGTCATTCTTCAGTTGACACATTCACGACCCCCTTTCTGCCATGAGAAAAGGTTGTTACTCCATCTAAAGATTAGAAAACTCCTGGCATCAGCATCTGCTCCAAAAACTCTGTGCTGGAAGATAAGTAAACAATGAGAATATAGATGTATTAGAAATACTGGCCCATTAATGTATTAGAGCCTGAGCTCTCAAGCCCAGACCTAGAGACTGAGAGGATTACAAAAGTTTGGCACAACAAGTTTGGTTTGTTGTTTCAAGAGGAGAGACAAAAAGTGTTACCTAATTAGCTGGCTCCAGGACTTCTTAGGCACCTGCCCACTCATGCCAGGTTGCCAACTACCACCAGGCATTGCCAGACTTGTCTTAATTCATCATTGGAATTGCCACTGAATATAAATTGTATTTAATTGTGTGAGCTAAACTAAATGAGCGCATGAAGTTGGGGTTATAATAAAAAGAAAACTAAATATGAACCTCATGGGCACTGGAATGAAGTCAAATTAAATATGAATTAAACACCAGAGCAGACCTGCTCCACTCACCCTTCTTGATCTTTTTTTTTGTAGAGACAAGGTCTCACTATGTTGCCCAGGCTGGTATCAAACTCCTGTACTCAAGCAATCCTTTTGTCTTACCCTACCAAAGTTCTGGGATTACAGGCATGAGCCATCACATCTGGCCAGTCTTCTTGATCTTCTTATAATTGATCATGAATCAAGTTGAATCTTCAAGTAAGGATTTCGGATCCCAGGTGCCACTGAGTTAGAAGCACTGCTATCCTGCATGACAAGGCTGAGACTGAGGCGATGTTTCTCTCTAATGAGGTAAGTAACAAGAGACAACCTGAAATTAGAAGTCTTTCAATTCACACACTGTTGAGAGCAGCTGAAGAAAGAGAAAAGGCTTTATTATGGGTTGAATTGTGTCCTCCTACTCCCCCAAATTCATATATGTGAATTCTTAACCCCCTAGTACCTCATAATGTAGCGTTAATTGAAAATAGAGTCATTGCAGATGTAATTACGTTGAGATGAGGTCACATTGGAGTAGAGTAGGTTCCTAATTTAATATGACTGGTTTTATAAAAAAGACTGTCCTGTGAAAAGAATAAGGCACATACAGAAGGAAGACTATGTGAACACACAGAGAGAACACCATCTTTACAAGCCAAGCAAGGAATGCCAGAGATTGCCAAGAAACCACCAGAACCTAGAACAGAAACATGGAGCAGATTCTCCCTCATGGCCACAAAAGGAACCAACCCTGCTAACAACGTCATCTGAGACTTCTTGCCTCCAGGACTGTGGGACAATAGATTTCTGTTAAGTCACCAGTTTATGGCACTTTGTTATGGCAGCCACAGGAAATTAACACAGGACCAATATGAAAAGGCAAAAAAAGCAGCCATGTCCTTGGTAGAGTCTAACACTGTAACCTAGTCAGATGCCCTTCCTGACATAAAGCATTCAGCCTGGGGGTTAGAGTTGAGGGTTGGTGCTGGAAAGGAGTACATTGTAATTTGATACGTATATTTGAACTATTCCTTGAATTTGAGCTATTATTTGACGTTCTTTCTCTGGTGATTCTTTGTACTCATGACTTTATGACTTTTCCCACCATTGGTGGTGTCAATGGCATTATTATTATTATTATTATTATTATTATTATTTTGAGACACAGTCTCACTCTGTCATCCAGGCTGGAGTGCAATGGCATGATCGTGGCTCACTGCAACCTCCACCTCCTGGGTTCAAGCTATTCTCCTGCCTCAGCCTCCCAAGTAGCTGGGGTTACAGGCTCCCACCACCACGCCCAGCTAATTTTGTATTTTTAGTAGAGATGAGGTTTCACCATGTTGATCAGGCTGGTCTTGAACTCCTGACATCAGGTGATCCGCCCACCTCAGCATTCGAGAGTGCTGGGATTACAGGCGTGAGCCACCACGCCCAGCCATCACTGGCATTCTTTATACAGAGCTGTCTGTATAAAGGAGAAGGGATGATTAGCCAAGAGTAGAGTCAAATTCTTGGCTCTGAGTTTCTATGGCAGAGACAACAGTATTGAAAGCCATGGCTTTTAAATGGCAAGAGCTGGGAGTTTGGGGGAAATTTTTATTTTGGGGTTCATAAGCTTGATCCTGATTACAAGGAGGCAAAAGATCTAGAGAAATGGGGGCATAAAATACATGGGAATGGAGTGGGGAAGAATGGATGGTTCTGCACAGTCTTCCCACACAATAGGAGGTGGAAATATTTGCCAGTGATTGGAATAATAGTGCCAGATGTGGGTTGGTCTGAGCTTAGATGCTGGTGAATTCTCAGGGAGGGGACTCTACCCTGCCTTGCTTTGGTAAGCCCCTAATGATGGGAGAATAAAGTTGGAGGTCAAGGGACTAGAGTTGGGGTCTCTCACTTTGTCTCTGAATGCAGGCCTTCTGAGGAGTCCACTATACCACATGGGGAAGCTTCAGCAGAATAGAAGTGGCTGACTGAAGTACTGAGGCAGAAGGAACTGGAGAGTCTCCCACCCCCAAATTGCCCATGTAACCCACCATGGAAAGGATACAGAAATTCCCTGTTGCCCTGAAAGTGGTGCAGAGATCCCTGGTTGGTTATATCTCATATTAAAAGCACACATCTTGCTATGATTCAGTGTGATCAGAGGAGAAAGAGCTTGAGCAAAGGATGGGTATACCAAAAATTAACTCAAGATGGATTAAAGACTTAAATGTAAAACCCAAAACCATAAAAACCCTAGAAGAAAACCTAGGCAATACCATTCAGAATGTAGGCATGGGCAAATACTTCATGACAAAAATGCCAAAAGCAATTGCAACAAAAGCCAAAATAGACAAATGGAATCTAATTAAACTGAAGAGCTTCTGCACAGCAAAAGAAACTATCATTGGAGTGATCAGACAACCTGCAGAATGGGAGAAAATTTTGGCAATCTACACATCTGACAAAGGTCTAATATCCAGGATTACAAGGAACTTAAACATATTTACAAGAGAAAAACAACCCCGTCAAAAAGTGGGGAAAGGATATGAACAGACACTTCTTAAAAGAAGACAAGTTTACAAGGCCAAAAAACATGGAAAAAAAAAAAGTTCAACATCACTGATCATCAGAGAAATGCAAATCAAAACCACATACCATCTCATGCCAGTCAGAATGGTGATTATTAAAAAGTCAGGAAACAACAGATGCTGGAGAGGCTGTGGAGAAATAGGAATGCTTTTACACTGTTGGTGGGAATGTAAATTAGTTCAACCATTGTGGAAAACAGTATGATGATTCCTCGAGGATCTAGAATCAGAAATACCATTTGACCTGGCAATCCCATTACTGGATATATACCCAAAGGAATAAAAATCATTATACTATAAAGACATATGCACATGTATGTTTATTGCAGCACTATTTACAATAGCAAAGACATGGAACCAACCCAAATGCCCATCAATAATAGACCACCATGGCACACATATACCTATGTAACGAAACTGCACATTCTGCACATGCATTCCATTTTTTTTAGAAGAAATTAAAGAAAAAGGATGGTTATACAAAATACAGGCTTATAAGGATTTTTTTTTATTTCAAGGACCCTCCACCATTCATTTGGTTCATGTGGATCCATTGCGTATCAAAGGGGCCGTGATCCATAATACCTCACCGTCTGGGAAAACAGAAATACGTTTTGTTTTGTTTTTTTTCTTCTTAAGACCCAATTGGCAAAGCACAGGCCCCAGTTGGCTGCACGTGATCATTCGTGGAGTCCTTCATCATGCTTGCTGGAGAACAAGAACAGGAGTGGGAGCAGGAGCCACAGATAAGGGCTGTTCATGCATGTGTCCCTATGGCTCACAGCATAGTTCCTGATGTGGCCGGGTTCTTTGTAAGCTTCAGAACAGCACGAATTCAGATAGGATAGATCACACTCACCAGTCTGCCACCTCCCTAATCGACACAGGCTGGGGGAGCTAAATGTGTGTGCATGAGGAGTAAGATGATATGGTGCCCATTCCAGAGATGGGGAAAAGGCTGTCTTTTAGACTTTCCTCTCTGGGTCTTCATTTTGTTTCTTGGTTAATGGGTACAAACACAGAGTTAGATAGAATAAATAAGTCTTCCTCTTTCCCTGCACCTTCATAGACCTCCTTCACACGTTTGAGGTTGGCTGGACATACTCACTATAGAATGGATCCAAACATTACCAGGTGACTTCAGCAACTCCCTTACCCTAGCCTCCAATGAGTAGACTTTTGTCATTATTACCTTTCCTTGTTGCATCCTCATTAAAACATCTGCATACCACTCCTCTCACCTACGCACCAGTTTATTCAGATGACAGTAGATCTACCCATCTAAGTGTTCCACCAACCAGGGATCTTGGCACCACTGCATGTGGGCAGGTTCTTGGGTCCCCGGGCAGCCGGCATGGCTTGAGTGATGGCATCAGCAATGGTAGGAAAACACTCTGGGTCCCAAGTGGTGTGTGCTGGTGTTGGCTATGACTGTTATAGGCTGAACTGGCCAGTCTTTGAGCCCATAGGTAGCACATACATGTAGGTGCCAGCTGTGGTGGTAGTGAGGGGGTGGGTAGGCCCAACATCAGGCACCTGAGAGGGATCCTCAGATGCCAAAAGTAGTGAAGTGGTCTGGGCAATCCCCAGACCCCAGACCCCTGTACTGTGTGATTTGGCACAGAAAGGGCAAAGCCGGGAGGGGTGGCCTTTTTACTCAGGCCTCTTGGTAGTGTGTGTAGGCACCTGCTGTGGTAGGCAGGGGTGGGGCAATTTCCAGGCTTCCCAACAGAATGCTTGGGTGGGAGACGGAAGCAGCTGTGTTGTGGCCCTGCCACTGGAAAGGGTGGGGCTGCCTTCAGTGGTGGCAGCCTATGCTTGGGTACGGGGAACACTTGTGCCTCAGTCTTGGTGGTGACAGCCTCAGCACTGGTGGAAGCCCACGTTTTGCTTACATCTCAGCCCAGGCACCACTCAGCCCCCAGGACAGTGCATAGTCTACCGTAAGCTGAGCCCTCAAAATGGCACCTTGCTGTAACTGCTTAGAACTTGTGGGGAGTGTGGGACCCAGAGCAAACTTCCTTCCTGAACCAGTGCAGTCACATGGTATCCAGGTAGCTCTCTATATTAGTTTCAGGTTTTGCAAGGATCTAGGGCTCTCCTACAGTTAGGACTGCAGAGGTCCATGATGGGAATATGGACTGCGGGGGGTTTCTCATTTGCCCTTTTCTCATACCAGGAAGTCACTCCTAACTCCTAGCTAATCCTGACTGAGCAGGCTGCCTACCTTCCCTCTCCTTCCTTGCTTTAGGTGTTCCCTGCCACTTTTCTATTGAATTCCAGTATTTTGTCTTCTATGATCTATTTTAAGTGTGATTATCTACTTACTATTTTAGTTCTCACTGGAGGAGGCAAATATTAGACACTTCTAATAAGCCATCTTGAAACCTTTTCAGAATGATTTTTTAGCTAAAAGCTATAAAAGACCCTCACTCTCTTTCTTTAAGTCTAACTCCTCTCCAACTACGAATTATTGGACAGCCATGATATTTGGTAAATGCACACATACACATTTACAATCTCATTTTTGCAGCAAAATGTATAGTAATTTTCACGTTCTACATTTTATAGATGATAAACTAGGGTTCATAAAGATAATGTGACCTGCTGCAAGAAAGATTACATACATCACTTGTGGAGGTATGATTCAGACTGAAGTCAGTCTGACTCCACTACATTTTGTTGTCTCTATACAACTTTCTTATTCCAAATTAAAAATTAAGACGTTCTTGGAAGAAATTCTGCCTCTAGCATTTAGAGAAAGAAAACTCAAATAGAAACACTGAATGCTTTTTAATTCAATTCAATTAAATAGATATGTGCCATGGATTTGCTGAATACAGTGAGAATTATGCTGATGAATACAATACAGTTTCTGTCCTGTAGAATGTTATATTTTGGGGAAGATGGAGAAGGGAGATGGGTGTGTGAGGTTCATACAGAAATAACTCAAAGTTCAGATCATAATTGTCAAAAAAGGAATGCCAGCAGAAGGTTTTGAGGGCCAGTTTGGCCATGTGTTAGTAACTGTTGAAGCTGAGAAGTTTGGGACGTGGCAGAAAGTGTTCATGATGTCATTCTCTTTTCTTTTGTATATGTATAATAATTTCCATAATGAAAAGTTTAAAAAACACTATAGGGGCATAGGTAAGAAAGAGCTTTCATTTGCTTGGAAGATTGGGAGATTGGTTTCAAGGGAGAAATGATAATTACAGGAAATATTTACAAGACAGGAAGAATCTCAGTAGGTGTAGATGGATACAAAAAGTTGATTTCTACCATTTCCCCCAAGAATTTTCTGCCTCCTAATTTCATAAACTGAACCATGTCTTTATTGCTGGAGTCTTTGGTGGTCCTGGAGTACTTAGCTCTACCTTTCGTGGTGCATTTAGCCCCACTGATACCAGTAGCTACAAATCCATCAACGGAAACCAAGTGGTGACAAGTCAATTTTCATGGTTCTGCCAGAAGCTCCCACAGGTTTTGTAGTAGCTGCCTCTCCCTGATGCTACTGAATGGAAGTAGAACAAGCATTCTACTTCAATTCAGCACATCTGGCTATATATTAGGAAAAATTCCAACTCAACTCACATTTTCAGTTGGTTATTTATCCTGAGCAAAATTGCAGTTGAAACTATGTGTTCTGGCTTTACAGAGGAGGAAACCCTCCTCATCCTGCTTGGGCCCTGACACCTCATGCCATGGAAGCATTACCTACCCCTCTGGGCTCTGAGACATTGTGTCAGCCTGTATTCCCTGTATGGATGCCCCCTTTTAATCCGACACCCAATGCTGGGCCATACACTACATGGACATCCTCCTCACCCTCTTCAGGTTCTGACCTCCGCCCCAGGACACCATCATGCTGGGCCATCCCAGGCCCATCCCTTACCCTGTGAAGACACATTTCCTGTTCTGCTATGGCTCCCAATCCCTGCTGGACCAATTCCATTTTACTCTCTTTCTCTTGCCTAGGCGCCAACGCCCATGCTGAACTTCCTCTCATAGAAACACACTATTCACTCCATTTAGGCTATGACATCCCACACTGTGCCACCACCACCTGGGAATGCTTTACTTACCTCACACAGGATTTGACTCCCCACCCTGAGTCACTTGCTTGTGAGGTGTCCTCTTCACTCTGTTTGGACCCTGACTGCCTATACCAGGCTACACTCCCACCATGACATTCTCCTTATCCTGATGAACTGTAACACCCCACAGAAGGCCACAACTTAGAAGTGCGATCCCTCTATCCTGCAAAGATTCTGATATTCTACTTGGACCATAGTGGCTCCTCCACCCTCCACCCTTAGCCTACCTTGCTAAGCTCACCAAGATGATTCTACAACTTATTTTTTAGTAAATCAGTGAGGGGAAAAGAAGGAAGAAAGAAAAAGTCTTGAGAAATTTCTTGGGTTTTTTTGGAGGGTGATAGTTATTGGAGTGTAATTCATATACAGTAAAACATCATTCTTTTTAGGAATACAGATCTATGAAATTTTACAAATGCTGTAACAAGTAAACAAGTAAATATATCACCTCAAAATTTTTCTCATGCCCCTTTGTAGTCAATACTTATTAGTAATGTTTTCTTTTTCAAAGCTTTTATATGATTTCCCTAGGGTTTGCAATATACATCTTTAATTTATCATAGTCTACTTTCAAATAGTATAATACAACTTCACATTTATTGCAAGAACCCTAAAACAATTTATTTTTAATCCCTCTCTTCTATCAAAACATGAAAGTACAGTTGTTGTGATATAGTTTACTTTTACATATGGTACAAACCCAGCAATACATTGTTGGTATTTTTGCTTGAGGAAACCAACTATCTTTTACAATGATTAAACATAATAAATAATAGATTCTATACCAAGTATCTGACTATAATCAGATTCCTTTTTCCTGAAGAACTTTAACATTTATTATAATGCAGATCTGCTGGAAATGAGTCCAGTTTTTCTTTGCTTGAAAAACCTTTATTTTCTCTTATTTTTTGAAAGATATGTTTACTGGTTAAAGAATTCTGATTTGATATTTTCCTTTTTATTTTATTTTTTTTGTGTGTGACAGAGTCTTACTCTGTCACCCTAGCTGGAGTGCAGTGATGCAATCTCAGCTCACTGCAACCTCCACTTCCCAAGTTCAAGCAATTCTCATGCCTCAGCTTCCCGAGTAACTGGAATTACAGATGCATGCCACCATGCCCAGCTAATTCTTTTGTATTTTTTAGTAGAGATGGGGTTTCATCATGTTGGCCAGGCTGGTCTCGATCTTCTGACCTCAAGTGATCCACCTCCCTTGGCCTCCCAAAGTGCTGAGATTACAGTCATGACCCATCACACCTGGCCTGGTCTGATATTTTCTTTCAGTTCTTTAAAGATGTCAGTCCATTGTCTTCTGCATAGTTTCTGAAGATAAATCTACCGTAACACTTATTTTTGTTATTTCTTTTATGTATTTTTCGTATGGCTGCTCTCAAGTGTTCTTTTATCTCTTGTTTTCTGAAGTTTGAATATAAATGTCTAGGTGTATTGATCTTATTTTATTTTTTACTTTTTATTTCTTGTTATTTATCCTGAAGCTCCCCCAAGCGTCTTGGATCTGTGGCTCAATATCATTCATTATTTTTGAAAGATTCTCAGCCATCGTCCCTTGAAATGTTACTTCTACTCTTTTATCTGTAGCTTCCCTATCTGGAAATACCTACATTGTCTCACAGCTCTTGGACGTTCTCTTCTCTCTGCTTGTTTGGGTCTCTTTTCCTTTTTCTGTCTTGCCTCTTTGTGTTTCAATTTGGGTAATGTCAAAACTGCCATTTTTCTATTTATGATACTCAAAAATTTATATTAAATTTACTGAGTCTTTCTTGGACGTTTTATGCAAAACAGTAGAGACTAAAGTAAGAATTTATATCTGGAAATGTGTATGCCTCTTCTTCTGTAAGGCTATTTACATGTGATTCAATCTAGTCAGAGATTTAGTTTTATTGTTGTCATCTTCAGTGCACTACCAGGTTCAAATTCTTCTAATAATGTCTCGTACTTAGGGTGCAGTTCTGAGATTGTGTATGATTTTGTGTGTGTGTGTTCATACTCCATTATCAGCTTTAAAAATTATCCTCATGTGCTTGCATCACAGAGTGTCTCTCTATGCTCCACTTCCACCCCCAGAGGTTGAATATTCTTGCTTGCTATTTTGTGCTTTATAGGCTAATAGGGGCAGGCAGTGTCCTCTGTTGCCTTGGTTCACCCTCAGCCTTCAGAAGGCTCTATGCTCCTGTACCTTAAGGTGAGACTTTTTCAGGGTTCTCATCCCTTTCCCACTTGGCAGCCAAATGTTGCCTTGTATCTGTGACAGATACTGTTCAGAAGTCTGCTCACCCTCAACCAGGAGTAAGAGATCTCTAATTATATTAATATAGGATCCTGGATGCAGAACTATTTCCTGTCTTTTACCAGGGATAATGTGGTTTCATTGTTGTTGTTTTCATTTGTTTGTTTTTTTGAGATGGAGTCTTGCTTTGTCACTCAGGCTAGAGTGCAGTGGTGCAATCTTGGCTCACTGCAAGCTCTGCCTCCCAGGTTCACGCCATTCTCCTGCCTCAGCCTCCCAGTAGCTGGGACTACAGGCGTCCACCACCACGCCCGGCTAATTTTTTTTATTGTTAGTAGAGACAGGGTTTCACCATGTTAGCCAGGATGGTCTTGATCTCCTGACCTCATGATCCTCCTGCCTCGGCCTCCCAAAGTGCTGGGATTACAGGCGTGAGCCACCGTGCCCAGCCCATCATCGTCGTCATTGTTGTTGTTGTTTTATCTTTTTTGCAGCAACAGTGGATCTCACTTGTACCTTGGGATGCAAGATTTGCTCCCTTTCCCCTAGAAGCTCAAGACATTTACTCTTTCAGAGAAGATCCTCAGGCAAGGGGCAAGGCTTCAGTCCTTTTTCATAGAGGCAGCTGCCCTACTTCCCAACATTTGCACCACTAAGGGAGTTCTCTCTGTCTCCTACCTTGCCCCTCAGCTTTTTCATGAGCACCCCATGGAGGTATGTGAAAGTGCAAGCTCCCTTTCTGTCTGTGACTTCCGTGGATTCCATACTTTTGTGTTACTCCACTGTTGTCCTTTAGAAAATTTTTTTAAATTTTAGCTTATTTCTATTTACCCACTTATGTGTCAACTTCCTCTTTCTCCCATGCGTTCTCATAGGTAAGCCAGTCAGTGAATCCTGGCTCTCTTGGGCAAGCCTATCCTTTCTTGAGTTTTGGACTGTTGGTTGTCCTTTCTCCAATGGGAGAGGTCAGTTCTCCAGTGGGCTCAAGAAATGCATGACTTTTTTTCTGCCTTTTCCCATCATTCCAGTGGGCAGATACTCTTCTAGCTTTCTACTCCCTAGGTGAAAGTAGAAACCCAAGGGAGGGTTTTCAACATTGAAATGGTCTCATCAGAACTGTGTTTTTGAAGTCACAGTGTAAAGTAACAAATAATTATATAATTATGAGGAAGAAACTTTTAAATCTGTGACAAGGATAATTACAATGCAACAGGAAAAACAAGGCTGTTTACTATAGAATGAATTTTCTGATATGGATCAATTCAATAAAATTATGCACACACATGTGTATATAAACAACAATTGGTTGATGGACTTTGAAAAGCAAGACATTCTTCTCAACTTTTAAAAATTAAAGTACAATACACATTTGCAAATGTGCCTAAGTGTAGACTTGCTGAACAAGATATATCTAACTTCTAAATATATCCTCGTGTTATTAGAAACTGACTATTGTTTTCCATGTGAAGTACTCAGCTCCCACAGCAATAAGTAAGAAATGAGAATGGAAATAATTATGTTCTGAATTGAGCTGAATCTGTAGCTTTTCAGGACATCTTCTATTTCTCAACATAGTCTCTCAAGACCCAAAGCCTTCTTGGATAAAGCTGAAACTCTGAGTACATTTTGCCAAAAATTGAGTGAGAACAGGAGCTGCTATGTGGGGAAGCAAGGGTTTGAATGAACTTCTCATACCCTTGCAAATGAAGAAAATAAAATTACTCCTTTGGTTGAAACTGGGAACATCAACTCATGTCTTCTGTTACCTGGATGGTGAGTGGGGTAATTAGGATTCATGGGGAATTAGGATTCTTACTCTAAATTGAATGATTTAAAAAAAAAAAAAAACTTCTTATGATTTACCCATCTTCTTCCTCTCTGAACCAAGTTCACCCAGGGAAGTCTCTACTTCAGAAAAGGGACATAGATTCTTATAATGATATCGACCCTGAGGAGAGGGCTAGTTTTGGAAGATGAGCTTCTATATGTTACTTTGACCCTTTGAACATATGGCTAACCTTGGCTAAAGTCAGAGACCTCAATCCATATTCCTCATAGAGCAACTGATCTTCTAAAGTACTTCCTGGGAATCAATGTCTCCTGGAAACACATGACTTGTTGCTTGTAAGGTTTGGTTTTTTAGATCCCTGAACCTACCCTCCCCTGTGATATAATTTTAATAATATCACCAAGAAAACATTAGCAGGTTTGATAGAGCTGTGTTTTGACCCTTATCTCCAAAAAAGCCAAAAGAATTCCCTTGGAATTCATATAGTTCTTCAGAGGATTTTTGTATTAATTTTTATTTATTCATTCACTTTTTGTGGATCTACCCAGTATTTCAGTTTCTCCTCTAACACCCTGAAGAAGTCGTCCTTGATTTTCATCCTCCATCATTGTATTTATTTCCAAATTTGGTAAACCAAAATGAAGAATTTGAGGTCAGCTTCTTTTTGGAGTCTAGAATCTGGTTGTACCTATAGACAGAAAGGCCAGGAGAAAGGATGGATTGAAACAACATCCTGATTCTTCAACTGGAAGCATCAAATCAAACCAGGTCCTGCCTCCATGATGAAATGGGTCTGGGAGGCACTGGACTCCTACTGTTGTCTCAGACTGAGTCAAGGATGAGGATTCCTATATGCAGAGGTGGTGAATGACTTGTGATGTACCTGGCTTTCTCCAAGCCCAGAACCCAAACTCTCCAAGGACAAAGAAGCCCAGGTATCAGAGCAAGTCCCAGTTAGCTTTTAGGGTGTGGTTCTGTCTTCATGCAGACACTGAAGTTCTGATAAAAAGCTCTCACTTCTGTTAGGACACCTGGAATTACCTCATCTAACATTAGCACTTTATAAGAGTCTTCCCCACAGGGGTGAATAAATAGCCCTGGTCTACACCTTGGCTAAAAGGCTCTAGAATAGCTGGGTATGGTGGTTCATGCCTGTAATCTCAGGACTTTGGCAGGCTGAGGGGGGTGGTTCACCTGAGATCAGGAGTTCAAGACCAGCCTGGCCAACATGGTGAAACCCTGCCTCTACTAGAAATACAAAAAATTAACTGGGTGTGGTGGCAGGCACCTGTAATCCCAGCAACTCAGGAGGCTGAGGCAAGATAATTGCTTGAACCCAGGAGGCGGAGGTTGCAGTAAGCCAAGATAGCGCCATTGCACTCCAGCCTGGGCGACAGAGTGAGACTCTGTCTCAAAACAACAACAACAAACGCTCTAGAATAAAGCTAACCCCAGCTAGGGAACATCTCTCTCTCTTAAGGCAGATCTTCTAGGCATGTTTATTTTAGAAGATTTTCTGTCCTCCCTGCTGCTGCCACTACTGGTCTGCCAGGCTACCTCTCCATCTCTCGTTTGTCAGCATCCCCCGGACACAATGTCCTTTGTGGGTCACTCACCCACAGTTAACTCTAGCAGACCTGATCAGCTCTTCCAGGTACATTAAAATTAAGAGCTTCTAAGGAGGTCTGAGTCTCCCCTGACTGGCAAAGAACAATTGAGTCAGCTAAAATTCAGAACTAAAAATGCATTCAAAGAAAAACTTCAGTTGAATTAAGCTGAACAGGGTTTAATTGAGCAAAGAACGATTTGTGCATCAGGCAGCCTCTCAAGTCAGAGTAAGCTCAAAGACTCCAGCACAGCCATGTGGTAGAAGATTTATGAACAGAAAAAGGAAAGTGAGTTACAGAAAACAGAAACAGCCAGATTGGTTACAACTCAGTGTTTGCCTTATTTGAACACAGTCTGAACAGTTGGCCACCTCTGATTGGTCAGAACTTGGTGATTGGCGTAAGAGTAGGCTACCGTCTATGTTCAGCCCCATTTAGGGTATAGTTCACTATGCACAGAGAAACCTTTAGGCCAAACTTAAAACATGTTTAAGTTCAATATTAAACATATATTTTACTAATTAAATTAATATATTTAATAATTATAATAATTATATTAATTTAATATTAAACATATTAAACAAATATGTTTAATGTAAAATATATTTATGTGTGGAGGCAGCTTTAGGCTAAACCTGATTTAACAATTCCCCTCTTTTGGCTATTCTCTCAATTTAGAGAGATTGATCAAAACTTTAGTCATTGATGTTACTATCACCATTGTAAACGTACTTATTTGGTCTTGAAACACGCTGGGAAACAGCAGAACAGTGGGTTTTGTAAGGTGGAACAAGGACTTCAGGGTTAGAGTAAAGAGTAACTTCCTTATGTTGGAATGTCCTGTTTGCAGAAGAAAAACAAAACCTAGTCTGTTTTAAGATCTATGTATGTGTATGTCCTTAAAGTCTTTTTTTTTTTTCTTCTGTCCTTAAAGTCTTAATTTGATTATGTCACATGTAGCATAAGTGACTCTATTTTGGTTTGGTCTGATCTTTTGGAGCTTAGTGCAAGAGCTCAGTCCAAAACAATGGCCTTCTATAATTTGTTTAAAAATCACCCCCTTTTGGTCATGTTCTCAGTTAGGTGAGAGTGTAACCAAAACTTAGGGCCTTAGCACCACTCTCAGTTACCATCAGTTTGGTTTTCCAGTTTCAGCACGTCATTCACAGGCTATAGTGCCATCATGGTAACACATTTCTTTCAGCTCTTATCATTCCAGTTGAAGAGAGACCATTTGACATTCTGGAGATTGTTTCATGCAAACGTTTAAAACCAGTGAGAATACAGTGCACTAGCAAGACTACTATTATGACTATCAGGAGGATAATACCATAAGCCAAACTAACGAAAAGTCAAATAGATCAAAGAATAAACTAGACTAAGAGCCTACTCGCATAACTAAGAGGTCTCTTTGTTAACCCCCTACAACTGAACCTATCATACCTGATGTGAGGTATTTCTCTCTGGGCAACAAGAAGTGCCAGCAGCTACATAGATACTTCTCTATCTAGTTAGTGAAAAATCTAGAGCAATTATATTATTTAGTGTAACTTTCACAAGAGAATTTAAAATCTGTTGGGTAACCATAGCCTTTAGAGTAGCATCTGCTATAGAGCCTATCGTGAGGGATAAATTTCTAATCTTGCCTCATTTACTCCTAACCATGGGAAAAAGGACCCAAACAATGATGCTCTTCTATAAGAGTGAAAACCTTCTGGGACTGTTCTCTTTAACCCATGATGCAGGTTAAGAGGAGCTGACCAATGTTCTGTTTCTGACTGACTATGAGGCAATGTATGTATCGTTAAAATTTCTCACCTACATTGGGCCTTTATCTTTCATCTATTAAGGCATAAGGTTATCTGTATAAGGATGACTACAAAATCCTTGACAAATAAAAGCATTCCCCATGAGTGCACACAACAAACCCCCTCTTCACTTCTATTGTTCATAAGGGCATAAGCAAGGAAAAAAATTGAAAGATAAAAGTCTTGTGATAATATAGAAGTCTCGACCTGTGATCTTGGGAAAAAGCCATCCACATCAAGGATGCCATCTTCTTCTGGGAAGAAACTAGCTTGATTAGCTTTCCCATGGGCGTACAGTTCTAGGAGTGTGGAAGGACCCTTCTGAGTTGTGAGATTATGAACCCAAAGTTCAAAGTCCTAAAGTTTTGCTGCAGTGTTGATGTCAAGGGCAGTCTCTCTCTGATGTTCTCAGAAGATCCAATCTTTGGGTTCTAGATTGTGAAGGGGTTGATTGTCCTTAGTTAGTAAATTTATTTTCTTTATCTGGTGAAAATACACTGTGGCATAATGAGCTACTGTTAAAACATTGGCCCTTTTGTATGGGAAGGCTTTTATGCAACCAGAAAATGTGTACTGAAAATGACAACTGAATGAAATTCCTCTATAAATGTTTAAATGGCCCATCAGGTAGTGGAATGTACCTGAAGTTTTGATTGTCTTCCCAGGAATATGGATTTGACAAACCAAACATTGGTCATAAACTTAGAAATTTATAAATCACTGTATATATATGTGTGCATATATATACATATATACACACACACATATATATATACATATATATACTTAATTTGGATCATTATATTTTTTCCATAATAAGACAAGGAATGCAGAACTTTTAATTACAAAAACTTTAAGGAATCAGGAAGTATATGGCAGTTGTCCTGGTTCTCCATGCATCCATGCTTAGCATTGGATTTATTTCTTCTTGAATACCAGTTGTTTCTCCAATTTAGGTGCATATCACTGATAACTGACGGGTTGTCAGAAGTAATCTGACTTACATCATAAAGTTAATTCAAATCGTATATCTATATGATTTTAGTACTGGCTGATTTAGCATGAAAATCTGGCAAAGTATTTTCTTGACATTCCATTAATTTTTATTCTGCTTGGGTTAGCACTTTTATAAACCAGTCAGTTTCTGCATTAAAGTTCCAGAAATTCTTACCCAGTCCAAATGATATGATTCTAAAGTTATCAGAAACCTATATTCAAGAATGTTTCTCTGAGTTCTTTTCATGCTTTCATGAATCTCCTTAAAGATACCGTATTTTAGGACTTTGCATGCTTGTGAAGTTTGCAGGAACTACATCGGAATTAAGCAATTAATGGTAGAAATGACTTTAAATAGTCATAAAAGCACAACTAACAAGGAAGTGTAATTCTTTATTTGATCTACAATAACTTAGCATACATATTAGAATTCCAGAAATTCTGTACATTTTAGAACATATATTAAAAACATTTATTGAAATATAACCTGAAGAAGGTTAAACATTATTTCTTATTTGACAATGCTTTCCATGTAACTTAACATGTCAAATAATCCTGTTTACCTCTTTTTTGTATGCTTCAGGACCCCCCTATAGCATTCCAGATTTAAAGGTCAAAAAAGACTTAATTTTGAAGCTGAAATTTTATTTTGGGAAATTTGTCAAATATGTCAAAGATTTAAAACACTTGACCAAAATAGAATCACAAGTCACCAAAAAATAATAGTCTAAAATAATAATCATTTAACCAAAGTGATAATTAAAAGATTTTTAAAAACAAAAACCTGTACTCTTTGATAAAGAAGATTCAGTTTTCCAAACAATCAAAAGACCTAAGACAATATGAGACAAAATCTGTCTCTTCTTCTTTCCTCTCTACTTTTTCCTTTGTGCAATTTACTCAAAAGGTAAACAGTATTTTACTGTGTCTTGTTAATACTACATAAAATTTTGTTCAAAAGAGAAAACCAAATTTTACTTTTGTATTAGTGTATTATCCATAATAAAACTAATTTTAATGAAATCTCATAAATAAATGTATCAAGTCTATCATCGTTTAACCACACAAGATTTCCGTAAACCTTTCATTTTACCTTTTTCCATGACTTTCTGTATTTTATCTATTTTATCTTTCTGTGTTTTATCTATTGTTTTATTCTTCAATTTGAAACCTTTAAGTAACTTCAAACTGACAAAAATTTTAACACATACATTTGTGTCTTTATAACTTTTCTCATCAAATGCATATCTTGCTTCTGTTTATACACTCTATATGCAGAATTATTTCTCTCATATTTGGTAGTTTTTAACTCTTAGTAACTCTAATTTCTATTGAAAACCCAAGAAAGTAATTTTGAACTGTTTTATATTTGCATTTGTAGATAAAAACCATTTTATAATTTCTTTATAAAGGTAGTCCTTCAAATTATTATTTATTAACAGATCTAAATATATTTAGCTTTTCTATACCATATAAAACAACATGTCAAGGTATATAGACTTAAACATAATTAATAATTAATGTTTTACTATCTTAAATTACAGTAACTCTAACATTTTATAATTATCTATTACTTAATTTAACATAACGGAGCTCTAAGATTTTAAATTACTGAAAATAATTTTAAAACTATCACACAGGTAACCTCCTTAATGTCTTTCCCCAGTCATTCCAGGTCCCAAGTAGCCATGTGGCACCCGGGAGGACTTTGAAGGTCATGGCCTGTGTGAGTCCATCAGGACAGAAGCCAAAGCTGTTAAAACTATAACTGGCGGATCCAACCCCCCCCCAAAATAGCCAGGAGGCTAAACAGGGAAAGTAGAGGAAGAAGGGACCATAGTGGGTTTGATTCTATCTTGTAGCTGCTGGTCCAGGCACTAAGAACATGTCTCCAGATGTCATCATGGTCACCTATCCAGAACCCTGAATCCAGAGACCCTAAACCAAAGAAATAAGTTCACAGTCAAATCAAGCAACTATATAATTATATTTAACTGAAATTTAAAAGCCATTTCTATTTTACTAACAATTTTAAGCTAGCTTTACTTACTAAATATCGTGTACACATAACACATATAGACATACAAACACACAAAAGCAGATCTTACAGTTCTCATAAAGAATTTTCATTTTGCAGCTTTTAGATAGTTTTTCTTTTCCCCATTCTGTCTATCAGTCTTCCAATTACCTAGTTCATTGCTCTAAGCAATTGTTAACTAGGCGTCAAATTTGCATTTATAAAGGCACAACTCTTAGGTGGAACAAAAAATTATATTTCATAAGCACAGAAATAAGATATTAGGCCTAAATATTGCATCAAACCAAGGGGAAAAAAAAAACTACTCAAATAAAAGTTCACTTAAGACACAATGGCCAGAAAAGCACCTTAAACAAAGGTATGATTTATTACGTAAATTTAAAAGAATGATAAGAGTTTCTAATATATATAGGAAGACACCTTTAATAATGGAGATTTCCTTTATACATGTCAATTTATTTTACAAAAGAGTTTCAAGATAGCCAATTAAATGGCCAACCAGAAAGGTATATTTTAGTTCATTAAGTTGTTCTTTTTAACTTAGCTACTGTTTCTGAGCTAAAATTACTAAGCTCAGGGTAATGGATACAGCCCATTAAGAAAGAGGACCAAGAAGCCATTACCTGTGCCTGGCTTCTGCATGGATAGATCTGAACAAGAAGCAAACCTATTTTAGTTGAAGGCCTACCTTTTATAAACACTTTATCTAAGATAGCTTTCTTTTCACCTTCGGGGTGGGATAGTAACTAAGCCAAAAGGTTAACAGATTTAATTTTTCTTGTCAATTAATCACTTAAGCTTTTTATTTGCCTTTCATAAAATTTTTAAATAAAACTATTGAAATCTTTTTAGAAGCTTCTGCCTATCAATAGATATCCTTAGGTGAGACTCATTTGGGAGCCCTCATTTTCAAATGCATTTCTTCAGTTCATATTGTTCATTTGGAACATTTCACTCTGACTTATCTTTAGTAAGATTTCACCATTTCTGTAAGATTTTGCTGCTTCTGAGATCTAATACTTATGCATGTATAAGCCAGAAGGAACTCACTTCTTCAGAAATTAAGGATTCCATTTTTACCTCAAATATTAACTTTGGCTCTCAGTTTCCCTTAGCCAATAACTTTTTTCCCTACCTAAGCACACAATAAAAATGAAACAAGGGAGTAGAACACAAAAATCCCTGTGAAGTTTCAAAAGCCAAATTTTACAACCCTGCAATATTGTCATTTACTACCAATTTTTTCTGACCCAGATGGATATAAGAGACCCCTAACTGGACCCAAGCCAGTTTATTATTGGATCCAATCCGATCCTTGACCCAGTCCAGTTCCTGTCACAATTTCCAAACCCAGTTTACACCAGAAACTTGCTCAAAAAAACTTGGAGAGCTCAAAACACAAATCCAGGGGGCTTCAGAATCTGAGGGATAACTCAAGCATGATTCCCAGTTGCTCCAAGAGTGCAATGGACACAACGGGCCTGGTAGGTACCTCACTTGGTCACTCAGCCCTCCTGGGGGTCATTAGAAGCTCTACCTTGGATCTCACTGACACCATCTATTAAAAGAAAAACTTTAGCTGAATTAAGTTTACAGAGTTTAATTGAGCAACAAATGATTTCCAAATCAAGCAACCTCTCAAGCCAGAGCAGGCTTAGAGACTCCAGAGCAGCCACTTGGTGGAAGAAGACTTATGAACAGAAAAAGGAAAGTGACATGCAGAAAAAAGAAGTGAGGTACAGAAACAGCTGAATTGGTTATAGATTGCCTGATTTGAACATGGTTTGAACAGTTGCCCGTCTTTGGCCAAAACTTAGTAATTGGCACAAGAGTAAGCTACATCTGTTTACATCTTCATTTAGGTTAGAGTTCACTGTGTACAGAGAAATCTTTAGGCTGAACTTAAAATATGTAAGGAGGCAGCTTTAGGCTAAATTTGATTTAACAAATGCAACCTCCTTTTCTGTAAGGTCACTCTCAAAATTGTGAATATTGGTTTCTGTATCCATTGTCATTTTTTCCTTTAACAAAGCTCTTTGTGTTTATTGTCCTATAAAAGTGTGATTATAGATCATTCACGCTCCTAAAACTTCCCGGGTGAAGAGATGCAATTCCTCTTCAATTACCAATTTGGTAACTTTCCAAACTCATTCTGCTGAAACTCCAAAAGCTCACTTAAAAGAAAATGCTTGAGCAGTGGATGTTAACATCTTTTGAAGCTAAATTTACCTTGAGATTGTTTCTCTGCATTAACGCAGGCATCTTTTGAGTAAAGAAACTTCTTTAAGAAAAAATCATTTGGCGTTTTATAATTGTTATCCTGATTTTCATGGAGTCTAAACCCATAAACTCAAATGTCCTTTTCCTTATTTAACATGATTTCTACTCTGTATCATTATAAAACTGAGACTTGTGTTAATGAACTTTCATCATGGGAAGCTTCTATGAAGAGTAGGAATACAGGTGTAATGTTGGCTCATACATTCTTAAGTAACTCATAAGAGCTCATCTTTACTGAGTCCTGGCACAATGCTGAGGAAAGGGATCCTCACCCTAGGAGGTTGGTTTTATGATCTCTGTTCTGCAGATGAGGAAACTGAGAGGTTCTAAGAAGACAACTAAGGCCTCTAAGGGGAAATGGCTGTTGAATGATGGCCAGGGTTTGATTCCTAGTTTGGACCTGACCCCAGAGTTTGTTTTTCTGACTCCTCCCCCTTCTGGATTTATGCCACCACTCCCCACAAGTAACCAAGAAGCACCCCCTTCCACACCCTTGCAGCTGTCCATTTTTTCATGCCTTTAGAATGAGGATTAATGGTGGCTAATATGGAGTTTGCCAGTCCCCAAGGCACTTACGGCACCACTCACAGGACAAATAACTGCCCCAAGACAGGGAGGAAAAGTTTTCAAGGGAGGGCATCTGCCCAGCTCCCAACAGAGCCCTGGTTCTCTCCTGAAGTTAGCAAGGCTTTAATAGTGACTATTAGGATTCCTTTTTGAAACCCAATACGCTTGACAGATGATCCTGGCTTCAGGCCTCTCTTGAGTTTCCACATGGCTGGGATTACTTAAACTGCAGTGACAATTCAGGGATTTGTCTGTTTCCAAGCACACTGTGAAATGGAAAGTTTGTTGGCCCCTCCCACACCTACCCCACCCCACCCCACTACCTCCCTTCTTTTTTAATCCCTGGCCGAGGATGCAGTTACAGGATCTACTGCCACCAAAGCAGAGCAGGGTCCCTTGTTTGTGTTCAGCTGTGGGGCTGTGTGCAAGCCAGTGGGGAACACGTGAATTCAGTGTGCTGCATCTAGCACCGTCGCAGGTTTTTCTGGACACTGTTTCAGAGCCTTGGATTTTCTTCCCCGGGAAGTTTGGTTTGCACAGGACTGCACGCTGTTTAGCTTGGATGCAAAGACAGAAACAAAGCTTCATCATGCCACCCGGGGTCTGCTTTATAGCTCTCTATGAAGAGAAAAATCTATTTACCATGGTTGGAGACAAGAACGTTGCCTTGAGGCTAAAGGGCAGATTCCCCAGGAGACGTTGGAAGGATTTACTTTTAGTGTAAACTTTGCTTTGCTTCAAAGCTTGTACTTTTGGAAATTTCAGATTTCACTGTGTATATGTGAAGCCCAGTCCAGCTTCTTTCAAGAATCGACCTGCACTTCCCCGAAGTCCTGATTCCTGTATTCATTCTCCAGTCGAGCCCCTTCCATCTGCAGTCAGGGGAAGGATGGGCATATTTTCTTCTGAAATCCTTCCCGAACTGCTATTTTCTTCTTTTTAGTGCCCAAACACTAAAAACATAATGGTAGAGAGAGAAGTACATGTATCAAAATCAACAAGAAGTCCAAGTCCTGAGTGTGGCTTTGAGGGTTTTTGTTTTTCTTCTAAGTGAACACTCTGTTCTTGTTCTTATAAAGTTAAGGTAAAAATTGAGATGTATCCACTTCCTTATTTGTTAATTCAATCAACATATATTAAACAAGTCAGTCTGTGAGCTGTGTCCTGAGAATCCTCGGACACGTGCTGGCATGAGAGGGAACACGGGCACACACGCAGAGGAGAAAGACACGTGGAATAAACAACCGTAATAACTGCAAAGAGAGCAGTGAGGGGACTTGTGTGCAGGATGGGCACCAGCAGTGTTCTCCATCATGGGTTCATGTGCAGCGTCTGTCATCAAGAGGTGGAATCCATTTCCCCTCCCCTGGAACCTGGGCTGCCCAGACTTTTGGCCAACAGGATTCGGCAGAAGAGCAAATGTGCTGCCTCTGAGCCAAGACCTCAGGAGGCGTTACAGCTATCATGTTCACCCTGTTGGAGGTTAGACCTGAGGTGGAGACCCAGGCTAGAGCATTGACTGGTGAGAGGTCACGTGGGAAGAGAGAAGACACGCAAATGAGGATGGAGCCACCCCAGCCGGCACCACATGGAAGATTGATACGCCTTCCCTGTTGCCCCCTGCCCAGATCCTGAAGCACAGCCTTACAGGCAACAAGAACGTGTGGTTTTGAGCCACTGTGTTTTGGGGTGGTTTGTTATACAGCAACTGATAACTAAAGCAATACTGAGAGTAACCTATGTAATATGGAGTGAAGGGAAAATATGATGAATTCTACATGGCTCATCTGGAATGTCTCCCTGAGGCTGTGATGTGCACTGTGATGGCAAAACACCTTATCAAAAGTTGCTATTGTCAAGCTTCCAACTCAGGAAACTCATTCGTGTACAGCAGCTGCGCATCCCCATGCTGACAACACAACAGATGCTATGCTCGGCACCTCACACTCACCTCATTCAGGACTCTCAGCGCCCTCCCGAGGCAGGTGTGTGAACATCATCTCTGCTCTACCAGTGGGAAAACAGACTGGCGGGAGTGTGTGTGGGGACTGGGGTTTGAGGAACTTGTCCACAGTCACACAGCTCGTGAGTGACATGACAAGGAATCACTTCCAGGCATTCCAGCACCATTATTAGGGTTTTTGTCTCCACATGTCTCTCTGCCTGGAGATGGCTCAGGACAGGAGCCCTGGCTTTGCCACTTAAAGATTCAGTGGGCCTTTGGTAAGCCGTTTAGCTGCTCTAGGCCCAGCTGTCAAATCTGTAAAAGCAGGGAGTTAGATAAGCTCAATAATTTTCAAAGCTTGAGCCCTGGCGCTAGAGGGGGCCACTGGGACCAGGAGAGGATGGGGGTAGCACCTTCTGTTTCTCCCTTGCTTGGCCGGAGGCAGCTCTCCTTGTAGCTGATTTACATAGTGGGAGGTACTTAAGAGTTATTTTGAGGAGAGTGTTCTGCTGATGAAGACATATTTGAGAACCACAGACCTGGATGACCACCAGGGTCCTGTGATTCTGCAACCTGATAGGCTGGGCCTCAGCGGCCCAGTCCCTCACCTACAGAGCTGATCTTTTTAATGGATCAGGAAGCACCCAGTCTAGGAGGCTGGACACGGCTCTCACTCTGCCCGCGGCTCTGTGGCTTTCAGGCCCCCTTCTCCCTTGGAGCCCCTGTCTCCTTCCTCTTCTCCTTTCCCATTGAGCTCCTGCTTCAATTTAGTGCCAGTGTTCCTCCCTATTATCCTGGCAGTGCTGGTCTTGAACTAGGTACAATTTCCTAACTAATGAGGAAAAGCAGGCCTTGTGGGCATTGCTGGTATTGCTCACATCTCACAGCTTAACTCTGATGGCCCGTTGTGCGGGAGGGTGAGCAGGAAAACCAAGACCAAAACCCCGTACATGCCTGGCAAGGATGGGAAGACATAGGGGCTGAGGGAGACCTGTTGGGCCCCAGATGGACACAAACTGGGCTAGGACTGGGGAGAACCAAATTCCCTTGGCTCCAACACTCATCCTCATGTGGCTTCAGGCAAGTCACCTTTACAAGGCAAAGATAATCCTATCTGTTCTTTCTTCATCATAGAATAGTTATAAAGATTAAATGAAAATAGGCCGAAGTTGGATACTGCATATGCATGTAAAACATCATTATCTCTAAATGATAACTGTATATTATGTAGAGAAAATTTATTTCGTGAAGCTGTGGCCTTCTTTGTTTTCTCGTTATTTTTTGGCAAGAGAGAAAACAGGACAAAGTGACAAATATTAATCTTTTTTCTAATACTCTATTAATAAAAGACAAGTCCTAAATTATTTTGCTGCACAGAAAAGAAGTAATCAATTTGGTATTATAATATTCAAACAAAAGGTCAATAGTCAGTGATTCTCCTTTCCTTTTCAAGAAAAGCCTTTGGAAGTTCTTCCCTCCAGTAACCTGGCAAGTAAGGTGTTCAGAGCATCTGAACGGACCCTGGAGACGGCCCCAGTCAGCAACAGTGGATGGGAGAGTGGCTGGCCATAGAAGTGGACTATGTTTCATGGGACAAAACGCGGATGACAGATCCCGCGGTAGGGACACTAACACCCTGTTTTGACAGAGCAAGTCAGAAAGCATCGGCCTTCTGTGTTTTCTGAGGAATTCTGCTGAAGGAAAGGCCCAGGACCTCAAGGCCGGCATCTGCTGAGGCAAGAATGCTCATCTGAGAGAAGATAAAGCTAAGGAAGTTTGTGTTGGATGTTGCAACTGGGACACGTGTTTCTTGGCAGAGAGCAGCACCTGCAGCAGTGTAGTTACACTCACCAAACCCCTGCGGAAACAGCAAAAGCTGGAACGAGAGCCCGCTACTTTGAGGTTCGCCTCCCGCTGACATGTTTTCCTATGGTTCGAGCAGAAACTTCACGTGTCCTGGAGCTGACAAGAAGGGTGTTTTTCTGCTCTCATCACAGTTGTCTAAGGGACCAGTGACAGACGAGGACCCCAGGCCCAGAACAAGTTTTGGGAGGGGCTATGCGCGTATCTGGTTCCCCAGCCCTGGTGCGGTGGAGGTCTAAGCACGTGGCATCCTTCAAAGTCAGTTTGCTCTCCTACCCCACCTGCAGGGCAGACTGCAGTGCCTGCTACATAGTTTAAAAACATATAAAAAATTTTATATATATGCTTTCACTGTGCCAAAAAGCTTTTCTTTTTCTATTCTAGACTCTGAAATACTTTATCATTTTTAAGGAAAAAATGTAGGTATGGAAAGTTCAAAATACCCCTGCCCTATTTCCTGTGCTGCCTCTTTAAGGCCGTGCCTGTGCTTCCCCCAGGCTCAGAGGAGCTGCTGCACTGGGGAGAAATGTCCCCAGAGAAGCACTGTGTGAGGTCAGCAAATACTAGAAAAGAATGGAGACATTTTCCTTTAGTTCTTGTATTTTGCTTTTTAACAGATTTTTCCCCCCAAATTGGGGGACTTTTTAAACATTGGCACAGGCTGTAAAATACCCTTAATTAAAGTTTTGTTAAAAGAAGAATTTTGGACAAATTAAATTTAATGGGCAAAGAATGATTCACGAACAGGGCAGCCCCGAGAATAGGCAGATTTGTGGACAGAACATGGAAGTGAGGCATGGGGCTGCTCCCCTGGTTAGAGCCCAGTCTCAGCCTTATTTGAGCGTGGTCTGATCAGCAGGTCATGCCTGACTGGAGCTAGGCTGCTGTGATTGGCTGAGACTCAGTTATTGGTTTCTTTGAGTGGAATAGTAGTTGTGGTTTTTGCATTGTTGGAATTTGCCATTTGAAACTGGAATACATTCTTAAATAAATGTTATGTTATACGTCATTTTGATGGGCACTTCTCACTTCATTTATTTATTTTTTTGCTAATACTTATTACTTGCTGTTTATTTTAGACTATGGAAATGATGTTAGACAAAAAACAATTTTTTTTTTTGAGATCAACTCTTGCTCTGTCACTCAGGCTGGAGTGCAGTGGCATGATCTCTGCTCACTGCAACCTCTGCCTCTTGAGTTCAAGCAATTATTCTGCCTCAGTCTCCAAAGTAGCTGGGACTACAGGTGCGCAGCACCACACCCAGCTAATTTTTGTATTTTAATGGAGATGGAACTTCACCATATTGGCCAGGCTGGTCTCGAACTCCTGACCTCGTGATTCATCCACCTCGGCCTCCCAAAGTGCTGGGATTACAGGCATGAGCCACTGTGCCAAAAAGCAAGTTTGTGCGATATTCTTACTAGGGTTCAAAATGGGTCGGAACATCAACAACCCATTTGGTCCAGGAACTGCTAACAAATGTACAGTGCAGCAGAGGTTCAAAAAGTTTTGCAAAGGAGGTGAGAGCCTTGAAGATGAGGAGTATAGTGGTTGGCTAGCAGAAGTTGACGACGACCAACTGAGAGCAATCATCGAAGTTGATCCTCTTACAACTACGTGAGAAGTTGCTGAAGAACTCAACATCAGCCATTCTACAGTCATTTGGCATTTGAAGCAAATTGGAAAGGTGAAAAAGCTCTGTAAGTGGGTGCCTCACGAGCTGAGGGAAATTTTAAAAAATTGTCCTTTTGAGGTGTTGTCTTCTCTTATACTATGCAACAATAATGAGCCATTTCTCAATCGGATTGTGACATGCGACGAAAAGTGGATTTTATACAACAACCAAGAATGACCAGCTCCATGATTGACCCAAGAAGAAGATCCAAAGCACTTCTCAAAGGCAAACTTGCACTAAAAAAGGTCATGGTCACTGTGTGGTGGCCTGCTGCCGGTCTGACCCACTACAGCTTTCTGAATCCCAATGAAACCATTATATCTGAGAAGTATCCTCAGCAGATCGATGAGACGCACTGAAAACTGCAATGCCTGCAGCCAGATTGGTCAACAGAAAGGGCCTAATTCTTCTCCATGACAATGCCCGACCACGCATGGCACAACCAACGCTTCAAAAGTTGAACGAATTGAGTACAAAGTTTTCCCTCACTATTTACCTGACCCCTCGCCAACTGACTACCATGTCTTCAAGCATCTTGACAACTTTTTGCAGGGAAAACACTTCCACAACCAGCAGGATGCAGAAAATGCTTTCCAAGAGTTTGTTGAATCCCTAATCTAGGATTTTTATGCTACAGGAATAAACAAACTTATTTCTCATTGGCAAAAATGTGTTGATTGTAATGGTTCCTATTTTGATTAATAAAGATGTGTTTGGGCCTAGTTATAGTGATATAAAATTCATAGTCCAAACCACAATTACTTTTGCACCAACCAAATAGAAAAGCATCCTCCTACATTAGGCTGTCAGATCCTTTATGTATTAAGTTAGGGGGTAACCCAAAATAGGGAGACAGCCTCAGGCCTAATGTAGTTTAATTACAGTTTCAACATTGGAATACAGTTGTACTGTTGATTAGTTTAAAGCCTCTTCTCTCTGAAAATGAAACAGATGCATTCACATAGACAGATGCCATTCCCCTGGAAGTTGGCAGGCATTGGGCTTCGCTGCCATGCGGGCAATTTCCATAAGACATCTTGTTTCTATAAGACACATCAGTGTCCCAAAGCCATGGAAGAGCACCAAAAGCTGAAAGGCACCAGAGCCATTAGGGGGAAGAGAACTGCCTCTGCCGTGTGCTTGCCTCAAGGTAGCTCCTAAAATTGATGTGTTGAGTTTCATGGATGTCTAGCAGGGCTCACTGTGTACTGGGGCCTCATCACAGCACTTTGTAAATGTGACCTCAACCCCCATAACAATCTCACAAGGCAGGTCCTGCTATTACCTTCAGTTCGGAACAGGAAATCTAGGCATGGAGAGGCTAAAAACCTTGCCCAAGGACACACTGCTCCTAAGTGGCTGAGCCAGGGGTTTGGCCCAGAGGCATCTCTTTTAAGAGGCATCACGTCATGGTGTTGACAAGCAAAGTTCAAAATAAGAACATGTGCTTTCTGAAAACATGCACGTCATGGGAAAGGCTTCTAAGAGGGTGGAAGTCAGTGCTAAGCAGAGATAACCCCTGTCAGAATCTTTTCATTATGTAGTGTCAGCTATGACTTCCCATCACCACCATAGAGGTCACCATCTCAAAAAGAGTGCTAAGTGACCAGCAACACCAGTAGTAGGGAGAGTAAATCTCTTGAGGAGAGAAACCCCAGGTCTTTGTCTCTTTTTAGGGTAAAAAAAGGAGGAAGAATTGGCAAAGTAGGGTCTGGGGAAGGCTTGGTTTCATTATATTCTGAATCTTCAGCCAAAAGAGTCTCCATGACTGTTATTGCTGTCAAACGGAAGGTTATTTCTTTGTTATTTAACCTTGTTCTTCCACAAGACATGAGAGGCTACACTGCGGTGTTAGGTTTGAGCTCTAACCACATCTTTATCACCTGGTGCACATTCCTCACATTGTGGTCCTGCTGATTCCAAATAGTGGTGCTTCCCAGGCTTTTCTCCTGCACGGAGAGCCCTGTAAATGCAGAATTCTCTAAGGTGAACAACATTCTGGTTTGTCCTGGACCGGGTGATGGACTGAAGGGGTTCTGGGTACAACAGACCTTTGGTGCAAAAACTGGGAAAGTCCTGGACAAACTAGGGTGAGCTCTAAGAAGTGCTCATAACTGTTTCTTCGCCAATGGCAATGGATTTATAGCTGTTAATCTGTGTCCTCTAACCTTAGCCCACTTGTGACGAGTACTGTAACAAGTACGTATCAACTACTTGGTTGGAGGAAGTAACCCCTCTCTGGTATCAGGCCATATCCACCCAGGCTCTTGAACCGTTTGATGACATGTTGACTAGCATGAACATTCCTTGGTTGAAAGCGGAGCAGACAAGCACTCCTGACAGAAGGCTCTATTTCACAGCTGCCTCACTGCATGTAGCCCTCTGCAACTTGCCATAGGTACCAGGTAGATGGCATGCAATAAAACAGGCATCCTTCACTCAGCCCAGCTTTCCCTATAGCTCACCTCTCAGCCCACTCATTGCTTTTCATTCTATGAGTAGAGCAAAGTGCACCTCCACTGTCTTGCCGTAAGACTCCCAGGTATGGGAACCCTGGAAGTGAATCACAGGGTGTTGTCTGATTGCAGTCTACAGAGTGAGTTTGAAAGTGTTCCCTTCTCTACAATGTTCTGGAAGAGTTTGTGCAGACCTAGCATTATTTCCTCCTTAAAGGTTTGGTGTAATTTATGAGTGAAGCTGTCTGTGTCTGTAGTTTTCTTCATGGGGATGTTTTTAACTAAAAATTCAATGTTTTTGAAAGACATAAGGCTTTTCAGGTTTTCTATTTGTTCTTGAGTGAGTTTTAGAAATTTGTGTCTTTCAAATAATTTCTTTATTTCATCTAAATTTTCAAATTTATTGGCATAAAGTTGTTGAAAACATTCCATAATTATCCTTTTAATATCTGTAGATGCTGTAGTGATGTCACCTCTCTCATTTCTGATATTAGGAATTTGTGTCTTTTTTTTTTTCTTATCAGACTGGTTAGGGTTTATCAGCTTTATTAACCTTCTCAAAGAACCAACTTTTCATTTTATTGATTTTCTATACATTTTTCCTATTTCTATTTTATTGATTTGTGCTCTAATCTTAATTATTTCCTGACTTCTCCTTAATTGGGGTTTAATTTGCTCTCCTCTTTCTCTAGTTTCTTAAGGTAGAAGCTGAGATCATTTGAGACCATTCCTGTTTTCTAAGACAGGTGTTTTAGTGCCATAATTTGCTGCTTTATCTGTATCCCCCAAATTTTGTATGTCATTTTAATTTTTATTTGGTTGAAAGCAGTTTCTAATATTTCTTTTTATAACTTCTTGGACAATTGGTTATTTAGAAGTGTGTTACTTAGTTTCCAAATAGTTGATGATTTTCCACATGAGTTTCTTTATTGATTCTAATTTAATTCCATGTGGTCAGAAAATATGCTATCTGTTACTTGAATTCTTGTTAATTAGTTGAGATTTTTTATGGATGAGGAAAATGGTCTACCTTGGTCTATTTGTTCTGTGTGTCCTTGAAACAAATGTATATTTTGCTGTTTGGGGCTGATACATTCTATTACTGTCTAGAAGGTTAATTTGGCTGACAATGTTGTTCAAGTCTTTTATAGTCTTCCTTATTTTTCTCTCCACTTGTTCTGTGCTATTAGGCAGGATACTGAAATCTCCGAGCATAATTTTGGATTTGTCTATTTCTTCTTTTTAGTTCTATTTGTTTGTTAGTTCTATTTGTTTTTCTTCATGTATTTTGAAGCTCTGTTAGTAAGTGCATAAACGTTTAGGATGTTATATCATCTTAATTATTTGGCCTTTTACCATTATGAAATTGCCCTCTTTATTTCTGATAATAGTCTTCTAAAATGAATTTTGTTTGATATTCAGCCTTCTCTTGATTAGTGTCAGCATGATATGTCTTTTTCTAGCCTTTTACTTATAACCTATTTGTATATTTGAAGCATATTTCTTGTAGGCAACATACAGTCTGGCCTTGCTATTTTATCTATTCTGACAGCTTCTGCCTTTTAATCGAGGCAAGACTTTTCTGAGCACTCTACCCAATGCCTCAGAATTGTGAACTTTTTATCTGGCTGGTGGAACAGCACTATTATTTATCCTGTATGAACCCCAGGTACTGCCTTCTCTAATCCTGTTGGATGTTTCCTTTGCCTTGCCTTCTGTATTTTTCTTACATGCATGAGCTAATCACTCTCTAACTCGCAGAGCTCTCAGCTTCTCTCTGTGGAGCTCTCTCCTCTCTAGTCTCTGCACTGTGAGGTTCAGCCACTCTGATCTCCCTGGACTCTCAGCTCCAACCTCTTCACTCAGGGTTTTCACCAGGCTCCACCTGGGATCCCCCTTCCTGTCCTATGTCCTGAAAACTTTTTCAAGACAGTGAGCCAGGGCAATTACAGGGTTCACCTCATTTGTTTCCTATTTCTCAGGGACTGCTATCTTTCACTACCCAGTGCCCAGTGTCTTGAAAACAATGGCTTCATATACTTAGCATGGTTTTCTAGTGGTTTCAAGTGGGACGGTAAACCTTGCCCCTGTTACTCCATTTCGACTGGAAGGAGAACTCCCAAGCAAAAAGGAGTCTTTACCTCTGAAGTGAGCAGAGGTTGGGCCCAGAGGTTCAGAGGTTGAATCTGGAAGGCATTTGGGTGAGTTTTCCTGTATTTGATTTTGATGGGATGGTATGTTATTATTTTTAAAGCAGGTTTGAAGTGTTTATAAATTAATTAGACCACTTAATTATTAGCTATTTTCATCCTTTTTTAGACTTTCTGTGATTCCTCTTTTCCGTGGAATTTAGAGAAGATCTAAAACCATGGGAAAATAAATTAGTTTTTACACAACCTTCAACACACAAAATAGCAAAATCTAAGAGCACTTGGAAAGCATTTGAGCCCATTCTGGATGCATCTTTCACCTTGTAATCATAAATTAAACCCACTATCTTGTAGAACTGCTGACAAAACCCACAACAGAACAAATTGCACATATAATTTTAAATCGAAGGGATATAATTGTATTGGCAATGTTCTGTATATATAAGGATTGTCTCCAAGTGGAAAATTAGAAAGTTAAGCCCTGCCCCTATAGGAATAGTAAAAGCTGAATGTGCTGTAGGTTCTCTCCTATCCCTCTTGAAGAATGAAAATGTCTCGTGACTTTATAAGGACCCCAGCAATCAGCTTTGCTGCTGTAGGAGGTGGCATGGCTCTTTTGTTTCTGAGACAAGCCAGGGAAGTTTCAGGTAACAGATGCTCAGCACACCTCACTGGAGAGGCCAGAAGGGTACTTCCAATGGGAGTAAATGGCCTGTCATTAGGAAGATCAAACATCCATAGAAGTCCAGGAAATTGAAAATAAGGAGGGTCTATGTTAGGAGAAGTGACAGAAACAGAAAAATGACACTGAGCTGCCAGAGAACGCCCATGCATGTTGCCTGCAATGAGGCCCAGACCTCCATTTTAACTCACTCCAATTTCTTTTGTTGTTGGAAGTTAGACTGTAAACATACTGTCTCCAAGGGTGTTTTAACTGCTCAGAACATGTGTTTGATTTAATGAGGCACCAGGACCCAGCCATCTTCCAACTTAGCCTTCCACAGAGCATGATGTTCATACGGCCAATCTGGATCATTCATTTCAAATCCAAACAGAAGAGAAAAGATCAAACAGTGGGTGAGGCCTTATGACGACCCTCGTCTGAGAAGGCAGAAGTATTATTCCAGCAGGAAAACATACAGTTCCTGTTGTCCTGCTGTTCAACAGTATCCAAGTCAACCTTCCTTCCCTGCCCACAAAATGCACCAGTTTCTAGGAGTGGATGTTCATGGAGGCCAGTCCTAGAGAGGGATGGAGCAGGGTCTCGGATGGGTGCTTTACTTTTAAATCTAAAAAGAAAGCATGAGAGGCTAGAACATGGAAACAATCACGAAGACTAACAAGGAATCTACTTGGGGTAGATTTTTTATTGTGTTAGACGCCTAGAGCAGTCCCTTTACTGAAGCCTGGGAGATCTGCTAGCAGTGGCAGTGTGTGTTTCCCTCCTTCTGTGGTTGCTTCTGGTGGCCTTGGACTGCTCTGTGCTGGAACCTTCTTCAGCGATTCTAGATACACTTGGTCACAGCTCAGCTCTCACTCCTTGCCTCCTCCATCCTGCTTTTGCTCCTTAATGTCTGTGTCAACAGAAGTGGTTGAATCCAATGGGTTACCACCCTCCTTGAGACCACAGTCATGGCACCACCAAAGGCACCCAGCAGAGCGGCTCTCCGGTAACTCATGCTGAGCTTTGTGCCATGTGTCACACCCAACTGGTTAAACGATTTAGCCACTTAATTGAACAAAACTGATGGATAACATGAGGTGGAAATACACTCAGATTGCTTGTGGCCAATCCTTTCCCCTAACCGAAATACCAGTTCATAATCCTCATTGAAACCAACTCAGTACTCATTTGATTATTCCAGACATGAACTGAAGTGGTTGGCAGGAGAAAGCATAAATCAGCAATAAATAAAATGATACCTTGTGGAAATCTCACTAAAGAGTCATCTTTGGGGTAAAACAGAGACATATTGATGTTTTGAGTGCTTTCAAAAATGCTTTGACGAGAAGGACCCAATTTGGGTATAAGTTCTCTATATAGTGAATAATGCTATAGAGAATACAGCAAAAGTTCTAAAATTAGAACCAAGAAGAATGAGTATTTGACTTAAAGACCTGAAGTGGAAGTTTTACTGGTGTGATTCCCAGCTTGACAACACAAAACACATTTCAGGATATCCCTGTCTGCCCCCACCCGTATACCCCATTGAGTCAGAAATGGGGCAATGTCAAAGAACAACACTTTTAAGTTAATTTGTACTTCACTCATCCCAACAGCATCTACATACACATGGAAATATCATCAGCAGTATTTATTGTCCCTATGGACTTATGGACCCTTGCTCTGCTCCCAGCACTGAACCATTGCTCAGTGTTTGGGAAACACTTGCCCACTATGTGCAATATCAATGATGCCCCAAAGGCTAAGTCTGGGAGGAAGTGAAGCCTTTGAGATACTGCTATTGTTTATATGATCACTGGTGACAGAAACCATTGATTCTGACTTAGGGTCCAACTCAAAAGAAGATCATTCCTAGAGATACAAGGTTTCATTTTTGTCAGATGACTGTGGTTAATCTTCACTTGACAGTCTTTAAAAAAAAATTCTCATAAATCAAAGATAACAAGGAATCGTAATTTCTTTAGGCAGTTAATAACAAACAACTAGGTTTCCAGATCAAATATGAATGGAAATTACATCTCTAGGAGAAATTCACTTATTCCAAATCCGAGCTTTTCCAGGTTTGTGTTAGTCTGGACAATCTTAGGCCCTTTTACAAGGGCTACCATCAACATTTTTGCCTGGGAATAGCTCTTATTAAATGGGCTTTGTCAATTATTTAATGTTTTTAAAAGTTAAAACACCAGTTTTAACTTTCACCTGTTTCAATATCTCATATTCAACATGAAAACACATAAAGCACCCTTACCTTGCCTGCACGTGTGTATTTATGAAGTAACAGCACAACCTCTGGTTGGTCTGCTTTATGGTTCTTGAAAAGCTGGATAGGAATGGCCGGTATGTGCCCTAAACCACACTAGGCCCTCTTGACAGGTAAGACATTGGCCGCAGGAAAACTCCCAGAGTCCAGGAAGAGGCCAGGGTTACCTGTATGCATTTGACAGTGGAGTTATCTGCACTGTAAGGCCACGTGCGGTCACCCCTCTGAGGTCAGGAGGCTTTATTGAGGGCAGCTGAACCACCTCAAGGGCTCCAGCCTCCTGTCCTGGCCAGCGACGTGCGGACTCCAGTGGGTGTAAAATGCCCATTGCATACGTGGTCTGTCCTTCTGGAGTCAACCACATCAAGGCCATTGGGAACGCAATAAAGAAGGTCCCTTGGGGAGGAAAAATGTTGTCTCTGTATCCCCTAGGGTGGGGACGTTGTCTGAAGACAGAGAGCTCTAGAATGGCAGGGGATGAGAGTCGCATACAGGAAAGCGGGTTGGAGAGGAGGGAAGGGGCGGCCCACCTGTGGTCGCCACGCGCAGCCCCTGCCTCCCCGCGAGAGAGGATCAGCATCACGTGAGTCCAGGGCGAGTGCAAGGAGGAGAAGGCCCAGCCCGTCTGCGCCCTGCGGGGAGGGAAGGCCCTGCCTAGGACAAGGCGCCGGCGCTGAGGAATTTAGGGGTGCAGCAGCTTGGCAGCCCCTCGCCCCCGCTCCTCCCAGCTGCGCTCCTGGGTGCGAGGCTGCCGCGCCCCCCAGGGGCTCCCAGGAATGCCGATCCCGCAAAGCGGCCACAGGGAGCCTCCGGGACTGGCTTGTGAGCTCGGGGAAGGCCCAGAAGGAGGGAAAAGTCACTGTCCCTAGATTGTTCAAGTCACTGTCCCTAGATTGTTCATGTGACTGTGACCCTCTTCTACCACCAGCAGTAAGAACCTAGGATGCTCTGTTTGCCACCAACACATGCCTGTGGCCCTGCTAGCACTGTCGCCTGTCCTGTCCTATTTCTCTAGGGAGTATCTGGGCAGGAAGTAGCTTGGCGCCAGGAACAAGGCGGAAGCCTGATGCTGTTACTTCTGCATGCAAATCATTCGCGGTTTTTCCGGTTCCTTGCAGGTTTAGCCGGGTGGGCGCAACGCCCTGGGGAGCGCCTCTTCCAGGCAGGAGCTCCCGTGGCGCGCCCACCCCCACATCCCCACGATGCTCCCAGGGACAGGAGCACCGGAATTTTCGGCATACCCTGGACACACACCCTGAGCTTAGGGAGGCAGGGGCACCTTGGTTCAAATCCATGGAAACAAGAACAGGCCAGGAAGGAAGGCCTGGGCCTTTGGGCGTGGTACCTGAGGTACACAGGACGATTCCGGGGAACTGGGATCTTTTTGTTGTTGTTGTTGTTGTTATAGCTGCACAATTCCATTCATTCTTCTTCTAAAACCACAGTATTTCAGGATTAAAAAAAATAAAAACTGTTAAGCCATCTAGCCAACTTTCCTGATTTCACAGATTAGGAAATCGTGGCCCATAGAGGTTAACCACTTACGGTGGGGAGGGGATTACACAGCAATTTAGTGGCAGAGCTGGGATTAGAACCTGTGTCTCTCTTGTCTACTTGTAGGGCTCTTCCCAGCTTATCCTGTGTTCAGAGCCACTGTTCTTCCCAACTAGGTCAGTGTCTCCAGGGACCAGATTCCCATTCGTTCCCACAGGCCTGGGGCAGCACCGGGCAGAACTTGAAGACGGGGACTCACCCCTGCTGCACCTCTGTTCCATTTACAGAATTCAGAATCTGTGCCTGCTTTTGGGCACCCCATCCCTGCTCCATCCCTACTTGTTCCTCATCCATTCCTCCCAATTCTGGGACCACCTACGCTGGCATCATCGTCAGCTGACCGTTTGTGATGTTTGCAGCCTCACACAGACTCCACAGAGCCACGTGTGTCCTGCACACGTGGACGCACAGGTGTGTGCACCTCTGATGCCAAGAGGGCGTAGCCTCTGTGGCTGAACCATGGCCCTACTGGGCAGATGCATTGGGAACAGTTCGCCCAGCACATCAGTGCTGGTCTGTCCTCGCCCCTTCTGTTCTCAGAGCCACATTCCAGGCCCAGCCTAGCCAGCATCTGGGGGCCCTCATGACGCTAGACCAGGGCCAGCACAGCACCTTCATGGAATGAGGGAAACCTGTCCCCTGCAGTGGATGGATAAAATGCATCACATCTGTGTACCTGAATGAGAAAAAGGCTGCCAGCAGCTCCATGCCAGGGCTCAGGGCTCAGCAGAGCTGGGTGGACTTCAGCCCTCGGGTACCCCTACCAGGTAGAGTCTGCCCAAGCTCATGCAGACCCCTTCAGTAACATGGTCTTTCTTTTCCTCCCTCCTCCCCAGAACATGGGATAAGAGAATAAAAGTGGGCTCAGGCCTGTAATCCCAGCACTTTGAGAAGCCAAGGTGGGCAGATCACGAGGTCAGGAGTTTGAGATCAGCCTGGCCCATGTGGTGAAAACTCATCTCTCCTAAAAATACAAAAATTAGTTGGGCGTGGTGGTGGATGCCTGTAATTCCAGCTACTTAGGAGGCTGAGGCAGGAGAATCGTTTGAACCCGGGAGGCAGAGGTTGCAGTGAGCCGAGATCACACCATTGTACTCCAGCCTGGGCGACAGGGCGAGACTCCATCTCAAAAAAAAAAAAAAAAGTGAGATTAATTAGTGAAGGAAAAACAGTAAAAACAACAGGAATATGGAGGCAATGATTCAAAAGATGACAACCCCTAATTCCAATGATGGGACATGATTTCCAACTCTGACACAAGCATCCTTTAATCACGCACTTATGACAAGCCACTAGGAATCGGCACAACTCAGGCACACAAATCTGTGAACAAGAAAACACAGGGCAATCTGTTTTCTCTTCTCAGGCAAGACCTTAGGAGCTCTGTTTATAAGTATTTTGAGGCTCCCTGCAGTCATGGAGTTGCTGTTCTTTCCCATAGTAAGGCCACAAGGTAAATATGTTTCCTTCTTTACTCTCTGGCCAGGCAGGAGATTGCCTCTGCTCGTAAAATCATCTGTAATCTCTTCAGCAGGGAGGTTTCTTCCATGGCTTAGGGTCTTCTTTCCTTCCAAACTGGTCCCCACCTCCCAGCCCCCATATCACATGGACATCTCGCCTTTGCTGGCCTGATGGCCTCTTCTGGTTAAACTTCCCTGGCAGCCGGCTGAGGTGCAACCTCCTGTATCTGGACATGAGCTCTGGGCTTTGTCCCTGCCCCTGTCACAGCCAGCCAGCAGCGAGCCAGACAGCCTGGTAAATAGGGCAGTGGAAATTCAGCTGACGAGTGGAGGGTTTCCAACATAAATTTCCCTTTTCCCACCACAATTTTATAGAACTTTGCAAAGATGCACATCAGCACTTTTGCAAGTTGGCTCTCTTCTGAAAAGCATCAAGCTTGTCAAAGCTTTAACTTTTTATGTTGTTATTTCAAATGGTTTGATCAATGATCAAGCACATGATGTCCCTGTAACCCTATCCTAGGCCATAAGAAGAGGGTTTGAATACCAGGGTTTTAGAAAAGTCTGTT
Organism: Colobus angolensis palliatus; assembly: GCF_000951035.1. Classification (NCBI taxonomy): domain Eukaryota; kingdom Metazoa; phylum Chordata; class Mammalia; order Primates; family Cercopithecidae; genus Colobus; species Colobus angolensis. The sequence goes on along the minus strand of NW_012116821.1, from coordinate 4,913,213 downwards.
TGCCACATCAAGGAGAGTTTTATGTAACCCTTAGTACATTTTCTCTTTATCCTGAGATCTCATTGCTATTTTTTTTAGTATATTGGAGTACATTTAAATTCTGGCTATACAAGCCAACATTTCTGTAAATCGTCTTTCTGCCCTCTGTTAATAAGTGAATCTCCAGCAGAGAGGACAGTCTTGGTTAGCTGACAACTCCTACGCAGTGGGACTGAAGTAAGAAAATGTTATTAGCAAAGTGACAGCCCTAGGTGAAAGTGCAAGAAGTTCTAGCAAATTCCAAAGATATTTTATAGGCTCTTGATCTCATTAGGCTCTCTTTTGCAAAGGAAACTTCCTGGGCAGTTTCTTAACTTCCTGTACTTCTCAGACTAAACTCAGAGCATTCACAAAGGCAAATTGGCTTCATTGACTTGATTTTAAACCCTTTCCAGTGAATCAAACAGTAATGAATGTCTAAAATACACGTCAGAATCAACACTGGGAACTTTTCTAACTTAAAATGTTTTCTTAGTTATGTGCCAAAACAAAACCTTGCCAAGAGGAATTATTTTGATTTAGAGATATGACTGGTCTTACACAATTTGAGCTCTTTGAGGGCAAAACTGATATGTGATTACCTTTATATTTAAACATCTCAAAAAGTAGATTTTGTAACTGAATGGAACCTAATACCAAGGACTTGACAGCCTCTCCAGGCCCTAAGAGGCCACAGCATGCCCCCGGCCTTGGGCTCTTACAGCTGCCCCTGCTAGGAGGATGCTGCCTGCCCCACACCCCAGCTGCTGGGGGAGCGCCTCCTCATCTCTCAAGACTCATCTTTCCAAACTCTTTCTTGAGCCTCTTCCATTCATTGCACCCTCTGGCCCCCTGCACACACGCCAGTGCTACTGATCATCCTTTCTATCAAATTCCCACTGCATCTTATACATCCTCATCTCCTCACAAGGGACACTTCATTGCACTTACAGATGTATGCGTAGATTCCACTTTCTCCACCAGGGTTTCTCAAGCTTCGCACTGCTGACATTTGGAGCCAGATGACTCTTTGCTGTAGCATCCTGTACATTGTGAGGTATTTAGCAGCATCCTGGCCCCTGCTGCTGGGTGCCACTAGGAACCCTTCCCCAGTGGTGACAGCCAAGTCTGTTAGCCATTGTTACATATCCTCTGGGAGGCAGAATTGTCCCCACTGGAAACCACTGTGCTAGACTCAAAGCTCATGAGGGGTATGGCAATGATTTATTTCTCTTTAAATTCTTAGCACTTAGCTGAATTCTTTCTATGTATTAGACATTCAGTATTTTTTGAATTTTGAGAATCAAGTTAATTAATACATGCAATACAGTATGAATATTCAGCAAACCTTAACTATGTTACTACTATTATCTGGAACTATGGCCCATCTCAGCAATAGACAGTGATTATAATGCTGACTTTATAACTTTCTGGTGAAATTAAATGTGCAGTGTGGGTGTTCAGCTGCTCTGGTGTGTGGTTGTGTCCCCTTTGAACTTGGGCTGTCCTCTGAGATGGGTCATGATCTTTGAAACCCCAACTAAAGCTCTGGACCCGTGTCCACAGGTTTATGCTAGACCTGGTAATTCTGGCCTCCAGACCTTTATTAGGTGCTAACTTTAGTTACTAGAGCTTGTTTCTGCTTCTGCCTGCAGGCCTGGCCTAGGTCTCTGCCACTCTACTTCTTACGTATCTTGATTTCTAGAAAGCCCAGGCCCCTTACCTGTTGTAAACCTCCACCACCATCTCTCTCTTCTTGTCTCAGTCACACCTGTTAAGCTAGCCCATGACCCAGGGGGACTTGTTTCGCCATTCTCTGGGCTGTAATTAGGTTATCTTCGAACTGCCCAAAAACCGGCAAGATCTCACACATTCACCCTGGCCTGGTGTATATCACACTAAAGACAGCCTGCTGAGAGGAAACTATTCCTTGGAACAGTTGAATTTGGGACTCTATGCCATGTGAAGTTCAGCCTGACTGATACTTTGACTCTCCCACTGCTTTAGTGTTGGGAGAACATCACTCATCACAGAATTCAGTGAGTTGCAAATTATCAACAGTGGTGACTTAATTGACAATTGCTGTGTTATAACGTTGTTATCACTTATATTAGGGTTCTCTAGATGGACAGAACTATTAGAACTGATAAAGGGGAGTATATTAAGGAGTATTAACTCACACAATCACAAGGTGGGGTGCCACAATAGGCCGTCTGCAAGCCGAGGAGCAAGGAAGCCAGTCCGTGTTTCAAAGCTGAAGAACCTGGAGTCCGATGTTCAAGGGCAGGTAGCATCCAGTATGGGAGAAAGATGTAGGCTTGGAGGCTAAGTCACTCTAGTCTTTTCATGTTCTTCTGCCTGCTTTATTCTGGCTGCACTGGCAGCTGATTAGATGGTGCCCACCCAGATTGAGGGTGGGTCTGCTTCTCCCAGTCCACTGACTCAAATGTTAATCTCCTTTGGCAACATCCTCACAGATACACCAGGGACAATACTTTGCATCCTTCAATCTAATCAAGTTGATACTCAATATTAACCATCACATCAATATAGCAGTTCCTCGGTAACTATGGTCCTTTTTGAGACCCAGGATAATGTAGGAAAGACAAGACTCTGACTGGTAGCTTGGGTAATATCAGCCTCCTGGTAATATAGGTTGCCCCTGTTAGGCTGGCAATGTGGCCCCTATTCAGAGCAAGTTTAACATACATACATACATCCTATTATAAGGAGTATGCTACTAGCAGAGATCAGAAAAGCTAATCTGTAGATGGGACTTTTACCCTCATTAGTATTTCCCAAGCTTGGCTGCTCATTTATTTGTTTCCTTGACCTTCACTCGGTCACTTACCAATCCATTCATTTATTTGTTCACTCAACAGACATTTAATTCAATACTAGGATGTACCAGGCACCCCATGCTACAGAGTCAGGGAAGCAGTGCTTAAGCCAAACTCTGGCAGACAAGGAGGAGTCCACTAGGCAAGATGTCAAAATAGCACAGGCAGCTTAAAAACAGACTCTAGGACTTACCCTCCAGTATTCTAATTCAAAAGGTCTTAAGGTGGGCCTAAAGGTAGATTTCCTAAAAGCACACTTGAGGGCTACTTTCAGCTGTATGGACCTTAAAGGAGGGAAGGCCCCATGGTCCTGGAATGGCCCAGTGCCCTGAGAAGGTCAAGCGGGGTGCTGGAGAGCTGTCAACATGTCACTCTGAGGCCAGGCGAAGGGAACGCAAGTTAGAATAAGTCTGATACATTCACCAGCCTCAAAACTCCTCTTCCTAAGCTGGAAGGCCAATGTATGCTAATTCTCTTTTACTCTGCCCCTTTTTAAAGATAATTATCATTCAAAAAATAAACATAAAAGGATTTGAATGTTAGTCTCCTCCAGCACAGGTTAAAGATGGTGATGCAGGTTTCTAGTCTTGTTGGATTTTGGCCAAACTCAGTTATCTGGATGGACTTTTTGCCACTTACATGCCCAGCCAAGGCCCTAGATTCCCCATAGCCAATCCCATTTCTTCAGAATCCCTGGGCTTGGAAAATTCATTGTGAATGTTTTTCCCAAGAGAGATGTCCCAGATTGCATTTAGTTATTTAGGAACAAGCAATTAAAAAGCAAGATGGTGTTCGATGATTTAATTTGCATTTTTTTCTTGTATGACTCCAACTTCAAATCCAGCAGGCCTGAATCCATAAACAGTCGAAGTTAGTAACCTATAAACACCTCCAGCTCTCCCCAGTTAAGTCAAGGCCCATGCAACTCTAGACTCTGGGATGCAAGAACCACATCAGCAGATACTTCTTCTTCTATCATTTGAACATAAAGATTTTGTTTCTTATTTATAAAAATTGTTTCACATTTACATATACCAGCTTTAAATAAGTGTTAGCCAAACAGTGAGTTTCAGAGGCCCAAACTCAGAACTCGATGGCTCAAAGAGGTGCAGGAGCCAATTAGTCAATTTCACGGCATTATAATAAACTCAGACCTTGGGAAGGCTTTTAATGTGTTACTCAACTGATGTCAAGAAGAAAATGTCAAAATACTAAAAACAGACTGGTGTTAAAAATCTAGCCTCCAATGCCATGAGACGTTTATTCATCCCTCTCATTTTATACACACAGAGGTGATCTCGCAGCATCACATGGCAGTGAGAGCAAAACGAAATAAAATCAACCAGGCAGGTGGCACAGAAGTTCCAAAAACAGGCCCTCATGAATGAGTGGGGAAGTAGGCCACCCTAAATGGAGCAAAGCACATCCTGCTTCGTCTGTTCAACTTTCCCCCAATATAACTGATTTCCAAAGGTTGTTATTTTAATCAATGCCCAGCACAACCATATTGAATTAGACCTAGCTGATTTACAATCATAAATGTGTTGAACTGGAAGAGTATGCAAAGAATCTCTTGCCTAGCGGTTTTCCAAATTAGTACCTCAAATTGCAGATATTCCAGGGACTTCCATAAGACTGAGATAGAGGCTAAGGGGAGGGATATGGCGGTCAGGACCCAGGCTTCAAATGTCAGCTTCGAACAGAACTGCTACATTTTCACCTATCATTTATATTAGTATGCTGAATCTAGATCATTTTTGAGGAGGAAAAATGAGCTTTACAAGATTACTCACGCTCCCCACCCCTACCACAAAGCTGAAATGTACAGAAGGGTGGAGAATTGCCCCAGACGGCATAATTAGTGAGTGTCAAAGTATGATGGAATCTTGTTATTCTGGGTCTCAATATAGTTTGCAGATTTATCTAAATTTCAGATTTCAAAACTCTGATTAATTTCTCAAATGCTTCTTTGCAATAATGTATAAATTCATGTTGTGAGTCAAATGGAAAAAATTCAGTAAAGATTCATGCTGTTTTAATTCATTCTTGACCAATAAATCCTTGTAATTACCAAGCTACTTTATTTTCTTAAGCACAAAACCTACAGGCACAGTCCCAAAGGAAATTCTCCAATTTGGAATCCCTCTGAGCATTTATGTAATTTATTCCAGGAATGAGTAAGAGGCTTAGCTAGCATGCCAGTAACGATTGATTGATAGTGACTGACTGAGAAAGATCCTGAAGACACCACTGGCCACAGAGATTTTGCAGCAATGATTAACAATGTCTGCCATGGAAGTGGGAGGGGGAAATATGGTATGGTTGCCCCATGTTTGTCATCCCTGGCCTTTCCTGTAATCCCAGCACTTTGGGAGGCCGAGGCAGGCCGATCACGAGGTCAGAAGATCGAAACCATCCTGGCCAACATGGTGAAACCCTGTCTCTACTGAAAACACAAAAATTAGCTGGGCGTGATGGCACATGCCTGTAATCCCAGCTACTCGGGAGGCTGAGGCAGGAGAATCACTTGAACCTGCGAGGTGCCATTGCACTCCAGCCTGCGCAAGAAGAGCAAAACTCCATCTCAAAAAAAAAAAAAAAAATAGAACCAACATTTTGTGGATGTTTGCACCCTCTCGTTCCCTCCACTGAAGACTCTGGAAACCCAAAGCCAGAAGAGCGTAATGGGCTCTATTGTTCACAGCCTGGTCATTGCGGTTGAGATCTGTGTCCAGCATGAAGCACAGTAAGTATTTGTGAAATGAATTGATAGCTGCATAAATGAATGGACATCTGTATTTCACACCACCATATCCCCATCCTGAGACAATGAGCACAGCAGCACTAGCTGCTACAATGGAGAAGAAAGAGGGAGAAAGAAATCCTGGGGTGGAGGGTGTAATTAATATAGTATTTCCAAAATAGTATCCTAACATGTGTTCTTTGACCTGAATTTATAAGGAACTCAAAGACAAGTCTCTGCAGTTTAAGAGCTATACTTTGAAAATACATTAGGCCCTGTCTAGAAAATGGTTCCCTTTTGGTTGGGATTTACAATTAACTGAACTGGGTGCTAATCCTCCATGTATGAAATATGGGAGATGTGAGCGAAATGCTTTTGCTCCTAACCAACTGTGTGAGCCCCTTGGGTCTGAAACTCCTCGTTTGTAAATAAGAGAGTTGCTCTCTTCCATTTGTTCTTTCAGTAAATATTGGTTGACCGCTGAGAGCTCCAGGCACTGGGCTGGAGGCTCGTAATCTAGGGAGGACATCAAACATTAAACAAACATCTCATTGCAAAGCCTGCTGAGTGCCATGAAGGTCACAGGACTCTGAAGGAACCAAGGTCCCTTCCAGCACCAGTAACCTGTGATTTTATAGTGGTTTCCATTGTTTCCCATCCCTGGGTGTCCACATTCCGACAGGGACCCTTTCTGGGGAGTTGTGGGTGGGCACAATTAAAGGCATGAAGAGATACTGGGCCTGGAGTCCTGCCTCAATTTTGCAACTGGGAGGTCTCAGGAGCCCTCTTGTCCCTCCTTTTCCTCAGAGCCTTACAAAGAGGAAGAAAGTCTCTTGTACTTAAAATATTTTCTTGGATAAAAATGTAATTTTCTTAGAAGAGCTGTTTGCCATTAAATTCTTCCTTGGCTCGAATTTAAGTCTTTCTTGTTCCTTCTGAGATGGAGAACCCCTGGCTAGCAGCCTGTCACCACCAGCCCCCTATGAGATGCTTGAATCCAGTCTCTGTCACAGCTTTGCCTCCTCTTCTGCAGAGAGATGCTCTCATTTCCATGAAACTCACTTCCTCAGAGAGATGCTCTTATTTCTGTGAAACTAACTTCACAGGTTTTCTTGCCTCTTCCTTTTAGACACTTTTTCTCCTGAATTCTTCCCCTGAATTCTTTCCAAGTCTCTTCCAACAGGACAAAACTAGACCCAATCCTTTGGAAAAGGTCTCACCAAGAATAAAAAGAATATTAATGTATTAACTGTCAACTGTCTTTTCTGTCCTTTTCCTTTTTCAGCTTGGGGCAACAAGTATTTATTGATCTTATTAGATCTCAAATAACATTTATACTAGTTGGATTATTATTCATTTATTCATACATAGCCTCCTAAACATTAGCATTGTATGTTTAAGACTTCGAAATAACATTAACAGGTGCAATAACCAAAATACCAACCATAATGGGATTGGCTTGGTGAGCAGAAGGCTCTCTGGCCAGGTCTATGTTAAATTTATCAGGTAATTCGTGCATGCGGAAATCATCCACTGTCCGTAAAACTAACCCAAATTTGCCCTCCAAAAACTTTCTAAGTCAGTTAAGGCAACAAACACAAGGGACCTTTGTGCAGCATGGATTTCATTATGAAATGCATCACTTATGCTTTCTAAAAAATGTTTCCTGATAAAACAGTATCTTTTTCTTAGCCTGTTATTTTTATAAAATCATACTCAAAACTTGGACATTTCTAGGATCTCATATTAGTCCTTTTCCAACGCTTCTTTATCATTTTTCTGAGAATGTTAATACAGGATAAAAGTAAAGTCTGTAGAGATTTTTGAAGTTTTTTTAAGTCAAAACAAAAGTTATAAACAGAGGAATTGGAACTGAGGAGAAAGAAAGTGTTCTACCAAAGCAGTCCTACAAACCACACGCTACAAATAGACACCAAATTTGTAAACTCAGAGACCCATATGGCTCAGAAACAGAGCACTAGCAGGTTCAAGAAGCTCAGTTTAAAAGCCAAATGGAATTGAAAAGGACTTCTGTCATAGTCTGAGATCTCTTGAAGGACATTCAAGAAGCTGTAAATATGTGGTTTCAGACTCTAGGATCGTTGACTAAAACCCTGTGCCTACCCTGGCTCTCCTCCTGGCTCTCCTCCCTCACCCCTCCTCCCTTACCCCTCCCCCCTCACCCCACCCCTCCTCCCTCACCCCTCATCCGTCAACCCTCACCCCTCCTCCCTCACCCCTCCTCAGCCAGACACCTCTCCCTTACCTCACTGAACAAGAGCTCCTAACTTTTGATCCACCCTCTTCCCCTCTCGCTTAGCACTTATAGTGCAAAAGGATGGTCTTAGTCTAAGAGATGGGTACATCTATGAATTCCCCATCATTCATTTTTTTCCTAAATGTATTAGTCAGGATTCTTTCAGTTCCAAGTTTCAGAAACCCACTCAAACTGACTTCTCCATAAAAGCACCATTACTGACATGTAATTGTGATGTTACCAAGGGCATTATTTCAGGCATAGCTGGACCCAAGGACTCAAATTAGTCTCTGGGAACTCATTTCTCTCACATATTGGGTCTGTTTTCTTTTGTATTTGCTTTGATATCTTCCAGTTGGTGGCAAGGTGACCACTAGGAGCATCAGCCTACCAACCCAGGGGCACGGGGAGCACCTCTTTACAAAGTGTTGCAGAAAGAGTCCTGGAGGGATGTCCATTAACTGACCTCGAATCATGGACATCCTGAATTTTAAAAGGATGGGGTACTCTCAGGCACCTGACTCTTCTTGTGGATCCATTTCTGGAGCCGGAGGACCCAAATCACAGCAGCTCCACCACCCAAATCAGACTGGAATGGGTGGGTCCCCTGGTTCTTTTTCAGGGAAGACGGAGGAGCATTTATCTGAGTGGGGGAAACAGGCTGGGCAAACCAAAACAACAGATGGCGGTCAGGACAGGCTGGGAATCACAGGAGCAACACAGCAGGGCTGGACTGTGCCCCTGTGCATGGGCACACTGAGCCGGCCGGCAGCTCCGCTCCTGGTGCTCACCCAGGGCGCAGATGGTCAGGGATCCATACCACACTTGCCTCACAACCTCCAAAGCAGGAAAAAGGGGTGCTGGAGTGCCTCCCACTGGCAGGGAGGAGGTCCTTCCAGGAGCTGAGCACATCACTTCCACTGAAAGAACAGGAATTACAGCCACAGAGTGTGCTTGGAAAGAAGAGAACCACTGGGAGGCCCAGGCAGGCGGACCACTAGAGGTCAGGAGTTCAAGACCAGCCTGGCCAACAGGGTGAAACCATGTCAGGTGTGGTGGGGCGCTCCTGTAGGCCCAACTGAGGTAGCAGAATGGCTTGAATCCAAGAGACTGAGTTTGCAGTAAACTGAGATCACGCCACTGCATTCCAGCCTGGACAACAGAGCGACACTGTCTCAAAAAAAAAAAAAAAGAGAACCAGAATATTTGATGACAGTCCCAGTGACATCCCATACCCATTCATTAATAAGACAGTAATGTCTCCCACAGGGAAGAGCTCTGCACACCATGGACGTCTTTCTGCAAAGGGCACACAGGCCATTCACATCCTACTGACAGATCCAGGTCAACCTTCACAGCTGCAGACCCAACTCAGAGGGCATGACAATGCTCAGCGGCCAAGGCCCTCCAACCCTCCCTCTTTCCTTGCCTTTATTTCCACCTGTAGCCTCCCTCCCATGTTCCTAAGAAGAATCTCAATGCTTTATTATATCTAATTTTCCTCCTAACTCCAAAAGAGAAAAGAAACTTTGGAGTGGATGCGGTTTAAGATGCTCCTTGCAGTGCCTCTATGTGGAAGGGTCTGTGTGCCCCTTACAGCTACTGCTGACAGGGCCCTGGGTCTGCTCAGCAGGGAAGACAAATGCAATCACTTTTCCTGGGATATTTGAGTTACTTCATATGTTTAATAAACAAAATACTCTGTATCTTCTCATACATGTGAAAATTAACAGTCTAATTTTATCTCAAATTGGGTAACAGGTTTTGGTTGTTTCAAATACAAGAAAATTAAAGCAAAGACTGAGATCTTAAAAATTCTTTATAAAAATCCTTTTTTAAAATAGGTTTTTCCACATTCTGTGCAGCCTATACAATATGACATGCACAATTACAGCAGCTCAGTCCTCATGTTCTTCCACAGTGTTTACAAACACCCTGAGGCAGGCATCATTAAATAGAAGCAGGGAAAAGTCACCTAAGGGGAGCAGGCTCTCTGCATGTGTGTTTACAATGCTGAATAAAGCTCTAGAACATCTCAGAAAGGGTTTCCCTAAAATACACTATACAACTAACTTGATTTTGCCATAGAAACAGACATATATAACTCTTCATAATTTCTATCTTGTATACATATAATTTATTTCTATACATAGGTAAGACATTTAGGAAGCGATTTGATGACAGTCACAGAATTCAGGTGGTTTTCTTTAAGCAGATTTGTATCAGGAATATTTGACAAGACTTTTGGAAAATGCTTACAAGGCCGTGATGGCTTCTTCAGGAGAAATGAATCGAGGAATGTTTGGTTTGCGCTGGTGATCACCACACATGCAGGGAAGGTGAGTTCTTAACTATGAATCTTTCGCAAGCTGAGGATTACTCGTATTGGCCCAGATCAGAATCTATGGAAAACTAGTGATACAGTGTTTCAGATTGAATGAAGGTTTTTGTTATTTCCCACTTGAAAAATGTGACTTTAGGCATCTTTTTTGCAAGAAAATGGTGGTCTTCTTGGCTCCGACCGAATACCATTTTAGTCAATGAGCTATAGCATGGATCAGCAACATAGGATCACATTTCCATCAACATGTGGGTGGGATTCAAAATTGAGGAAAGGGAGCTGCACAAATGCATTTGAGGTTTTAATCAAACCCACAGTATTTTCAGCAACGGTTCTGTGTGATTGATGAGCCCAGAACAATGCCAGGGTTTCAGCCACCAGGCTGTGACAAAACAACTTAGCAAACAACATGCATTTATGAGTGTGATTGTTTCTCAGCAACCAGAAAACCAAGGAGCAGTCTGTCTGTCTCATAAAAAGTGTTGTAATGTGACTGGACGTGGTGGCTCATTCCTGTAATCCCAGCACTTTGGGAGACCAAAGCAGGTGGATCACCTGAGGTCAGGAGTTCAGGACCAACCTTCAAGACGAGCCTGATCAACGTGGTGAAACGTCGTCTCTACAAAAATATGAAAAAATATTAGCCGGGCATGGTGGTGCATGCCTGTAATCCCAGCTACATGGGAGGCTAAGACAGTAGGATTGCTTGAACCAGGGAGGTGGAGGTTGCCGTGAACTGAGATGGCGCCATTGGACTCCAGCTTAGGCAACAAGAGTGAAACTCCATCTCAAAAAAAAAAAAAAAATTGTTGCAATGTATTGAATATTTACCACACACAAGGCATTGTCCTAATCAGTTTAAACAGATTATCTCACTGAACCTTCATAATGGTCTTATGGGTAATCATCACAATTTTACCACCTCCTACTGCATAACTTTGGGAAAGTTACTTAACCTCTCATGCCTTGGTTTTTGTGAACCAGGGATAAAAACAGACAGATCTCAGTAGACAGTACGTACAAATGGCGTATATCAGGAATAAGCCTCCAGGAGAAGGGATATTTGAGCAAGGACCTGAAGAAGGGGAGAATGTTAACTTTGCAGATATTGAAAAGAAGAATGTTCCAGAAAAAGGCAGCAACCAGTGCAAGGCAGGACTGACCTGCCCAAGGACCCATGCTTTAGAGGTCCTCAGGTATCACAAGTGCACACACCAGAATAAATTCTCTGACACAATGCATGAGTGTTCAGACGCATTGAGAATCTGGGGCTCAGACCTGGTACACAACGCATCGAGGGGGGTTCACAACACATTGAGAAACTGTGGCTCAGATCTGGTACACAACGCATTGAGGGGGTTCACGACGCATTGAGGGGGTTCACAATGCATTGAGGGGATTCACAATGCATTGAGAATCTGGGGCTCAGACCTGGTACAGTGCGACCAGAGCCCTAAACATCCGCTCTTCTAAGTAGCTCCTCCGGAAACACTTCTCTGCGTCTGTCACCCCCTGTCCTGGAAACTCAAGGTGACTGTTCCAAAGCCCAAAGGTTGGTCATTGTGCTTTGGCCGACATCAGTGCAGAGAGAATTGAGCAGCAGAAGCACGTAGGCAAAAGAAAAGACAAATTAATGAATTTGCCAAATCCGCAACATAAACGCATAGACTCTTGCATAATAAATTGTTTTTCTTTTCCTAGTTGTGTTAAATGTCTATCTCATTCCTTCTCTTCATATGCTAATTCTTGATTTGGAAGGTGTCACAAACTAGTGTGGTATTTCCAACAGTTACACATGGAGGTTGAAGAATATTTTGCAATGTTAGACAATTCCCCTGACTCAGGTTAACATATATTTAGATGTAAACAAAGCATGCATGGAGCACCGTACCAATTCTTTCCATTGGCACATAAATGGATTTTGGATCTTAAGTTGCAAAAATAATTCAATAGTTTTAAATATATTTATTGTGCTTTAATTCATATCCCAAACTAAAACTTTTGGCTTTATGTAAATCATATTTATTTTAAACTGTATATCAATAATTGTATTTTATATTTTGCTCTATATCTTAATAGATAATTATAAATAATTTAAAACAACACTCTTTTAGAAATGTGAAAAAACTTTTAAGTTTTAATTATTTACATTTAATTTAAATTTTGAGGAAGCTATCTTAAAATTCTGTCTACTTTGACTATATTTACATTTTAATTTTGATGCTTAGATTACAACTGTCAACAGAACACGTTACGTAAAAATTGTTTTAACAATAATGTTTCTGAAATGTGGGCCAAAAACATGGAATAAATACAAAATAATTTATGATTGTCTCTATAACTTATCCAAACATCTCCAGTCCATCAACAGCACACCAAGAGGTCAGAATAATTATGAAATGTAGTCATCTTTAATATTTTCCAGACATTTTGTCACGTAAAACCATAGCTTTGTACATTTATTTTATGTATACATACTTATTTTTACATGTATTCCAGTCACTTTTTCTTTATCATTTTTAGTTCTGAGGTATATCTGTCAAGGTAAGAGGAGAGGAGAGGTTTTGCTGATTGTCACGGTTATCTTGGTTTATAAATTCACATTCAGACACCTAGTGTGGGGCCTCCATTTGCTTTCTCCTGGGGGCCCCCTGGGAGCTTGTGAAGAACCTGGCCTGAGACTGGGTGGTAAGGCCTGATCATAGATGATGGTGAAGGCCCTCCTGGCAGGCTGCGTTGGGACTGCTGGCCCTCCCCACACCAGACTTGGTGCACAGCCTGGACGCTGCAGTCTCCCAAGGGAGCTTCAGTCAGGACTCCAGTCCCAGTAGGTTGTGCTCTTAGGCACATCTGCAGGCCCCTCGGCATGAAGGCCCAACTACTGGGGCCTTCCCTGAGCATCCCTGCTGAGCTTCCTCATCAGGAAAGGGGGCTCTGGGGACACTTTTCTCCACTCTGACTCAGTACTCTGAGTTTTTTCTCTTCTAGTCCTTCCTCCTCTTCTTCCCCCAGCTCCTCACTCCATAAAATCTCAGGAGCCTTTTGAGACAGGCTCCTTCTGCGTTGGTGGGTCTCCACATCTGTGCTGACCCACTGGCATGGTGCTGTCCCATGGGGACAAATGGGATAGGAGGGAACCGGTGCTTTTCCAGTGTGGCTCTTGTTTATGCCATCGCACAGGGTAGGGAAAGGCTTGCCTGAACCTCACTGTGGCTGGCTGTCTCCGCCAGCCACTTTGACACTTGTCAACTCTGCTCTCAGCTCAGCCAGCTCTTGATGCTCAAGAGGTCTTGGAGGTCCTGTAGGCCAGCAGTCTCTAACCTTTTTGGGACAAGGGACCCATTTCGTGGCAGGCAATTTTTTCATGGGTGGGGATGAATGGTTTTGAGATGAAACTGTTCCACCTCAGATCATCAGGCTTTAGATTCTCCTAAGGAGCACGCAGCCTGGATCCCTCGCACGCGCAGTTCACAGTAGAGAGACTCTAATGTTGCCACAGACCTGACAGGAGGCAGAGCTCAGGTTGTCATGCTGAGCCACCTGTCGCTCACCTCTGCTGCACAGCCCAATTCCTAACAGGCCATATACTGATACAAGTCGTAGGCCACTTAGAAGCTGATGAGCAAAGAAGTGACAGTATTTGACTTTTGTTGTAAAAAGATGACTCTGGGTACCATGTTGAGAGCACAAGGAACAGGAGGAAAAGTGGGAAGATGGGCTAGGGAGGCTCCTGCAGTGCCCAGGGGAGTGGGAAAGAGGCTCTGAGGGAGGTGGTAGCCATGGAGCTTCAGGAATTATTTTGAAGATAGACCAAAGTGACTTTCTGACAGACTGGATGTGCTGTGTGTGAGACAGGAGTCAAGGGTGACTCCAAGGCATGTAGTGACTTCCCAACAAATGTTAGCTATTATGTCAATACCCTGATTTTGTGAATGGAGAAAAGGAGACAGAGAGAGGGTTCACATTGATGAATGAAGACAAGGTAGTACCCAGTCCAGTAAGTGGGTCTCAAATCACAAGCATAGCTACTTTGCTCTTAAACTGGTTCTTTGTTTATAAAATATTGTTTTGTAAGTATTTCTGAATATCTTGTAAATAAAACATTACAATATGAAATTCCACAACTAACTTCATTCCTTCAAGATGTCTGAATAGAATTTCAGCACAAACTGAGAGGTGATACAGTCTCAAGCTTTCCCATGTAACTGATATTCATGGAACAACCTTCCTTGTGCCTTTATCCTTCTTTAGGATCTACATTCCCAAGTGTCCAGAATTCACCTGTTTATTCTGATGCCATCATTCTTATTTGCTGATCTATTTAAATTAGTCTAGCCAAAGACAGTGGACATCTTTCTTCAGGGAATGTTAACAAGGGACATAGGAGTTGCCTTGGCCATACATCAACTTAAAACCACAGGCAGAATCAAAGGAGAAAATGTCTAGCCTCTTACCCTCAGACGAAGTCAATAAATTCCATAGATGTTGCTTTAGGGTGCATAACGGCTCCCAAGTAAGTTCACACCTGATGCTCAGAACCTGTGAATGTTATCTTACATGGCAAAAAGGAGTTTGCAGATGTGATTAAGTTAAGGGTCTTAAGACAGGGTGATTTTTCCTGGATTATCTGAGTGAGCCCAATGTAATCAAAATGGTTCTGATCAAAGGGGTGCAGCGGGGATTCAGAGTCGAAGGAAAAGGCAGAAGTAAAGCTTGAGAGTGGGTTGCTTTGTTGATGGAGGAAGGGGCCACAAGCCAAGGAACACAGGCAGCCACTAGACACTGAAGAAGGCAAGGAAATCGATTCTCCCTGAGCCTCCAGAAGGAACCAGCCTGCCACCACCTTGACCTCAGCCCAATGCAACTGATTTCAAACTTGCGACCTCCAGGATTGTAAGAGAATAAATTTGTACTGTTTTAAGTCATTAAGTTTGTGGTAATTTGTTATAGCATCTGAAGAAAACTATTAGAGATGCAGAGAATGAAAACATTATTTTTAAAAATTGTATGTAATCATTAACATGCACATTTGCGGAGCATCCATAGTCAAGATTTTTAAAAATATCTTTTTTGCCAGTCTCTTCATTTGCTTTCATTTTGTGGAGAAGAATAATGGTTGTGAATTCTGCATTTTGGACAGAACCCTATTTATCACTATAGGCAGATGAGATCTGTATTACTTAAGGCACAGTGTAAGCTACTATGCCCCAAATACCTTAAAATATAACAGGCTAACCAAGACAGGACTTCTCCCCTCTCTCACACAGCAGTCCAAAGGCAGCAACCAGGGCTGTTAGGGTCCTTCTGCCAACCTCTACACCAGCTTCCAGAGTACAAACCGGCTTTGAATTCACCATCATTTTGAATTGCAGCTAAAGAGAAGGTGAAAGTTTCAAGGAGAGCAAATACCTATTTTTTGTAAGGTCATGATCTTTGGAGGTACTCATCATTTCTGTTCCTATCCCACTGGCCATAAGTTAGTGAGATGGCCATAAGGGAGGCATGAGTCCTGCTAAAACCTGGGAGTGCTGTTGCTAAAGGAAGAGGGGAGGGCAAATGTTGCCAAAGCTCCATCCATCCTTGCTGCGTCCTGTGTACAGCAAGGGAGTGAAAAGCCTGGACTCTGAGGTCGGGCCTCCTGGGTTCAAATCCTCAGTCTCCCCTTGCCATCTAGCATTCTGCAATCACTGTTAGATTCAAGCTCTATAAACTAAAGAGATTAGGAACATCTACCTAAAGTTGTGTTGTGAGGATTAAAAAAGAGTACTTAGAACAGCGCTTGGCACAAAGTAAGTACCTCAAACACATTAATTATTATTAAAATCAATTCATATATTGAAATCATTCAACATTTTAATAAATTATTTATTACTGATTCTTGTATTCAAATGTTTTTATTAAAATTATTAAAATCAGGAGACACTCATGACAGTAAAAGTGGGTGCCTTTAGTGATCATGCTGAGGCATCAAGCTTAAACCAGGATCCCTCAAGAAAAAATAGGGATATCTGGTCACCCTAGTTATACAACACTAGGGTTAACAGCACCATCAAATCTACTTCCTGGATACCAAAGGAATTAAGAGAAGGAAGAAAAGAGACAACGATATTAAAGATATTTGCAAGAATTGTGTTCCAAATACAAATTCCATCTTTTCAGAAATTCTTTGCTAGTTAGTTTCTGGATATGGCTTCCACTTTTAACAAATGTTAGCTTCTCAGAGTTTCTACTTTCTAGAAACTAGAGACCATCTCTAAAGTTGCCTGATTTTTTTTTCAGTGAATTGATATGATTCCAGTCAAGAGAAACGAGATAAGAAATAGATATCAGCAGCAATGTTCCAGTCAGTACAGCCAGAATTCACAACTCATCTTCTATTTTCTGAATTAGAGAGTTTAGTATAGCATATAAGGCTGTGGCCCAAAGACAAATAATATGAGAAGATATTTAACCCCACTATGATGTGAAGAACTGAAAATTGAAACCATAGGCAGGTACTTCCTTGGCCTACAGAACTGGCAAAAGTTTTATAAAAACTGAGAAAATCTAGTGTTGGTAAGATTTTCAGGAAATGAGAATACTCACATATTGTGGGTGGGAAAGTAAACCATTAAAATTTTGTAGAGGAATATGTAGACCCTCTGAGTCATCTATTACATTTCTGGGACTTTAAAGGGAAAAAAAAACAGATAGATGAAAAAAGACACATTAAGAGTTTTATTTATTATGTTGAGAGATTGGAACTAAGTCTCTAACTAACTAATTCTCCTATGACAGAAAATTAAGTAAATTGGATGGCACCCATATATCAGAATACTATCTAGTATACAAGAAGACATTGACAATACACAGTTAATGAAAAGAAGAAGTTACAAAACAGCTTCAAGTGTAGTCTAATTGCAGTTTTTAAAGGAACTCAGATGCAACCATTACATTAAACAAACCTGACTCATGGGATAAAATCACAGAGAAACTCTCTCTCTCTCTTTTTTTCTTTTTCCTTGACATTTATTTAATAGAGCTAGATCTTTCTCTTTCCTTGGCTAAAAACTGCATCAGACTTCGTGACATCTCTGGTCACACTTAAGTAACAGAAAAGCCTTAAGTTACTCCTAGGAAAAGAAGCCTCAATTATTAATGAACATGTTCAGTTTCAAGCTTGATTTAGAGTTAAAACTTTTCCCAACATTCAAATCGTATCTGATGCTTGCTGCCTGGAAATGGAGTTGTATTTCATGTCTTTTCTCTGCTTCTTCTTGCCTTTGCTCCTACTCTCCCCAACCCCCTTGCTACCTTCTGATTCCCTGAGGGTTGGAGCATAGGTTGGAGAAGACTGGAGGTGGGATGCAAGCATCTCCTGACTAAGCCGCTGATAGCACAGTGGCCTAGGATCAGAATTCTCTGGGCTTGGCTTTGTTTTTTTTGGTGGCCCCTCTTATGGACATTTCTTAGTATGTCAAGTAGTTTTGGATTGTATCCTGGACATTCTGAGGATTGTGTTGTGGAGATTTTCATTCTTATGTCCCTTTATAATCCTCTGAAGAATGTTGATATTTTAGAGTAAGTCAATTAACTTATTTAGGTTTAGACAGAAAATTCTCTCTCGCCTTCTGCAGGCAACGGTCTTAATCTTATGCCAGTTTCCGAAACGTTAGCTATGCTACTCTGTGTCTGTTCATGCATGCTCAGCTTCAGAGGTTAGCTTGAGACTTAGATGGTGGTTAAATCTTAGGTCAGTTCTCAAAGCCTTTGCAGTGTTGCTTTGGTCTTGTCCATGTATATCACGGAGATGAGCCTGGAACTTGCACAGGTTTCTATAGGGAAATAAGGAAGCTCCTTCTCCAGCTGTCTCTTCTGTAGGATTCCTCCCACATTCTCCAGACTTTGAAATCCATGTAGCATACTATAATTTCACATTTTAAGGAAATACATGGATAAGCGATTCACTTCTAAATAACCCATGAATCTAAAAGAAAATTCAAAGGAAAATTTAACATATACTATAAATTAAATGAAAATGAAAACACGTGTCAGAATTTGTGAGATGCAGCTAAAGCTGTGTTTGGAGGTAAATTCACAGCATTAAAATGTCATATTAAGAAAGAAAAATTTCTCAAGTCAATTATTTAAGCTTCTACCATCTTAGAATAAGAGAAATAAATTAAACCTAAAGCAAGAAGACAGAAAATAATAAAGATTAGAGCAGAAATCAATGAAGTTGAAAACATCAAAACAATTAAAATTAAAAACAAAGCTGATACTTGGAAAGTCAACCAGATTGCTAAGCATCTTGACAGACTAACCAAAAGAACGAAAGCAAAAGTTGCTCATGTCAGAAATTAAGGAAGGGACATCACCACAGGCCATACAGATGTTAAGACAATAATAAGTGAATAATGTGCAAAACTTTATACTATAAATTGAACAACTTAAATGAAATGGACCAATGTTTTTAAAGACACAAACAAATTACCAAAATTTATTTAAGATGAAATAGACATATTGAATAGCCCTATGTCTATTACAAAATTTGAACATGTAGTTTAAAAAGTCTCATAAAAAAAGTCTTCCAACAAAGAAAACTTTAGGTCTGAAAAGCTTCACTGGGGAATTCTACCAAACATTTAAGGAAGATATCAAAGCAATGCTGCACGAATTCCTCAAAAAGACAGAAGAGAAGGAAACACCTAACAACTCATTTTATGAGGTCAAAATTTCATTGGTACCAAAAGAAAACCCAAGTTCATTATGAACATAGAGAACATAGATGCAAGAATGTTTAACAAAAATATTAGAAAATTAAAGCTAACAATATATCATTACAATAAAAATAATAATAATAATACATCATGGCCAAGTGTGGTTTACCCTGAGAATATGACTGTTTTCACACTTGAAAATCTAATGAAGTAATTCATGACATAAATAAACTGAAAAATAAGAAGTATTTAACTATCTCAATAGATGCAGTAAAATCTTTTGACAAAATTCAGTATCCACTCATGATAAAAACTCAGAGGAAACCAGGAATAAGAAGGAGCATTCTTAACCTAATAAAGAGAATCTAGAGAAAAAGCTTACAGCTAACATCATACTTGGTGGTAAAAGACTGAACGCTTTCTTCCTAAGACCAGGAGCAAGGCAAGGAAGTCTTCTTTCACCATTCCTATTCAACATCATCCTGGAAGTTCAAGACAGAGTGATAGGGCAAGAAGAAATGAGGTATATATAGATTGGAAAGAAGGAAATAGGGCTGTCTATATTGACAGATGACATGATTGTCTATGCAGAAAGTTCCAAGATGTCAACAACGTACTAATAAGTGAGTTTAGCAAAGTTGAGGATACAAAGTGCACATACAAAATGAATTCTAATTCTATGTACTAGCAATAAACTATTAGAAATAAAAACTTTTTTAAAAGTACCATTTACTGTAGTGCCCCAAAAAATACAGGAATTGCTTAGGCATAAGTTCCACAAAATAAATGCAGGATTTGTATACTAAACACTAAGAACACAGATGAAAGAAATCAATCAAGAGATGAAGAAATCAAAAGATTATACCATATTCATAGATTGGGAGATACTATTCTTGAGATGTGAAATCTTCCCAAACTCATTTAAAAATTCAGTACAATCCTAATCAAAATCTCACAGGAATTTTTGCTTTTTATAAATCGGCAAGCTGATTCTAAAATTTACATGGAAAGGCAAAGGAACTTGAATAGCCAAAATAATTTTGCAAAAAGAAGAAAAAAACTTCATTCAGAAAGAAGAAAATCACATTACCTGATTTTCAGATTTACTATAAAGCTACAAAAACAAATGAACAAAAAAGACAGTGTGGTATAGATGGCCCAACAGACTAGTGGAACAGAAAAGAGAGGCCATAAATAGACCTATATTTATATGATCAATTAATTTTCAACAAAGGTAAGTGAGTTTAGAAAGGCTAGTTTTTTTTCAGCAAATGGTCTTGCAACACCACTCATATGCAGGAAAAAAAAAAAAAAAAGACCTCAACTTATACTTCATACCTTAGAAAAAAACTAACCCAAAATGGATTATAGACCTATAAGTAAGAGACACAATTATAAAACTTCTATAAGAAGACATAGGAAAAAGTCTTTGTAATTTCGTAAATATTTCATCCAAGTCATAATCCATGAAAGAAAAAAATTGATAAACCAGGCCTTAGCAAAATTAAAAACTTCTGCTATAGGCCGAGTGTGGTGGCTCACGCCTGTAATCCCAGGACTTTGGGAGGCCAAGGCGGGCAGATCACGAGGTCAGGAGATCAAGACCATCCTGGCTAATACCGTGAGACCCTGTCTCTACTAAAAATACAAAAATTAGCCGGGTGTGGTGGTGGGGCTCCTGTAGTCCCAGCTATTCGTCAGGCTGAGGCAGGAGAATGACTTGAACCCGGGAGGCAGAGCATGCAGTGAGCTGAGATCACGCCACTGCAGTCCAGCCTGAGTGACAGAGTGAGACTCGGTCTCAAAAACAAACAAATGAAAAACAAAAACAAACAAACAAACAAACAAAATCCTTCTGCTATATACAAGACACTATTAAGGAATTAAAAAGATAAGCCACAAACTGGGATAAAATATATGTTGATCATATGTCTGACAAAGAACTGGTTTCCCAACTATATTAAACACTTTTACAACTCAATAATAAGAAAACAAGGAACCCAATTAAAAGAAATGGGCAAAATATTTTTAAAAACACTTCACCAAAGACAATACCTGTATAGCAGATAAGCACAAAAGATGGTCAAAATCATTAATCATTAGGGAAATGAAAACTAAAACCACAGTGTGATACCACACCACATCTGTTTGAACGGCTAAATTTTTAAAAACAAACTGACAAATCCGGATGCTGGCAAGGATGGAGAAAAACTGACACTCTCATAAATTACCAGTAAGAATGTAAAATAATACAGCCACTTTGGAAAAGAGTTTAGCAGTTTTTTACAAGGTTAAACATACATACACTTATCATGTGAAATTCCACTCCTGAATATTTACCAAGAGAAAATCTCATGCTCATACAAAATCCTGTAAATGAGGGTTTATAGCTGCTTTACTCATAGTCACTCAAAACTGGGTACCACCCTGATGTCTCCCTCCTAGTGAATCCATCACCAAACTGTGGCATATTTGTGCAATGGAATAGTACTCAGGAATTAAAATGAATAAACTCCTGATGTATGCAACAATATGTAGGCATCTCAAATGTATTATGCTTTTAAGAACAAAGGCAGATTTGAAAATCTGTATGACTCAGAGCTCAGAATGAAGACAGACTTTAAAATCTGTATGATTCCTTTTATACTATATTCTGGAAACGGGGAAATTATAGAGACAGAAAACAGATCAGTGGTTGACAGGCTCAGGGGTAGGGAACAGGGATTTTGCAGGTGAGGTAACTTCTCTATTTAAATTTTAGCAGTAGCTACATGACTATGCAGTTGTCAAAACCAGTACACCAAAAGAGTGAATTCTACTTTACATAAATTTTCAAAAGGAAATAAAAAGAAGAAATAAACCTGCACTTAGAAGTGTCCCTGATAGATCAGCTGGCAAGATGGCTGAATAGGAACAGCTCCAGTCTGCAGCTCCCAGCGAGATCGATGCAGAAGGTGACTGATTTCTGCATTTCCAATTGAAGTACCCAGTTCATCTCATTGGGACTGGTTGGACAGTGGGTACAGCCCACAGAGGGCAAGCCAAAGCAAGGTGGGGTGTCGCCTCACCTGGGAAGCACAAGGATTTCCCTTCCCTAGCCAAGGGAAGCCTTGAGGGACTGTATTGTGAGAAACAGTGCACTCTGGCCCAGATATTGTGCTTTTCCCGTGGTCTTCATGACGCGCAGACCAAGAGATTCCGTCCAGTGCCTATGCCACCAGGGCCTTGGGTTTCAAGCACAAAACTGGGCGGCCATTTGGGCAGACACTGAGCTAACTGCAGAAGTTTTTTTTTTTTTTTTCTTCATACCCCAGTGGCACCTGGAATGCCAGCAAGACAGAACCGTTCACTCCCCTAGAAAGGAGGCTGAAGCCAGGGAGCCAAGTGGTCTGGCTTGGTGGGTCCCACCCCTACAGAGCCCAGAAAGCTAAGGTGCCCTGGCTTGAAATTCTCACTGCCAGCACAGCAGTCTGAGGCTGACCTGGGATGCTCAAGTTTGGTTGGGGGAGGGGGGTCTGCCATTGGTGAGGCTGAGTAGGTGATTTTACTCTCACAGTGTAAACAAAGCCACCTGGGGAACTTTGAATTGGGTGGAGCCCACCACAGCTCAGCAAGGCGGCTGAGGCCAGACTGCCTCTCTAGATTCCTCCTCTCTGGGCAGGGCATCTATGAAAAAAAGGCAGCAGCCCCAGTCAGGGACTTATAGATAAAACTCCCATCTCCCTGGGACAGAGCACCTGGGGTAAGGGTCTGCTGCAGCTTCAGCAGACTTAAACGACCTGCCTGATGGCTCTGAAGAGAGCAGTGGATTTCCCAGCACAGTGTTCGGGCTCTGATAAGGGTCAGACTACCTCCTCAAATGGGTCCCTGACCCCGGTGTATCCCGATTGGGAGACAACTCCCAGTAGGGGCGAACAGACACCTTATACAGAAGAACTCTGGCTGGCATCTGGTGGGTGCCCCTCTGGGATGAAGCTTCCAGGGGAAGGAATAGGCAGCAATCTTCACTGTTCTGCAGCCTCCTCTGGTGATACCCAGGCAAACAGGGTCCTGAGTGGACCTCCAGCAAACTCCAGCAGACCTGCAGAAGAGGGGCCTGACTGTTAGAAGAAAAACTAAAAAACAGAAAGGAACAGTAGTAACATCAACAAAAAGGATGTCCACACCAAAACCCATCTGAAGGTCACCAACATCAAAGATCAAAGGTAGATAAATCCACGAAGATGGGGAGATACCAGTGCAAAAAGGCTGAAAATTCCAAAATCCAGAATACCTCTTCTCCTCCAAAGGATAACAACTCTTTGCCAGCAAGGGAACAAAACTGGACAGAGAATGAGTTTGATGAACTGACAGAAGAAGGCTTCATAAGGTGGCTAATAACAAACTCCTCCAAGCTAAAGGAACATGTTCTAACCCAATGCAAGGAAGTTAAGAACCTTGAAAAAAGGTTAGAGGTACTGTTAACTAGAATAACCAGTTTAGAGAAGAACACAAATGACCTGATGGAGCTGAAAAACACAGCACTAGAACTTTGTAAAGCATACACAAGTATCAATAGCCGAAACAATCAAGTAGAAGAAAAGATATCAGAGATTGAAGATGAACTTAATGAAATAAAGTGAGAAGACAAGATTAGAGAAAAAAGAATGAAAAGAAACAAAGCCTGCAAGAAATATGGGCCTATGTGAAAAAACTAAATATAGGTTTGATTGGTGTACCTGAAAGTGATGGGGAGAATGGAACCAAGTTGGAAAATGCTCTTCAGGATATTATGCAGGAGAAGTTCCCCAACCTAGCAAGACAGGCCAACATTCAAATTCAGGAAATACAGAGAACACCACAAAGATATTCCTTGAGAAGAACAACCTCAAGACACATAATCGTCAGATTCACCCTGGTTGAAATGAAGGAAAAATGTTAAGGTCAGCCAGAGAGAAATGTCGGGTTATCCACAAAGGGAAGCCCATCAGACTAACAGTGGATCTCTTGGCAGAAACCCCATAATCCAGAAGACAGTGGGGGCCAATATTCAACATTCTTAAAGGAAAGAATTTTCAACTCAGAATTTCACATCCAGCCAAACTAAGCTTCATAAGCAAAGGAGAAATAAAATCCTTTACAGAGAGGCAAACGCTGAGAGATTTTGTCACGACCAGACCTGCCCTACAAGAGCTCCTGAGGGGAGCACTAAACATGGAAAGGAACAACTGGTACCAGCCACTGCAAAAACATGCACTATGCAAAACAAAAACATGCACTATGAAGAAACTGCATAAACTATCGGGCAAAATAACCAGCTAGCATCATAATGACAGGATCAAATTCACACATTACAATATTAACCTTAAATGCAAATGGACTAAATGACCCCAATTAAAAGACACAGACTGGCAAATTGGATAAAGAGTCAAGACCTATCAGTGTGTTGTATTCAGGAGATCCATCTCATGTGCAAAGACCCACATAGGCTTAAAATAAAGGGATGGAGGAATATAGCAAGCAAATGGAAAGCAAAAAATTGCAGGGGTTTCCAATCCTAGTCTCTGATAAAACAGAATTTATACCAACAAAGATCCAAAGAGACAAAGGAGGGCATTAAATAATGGTAAAGGGATCAATGCAACAAGATGAGCTAACTTTCCTAAATATATATGCACCCAATGCAGGAGCACCTAGATACATAAAGCAAGTTCTTAGAGACCTACAAAGAGACTCAGACTCCCATACAGTAATAATGGGAGATTTTAACACCCCACTGTCAATATTAGATCAACGAGACAGAAAATTAACAAGGATAGTTTTCAGGACTTGTACTCAGCTTTGGACCAGGTGGACCTACTAGATATCTACAGAACTCTCCATCCCAAATCAACAGAATATACATTCTTCTCAGCACCACATTCCACTTATTCGAAAATTGACCACATAATTGGAAGCAAAACACTACTCAGCAAATGCAAAATAATGGAAATCATAACCAACAGTCTCTCAGACCACACTGTGATCAAATTAGAACTCAGGATTAAGAAACTCACTCAAAACCACACAACTGCATGGAAGCTGAACAAACTGCTCCTGAATGACTACTGGGTAAATAATGAAATGAAGGCAGAAATAAAGATGTTCTTTGAAACTAATGAGAACAAAGACACAATGTACCAGAATCTCTGGGACACATTTAAAGCAACTTGTAGAGGGAAATTTATAGCACTAAATGCCCACAAGAGAAAGCAGGAAAGATCTAAAATAGATCTATACCTAACATCACAATTAAAAGAACTAGAGAAGCAAGAGCAAACACATTCAAAAGCGAGCAGAAGACAAGAAATAACTAAGATCAGAGCAGAACTGAAGGAGACAGAGACATACACACACAAAAAAACCCTTCAAAAAATGAATGAACCCAGGAGCTGGTTTTTTTTAAAAGATCAGTGAAATAGATAGACCACTAACCAGGCTAATAAAGAAGAAAGGAGAGAAGAATCAAATAGGCACAATGAAAAATGATAAATGGGATATCACCTTGATCCCACAGAAATACAAACTACCATCAACGAATACTATAAAAACCCCTATGCAAATAAACTAGAAAATCTAGAAGAAATGGATAAATCCCTGGACACACACACCCTCCCAAGACTAAACCAGGAAGAAATTGAATCTCTGAATAGACCAGTAACAAGTTCTGAAATTGAGGTGGTAATTAAGAGACGACCAACAAAAAAAAGTCCAAGACCAGATGGATTCACAGCCAAATTCTACGAGAGGTACAAAGGGAGCTGGTATCATTCCTTCTGAAACTATTCCAAACAATAGAAAAAGAGGGACTCCTCCCTAACTCATTTTATGAGGCCAGCATCATCCTGATACCACAACCTGGCAGAGACACAACAAAAAAGAAAACTTCAGGCCAATATCCCTGATGAACATAGATGAGAAAATCCTCAATAAAATACTGGCAAACTGAATCCAGCAGCACATTAAAAAGCTTATCCACCACGATCAAGTTGGCTTCATCCCTGGGATGCAAGGCTGGTTCAACATACACAAATCAGTCAACATAATCCATCACACAGACAGAACCAATGACAAAAACCACATGATTATCTCAATAGATGCAGAAAAGGCCTTCAACAAAATTCAAAGGCTATAAAATAGCCTTTCATGCTAAAAACTCTCAATAAATTCGGTATTGATGGAACATATCTCAAAATAATGAGAGCTATTTATGATAAATTCCCAGCCAATATTACACTGAATAGACAAAAACTGGAAGCACTCCCGTTGAAAACCGGCACTAGACAAGGATGCCCTCTCTCATCACTCCTAGTCAAGATAGTATTGGAAGTTCTGGTCAGGGCAATCAGGCAAGAAAAAGAAATAAAGTCTATTGAAATAGGAAGAGAGGAAGTCAAATTGTCTCTGTTTCCAGATGACATGGTTGCATATATAGAAAACCCCATCGTCTCAGCCCAAAATCTCCTTAAGCTGATAAGCAACTTCAGCAAAGTCTTATGATACAAAATAAATGTGCAAAAATCACAAGTATTTCTATACACCAATAACAGACAAACAGAGAGCCAAATCATGATTGAACTCCCATTCACAATTGCTACAAAGAGAACAAAATACCTAGGAATAAAACTTACAAGGGAAGTGAAGGACCTCTTCAAGGAGAACTATAAGCCACTGCTCAAGGAAATAAGAGAAGACACAGACAAATGGAAAAACATTCCATGCTCATGGATAGGAAGAATCAATATCTTGAAAATGGTCATACTGCCCAAGGTAATTTATAGATTCAATGCTATCCCCATCAAGCTATCATTGACTTCCTTCACAGAATTGGAAAAAACTACTTTAAATTTCATATGGAACCAAAAAAGAGCCTGCATAGCCAAGACAATCCTTAGCAAAAAGAACAAAGCTAGAGGAATTACACTGCCTGACTTCAAACTATACTATAAGGCTACAGTAACCAAAACAGCATGGTACTGGTGCCAAAACAAATATATAGACCAATGGAACAGAACCGAGCCCTCAGAAATAACACCACACATCTACAACCATCTGACCTTTGACAAACCTGACAAAAACAAGCAATGAGGAAAGGATTCTCTATTTAATAAATGATGTTGGGAAAACTGGCTAGCCATATGAAGAAAACTGAAACTGGATCCCTTCCTTACACCTTGTACAAAAATTAACTCAAGGTGGATTAAAGACTTAAACGTAAGACCTAAAACCATAAAAACCCTGGAAGAAAACCTAGGCAATACGATTCAGGACACAGGCAGGGGAAAGACTTCATGACTAAAACACCAAAAACAATGGCAACAAAAGCCAAAATTGATAAATGGGATCTAATGAAACTAAAGAACTTGTGCACAGCAAAAGAAACTAT
>NW_012116821.1:4882220-4885861 GCF_000951035.1 Colobus angolensis palliatus | reverse complement strand
ATCAGAGTGAACAGGCAACCTACAGAATGGGAGAACATTTTTGCAATCTATCCATCTGACAAAGGGCTAATATGCAGAATCTAAACAAATTTACAAGAAAAAATCAAACAACCCCATCAAAAAGTTGTCAAAGGATATGAACAGACGTTTCTCAATAGAAGACATTTATGCAGCCAACAAACGTATGAAAAAAATGCTCATCATCACTGGTCATTAGAGAAATGCAAATGAAAACCACAATGAGATACCATCTCATGCCAGTTAGAATGGCAATCATTAAAAAGTCAAGAAACAACAGATGCTGGAGAGGATGTGGAGAAATAGGAACACTTTTATACTGTTGGTGGGAGTGTAAATTAGTTCAGCCATTGTGGAAGACAGTGTGGCGATTCCTCAACCATCTATAACTAGAAATACCATTTGACCTGGCAATCCCGTTACGGGGTATATACCCAAAGGATTATAAATCATTCTACTGTAAAGACACATGCACATGTATGTTTATTATGGCACTGTTCACAATAGCAAAGACTTGGAATGATCTCAAATGCCCATCAATGATAGACTGGATAAAGAAAATGTGGCACATATACACCATGGAATACTATGCAGCCATAGAAAAGGATGAGTTCACGTCCTTTGCAGGGACATGGATGAAGCTGGAAACCATCATTCTCAGCGACCTAACACAAGAACAGAAAACCAAACACCACATGTTCTCACTCACAAGTGGGAGTTGAACAATGAGAACACATGGACATGGTGGGGAAACATCATACACTGGAGCCTGTCAAGGGGTGGGGGACTAGAGGAGGGATAGCATTAGGAGAAATACCTAATGTAGATTATGGGTTGATAGGTACAGCAAACCACCATGGCACATGTATACCTATGTAACAAACCTGCACGTTCTGCACATGTACCCCAGAATTTAAAGTATAATAATAATAATAATAAAAGAAGTGTCCCTGGTATTTAGTAAGCACTTATGGAAATTGGCTATTACTGATGTATTGATGAACACATTAATAATACCCTGTATTTCAGCTGTGAACCAGGATACAAACTATTTTCCTATTTAGTAATTACACATTAACTCTGAAATATCCTGACTACAGATAAAGCCCTGAATTTTCACCAAGAAAATCTCCTGGGCTAGTGTTTTGAGAGCCCTCAGCAAAACTGGAATTTTATTACTAAAGCAGCTGCCAATGGCTCCCTAGTGGGAAAGGAGGGGGAGCTAGCATGGGTATCTCCAGTGTGCCTTTCAAGGGATATTTTTCTTTTTCCTGAAGGACTGTCTAGTCCCTAGTCATCTGACTTGAGACCGGGGTCCCTTACATGGGAAACCCATTTATGCTGGCAGATGCCCTTGTGGTCATTGTGTGACCTGTGTCTAGTTTATGCCTGCCTGGCATTGCTGTGGCACTGGGAGTCCAGCCTTGTGTTCTCCTTGGTGTTCAGAAAAAAAAAACAAAAACCTGACCTGGGGCAGCCCTTGGTTGTTCAGATGGAAGGTACATATTCAGTACACCTCCACAACAGAAAAAAATTCAAAGATTCATGCAAGTCAAGAATGAAGAGTCAGGCAAAGAGAGAGTGACAACTAGCAGTACAGTAGTCCCCCCCTTATTTCTGGGGAATACGTTCCCAGACCCCTAGTGGATGCCTGAAACCATGGATGGTACCAAATTCTATATGTATACATGGTTTATATATATATACACACATGGATATATATATAGGTGTATATATGTATATATGCACACACATACATACAACCATATATATATATGCACCGTAGCTGTATGCATATGTATATATCTGTGTGTATATATAGATATATATAGATATGTATATATATACTGATATATACACCATATATATGTATGCACTATAGCTATATGCATATGTATATAGACATATATATGTATATAGGTGTGTATAGACATATATATGTGTATAAGTGTATATAGACATATATATGTATACACCATAGCTGTAAGCATATGTATACATCTGTATATATACACATATATACACCATGTCTGTGTGTGTATATTTATATGGTGTACATATGTGTGTATATACATATATATACACACTATGTTTTTTCTATACATAAATGCCTGTGATTAAGTTTAATATATCAAGTAGGCACAGTAAGAGATTAGCAACAATAACTACAAATAAAGCAAAACAATTTTTACCATACACTGCAATAAAAGTTAAGTTGAATGTGCTCTCTCTCTCTCTCTCTCAAAATATCTTGTAATGTACCACAGGTAACTGAAACTGCAGAAAGAAAGACCTCGAGTAAGGAGGACTGCTGTATGCATAGGGGACTAGGGTGTGGGCCGCGCTAAGTTCTCCAGTAAATGCCTTCAGGACATGGTGGGAATGCAGGGAGCCCAGTCTACTGGCCGAGAGAGGTGCCTCTTAGTGTTTAATCTCTGGCTACCGGCTTGAGCCATTTGGCTGTGACGTAGAGCTGGAAACCGCCAAAAACACAGCTGAGCCCTGCTTTTGGTACGAGAGAGTTAAACCAGTTTTCAAAATGAAGGCAACAGAAAATTATAAAAATTCACTAAAACTGGTCAGCAAGCTTTCTACCTCTCAGACCACCATTTGTTTCTCATTAACTAGAGCATTCTCAATGGATAGACAGCATTTTCCGATTCAGCATCAAAAAGAGAAAGGAGCTGTGGTCACCAAATAAATATTTCCTATATAACAGGCCAACCCAAAAATGTTGTAAATGGAATTTAGAGTCTCAAAGCAGCTGCACTTCACATGGAAATAGAACAACTGAGATGCCAGCACACAGAGAAACAAATAAATAAAAGTATCCAACATTTCGTTCTAATTCCCCAATCTTATAGGAAAGTCCAGCTTTGCTAGTCCTATGCGTATGTATATATCTGTGTGTACATATAGATATATATAGATATGTATGTATAGATATATACAGATATATACACCATATATATGTATGCACTATAGCTGTATGCATATGTATATAGACATATATATGTATGTTGGCTGTGAACCGTGAGATGGGCATGAGCTGGATGCACTCATCACCCCGTGGCACTCCCTGGCTCATGTGGTACCCTCAGCGTCTGCTGAGTTAAAGAAAGGATGGGTAAACAATGAGCCATGAAGAAAGTCCTTCAGGGCCGGGCACAGTGGCTCATGCCTATAATCCTAGCACTTGGGAGCTGAGGCGGGTGGATCACCTGAGGTCATGAGTTCGATACCTTTCTACAGCAAAACTCTGATCATGTCAGCCAAAATTCTTCTCTGACTCGCAGTGCCTACACAGCGCCGTCTAGCTCCCAGGCTCCTGGGTTTCATGATGGGCCCCACTCCTGCCCATCCACCTTCACCCCAAGTACTCTAAGGAAAGCTGTAGCTCTGGCTGAACAGAGAGGCAGCATGGTGGAGTGGTTCTGAGCCTGGACTCATCGCTAGACAGCTTGTTCAAGCTTGACCAGCCTGGCCAATATTGTGAAACCTCGTCTCTACTAAAAATACAAAAAATTAGCTGAGTGTGGTAGCAGGCACCTGTAATCCCAGCTACTCAGGAGGTTGAGGCAGGAGAATCACTTGAACCCAGGAGGCAGAGGTTGCAGTGAGCC
>NW_012116821.1:4864683-4881675 GCF_000951035.1 Colobus angolensis palliatus | reverse complement strand
AAAGAAAGAAAGAAAGAAAGAAAGAAAGAAAGAAAGAAAGAAAGAAAGGAAGGAAGGAAGGAAGGAAGGAAGGAAGGAAGGAAGAAAGGATGAAAGAAAGAAAGCTTCTGAAAATCCTCAAATATTGAGGGCACAAGTTTGGTTACATCCACACTCCCAACATCACCCTAATTCTGACTTTGGGGCCTATGAAGTCCTGTGCCTGAGTGAGGAGCTGGTGCTGCCATCACCTTACCCCAGGGAGCTCCTCACCCCAGGGAGCTCCTCACCCCAGGGAGCTCACACACATTCATACCTGAATGTACCTCAGACTTGGGCCACAGCAGGACTAGCTCTCACATTAGACTTTCCACACTCGTCTTTAAATCCCCCTACGAAATTCACATACTTTTCATCCTTATACTAATCTACAAATTTCCAAACCTTCCCAGGAGGAAGTGGGCTTATTAGGGTTTTCTAGTTTGAGCAGGTGGAGCACAAGCTATTCTGTCTAGGGCTGTGAGGTGGCCTCAGAGAGAAAGAAAGTACAATCACACTGAGGCAGGGAACCAGGGGCAAACGCAGAGCTCCTCCGGACCCAGGTCCCAGGAGTGGGCGCAGAGCACAGCTGGGCAACAGCACCTCCCCCAGACCCTGGTCAGCCCAGGTTGCAGAGGACAGCATGGATGTCTTTTTCCCTAAGTTTCATTCAACATTTTGAAGGCAACAAATACCCAGCTAGACAGCACTGAGTATACAATAGAGGCTGACCAAATCTGATGAATTGAACCACATGAGAACTTAGTTCTGAAGGAAGTCAAAATTTGTCAACTTAAACAAAAAGCCGGACTCCCTTGGGTAGAAAACACTGATTACATTGAAACTATATCATTTCTCCTCTATTCTGATCACATGTCACGGGTCCCTGAGTGTTGAGGGTTAGTTCCTGTCGGGAATCAAAACTGAGACATTTGCAGTGAATACAGCGGCAGAGTGCAGAGTTAGTGAGTAGGTTTGGACTTGACCGCAGGTGCTTTTCAATGAGAGAAAGGCCAAGAAGTCGGTGTTGACAGGGAGGGCAAATTCCGTGGAGAAAAATGTCTTGACTGATTAGTGATGTGTGTCCCGGCTCAGGGAAAGAGGAGTATCTGCCAGGACGGTATCTGCCATCTCTGTGGTGGAAACACCGGGGGCCTGAAGTTCTCTTCCCAGGCCTGTAACTAGCTCTGTGACTTCCCCTGGTTATTTCAGCTTTCTGGGTCTTGGTTTCCCTAATCATATATGATTGACAAGGCAAAATAGCCTTGCTTTCTACCATCTCTAGGAAGAGAAGGGACTCTGAAGCCCTTTTCTTTTTAAATGAACTCTCTAAAAATTGTTCTTGTGTTTGCTCACAGTATCATCATGTGCTAGATGTAACTAACAATTGTAGGAAATGCATTATCAATTCCCACATGTGGCAGATGCTTTTATTTTGTTCTTCCCAGTCTGCTGTCTTCCTTTCTCCACTCTGCTCTCCTGCAGGGGTTGATCTACATCAGCCTCGTCCATCAGCTTCCTTGCCACCTGGCTTCCAGATGGATTTGACCAATAGGGACACTGGCAGGAAACAGGAGGGGGAGGGGGGAAGGGAAGGCCAGGAGGGGTGTGGGGCTGAGGAAGCCCAGGCTCCCTCCCTGCAGGGCTGCCTCAGGCTGGTGCCGTCCCTTGAGTGAGAGCATCATTTCTCTAAAACTGGACTTCTCTGTAAGACTCTCCAAGATTCTGCCAACCACTATTTCCTCTGGCCCTTTGGGCTCCATGGTATTCCTATGGTACCTGTCCACACCTGCACACATAGTTTCTGCTAACCTGCAGGTCACATTTGGCAGACTTCCAAATGAGCCGCCTAGGGAAGGTCTTATGAATCATCGCTTACATCCTGTCCATGCGTAGAGTCTTACCGTGAGTCCCTCAAATTGTATCATGAGACATACTGATGAATATGCAGCCAACTAACATTGAAAAGGACATATATTTGTTCCTGAATGATAAAGTTTTGCTGACTTTCTTGCTCGTGAAGCATTTTAGCTATATGTTGTCATCTGCAGCCAATGATTGTAACCTATGCATCCTACCCTCCAATGGACAACCCCGGTAAGAGGAGTCCCTCTCCCTTCTCCTAAACTTTCTTATAAAAACATTCCAACTTGTAACAGATCTGGGGACATACCCCTCTGTTGGTGTGTCTTCCTAGGTCGATTGTCACATTTGGTTTCCAATAAACCTTGATCAAACAGTTTCTGCCTCAATAACCTTCATTTCGGTTGGCTCTCCTTTATTAAATCTCCTTGAATTTCCCCAATGTGAATGGGACATCTGTTTACTGTTGGGCTGCTCATCTCCTATCACAGCGCCTTATGTAGTTGGTAAATGATAAACATTTGCTTAATTTATGCATACAAGATCGACATCTGTTTCGGTGGTTTTACTGTCTTTGTGGAAGTGGGACTAAGGTTGTGGAAAGCAAGGATAGAGAAGAGTCGTGGAGCAGAAACCAAGGTTTCCGAGTGAGAACGAACATTCCAGGAGCAAACAGAAGGATGGGCACTCCCAGACCAGCTTGACTCTTCCGGTGTCTCTCTCGCCCTCCAACCCTCTCCTGTTGAAATCTTGGTGGGCATTACTAGATGGATGAATGGAGATAGATAGATAGATAGATGATAGATAGATAGATAGATAGATAGATAGATAGATAGATAGATAGATAGATAGATAGATGATAGATAGATAGATAGATAGATAGATGATAGACAGATAGATGATAGATAGATAGATAGATAGATAGATAGATAGATAGATAGATAGATAGATAGATGATAGATAGATAGATAGATGATAGAGTAGATAGGTAGATGACAGATAGATAGATAAAATAGGTGATAGATTAGATAGATAGATAAAGATAAGATAGATGATAGATAATATAGATGATAGATTAGATAGATAAAATAGATAAAGACAAGTCAGACAGACAGATAGATGATAGAGTAGATAGATGATTGATTGATTGATAGATGACAGACAAGATAGATAGATGATAGATTAGATAGATAGATAGATAGATATAAAGATTAGATATATATAGAGAGAGAATCTCTCCCCCTATCTCCTCCTACTGGGACACCCTAGGGTCCCATCTGGAGTGTCCCTGTGGTTACCTTCTTGCAGCATCATTCTTGTCCGATGAGCTGTGGCAGGGCAGCCTACCTTTGCTCCTTCCCAAAGCTGCTTTTCTCAGAAAGGATAATAGAATAAGGTGTAACTTTTAGGCACTTTGAGGAGTCCTGGCCTGGCCAGTGCAAAGAGATGGCAAAGACATGAAAAACAAGCTAGAAGCAGAGGGAGAAAGCAAGCAGTCACTATAGACAGCCACCTTGATCCCTTTTCTGGCCACCCCTTCCTTAGCCTGAGCACAGCTCCTGGATCCCCCGAGTGCTGGTGTCAACCTGGATTCTGGAGGATTAGGGGAAGGAGGAGACTTCTGGGGGCCACGATGTCTCAGAACCATTTGCACGGCTTTTTCCTCAACTGTCCCATTTTTTGCCCCAAATGCAAGTCTTCTTTCCAACAGAAAGAAATATAATAGCCTTGAGTTACCAGACTTTTATATTCCAGGTTCTACTTTACAATGGCATATAAGGTACCTTGGCTACTGGGTCTCAAATTTCTAAATGGAAAAATTATAAAAAATGAAAAACATGATCACAAAACTGGAAACAAACTAACAGAAGTCTGCCGTCAGACACTGGAGGCATTTTTGCATGTCAACGGGACTTCCTGGAGAAAACGACCCTGGCCTCCTTCATTCAGTTCTCTGAACAGACGTAAGCAGGGCCAGCAGGCTGAACGAAGTAGCACACATAGGGGAAATGCAGTCAGGGAGGCGAGCAGCAGGGTCTCCATGCAGTTGGTCACGGATCCATCCTTCCAACTAAGAATCACGAACGGAGCACCTGCTCTGGGCCAGGCTGGATTAAATGCTAGGGACAGGACAGTGAATGAAGTCACAACCTGACCTCAGTCTTCATGATCTTTACAATTTAGTGGGCAGTAAAAATTGGTCTGGCAAAGTTTCAAAAATGATCTAAATAAAAGATAAAAATAAAAGTTTTTCTATTAATTTTTATGTTTTCTAAAAGTTGCCAGCAATTTTCCGTCACTGGAGGTAGGTACACTTTATCCCGGGAAAAATCACACATTTGAGTCACACAAATACATGGTAAGATCCAAGACACTGTTTGGGAGGGAGATGAAGCCTGATTGGGCCACCTGTTGTGGGAGGATCTTGTCCCTCCTTGTCCCCTCCATGCCTGGAGCTTGAAGGTGGCTGACTGCTGGGGTGAGTGGATTTGGATTGGATTCACCCTGTGGGTAGGATCCCCTCTGTTAGGTATCCAAGGCATAGCAACATAATGGAAAGCAGGCTAGTCTTGCTGAGTGCAGAGGTGAGAAAGTGAGCATCCCTTTATCATTGCTTTGAAAATTGCACCTGAGGCAGGGCATGGTGGCTCACGCCTGTAATCCCAGAACTTTGGGAGGCGGGCGGATCATAAGGTCAGGAGATGGAGACCATCCTGGCTAACATGGTGAAACCCTGTCTCTACTAAAAATACAAAAAAAAAAAAAAAATAGCTGGGCATGGTAGCACGCATCTGTAGTCCCAGTTACTCTGGAGGCTGAGGCAGGAGAATGGCGTGAACCCCGGGAGGCGCAGCTTGCAGTAAGCTGAGATCACACCACTGCACTCCAGCCTGGGCGACAGAGAGAGACTCTGTCTCAAAAAAAAAAAAAGAAAGAAAGAAAGAAAAGAAGAAGGGAAAAAAAGAAAATTGTACCTTAGGTTTTTAAGTCCCAGTCATTTTTGGTGCTCCTGCCATGCTCACCTCCCTTCTCCCAGCTACAAGGTGTCTGAGGCCTCTGCAGGAACCGAGCATTTGAGGGTCCTCTTTGTTGTCTTCAGGGCCTGCTTGCCTATGGTACCATCATCCGTTCTACTCATGTTCATTCACTTTCACCACCTGACCCCTGGCACACTGGCTGTGTGTTTTCTGTCTGCTTCCACGCGGACACAGTCTCCATGAAGGCAGGGGCCCTGTGTATTTCTGTGCCACAGTATCTCAAAATGTGTCTGGCATATATTTTTGAGTCAGTTGACACTTGCTCGGTGAATTAGAGGAGTAACGTGTCACCAACTCTGTCTTCACTGCCGGAGCCTCCATGGTCTCCTGAAGGAAGGCAGACACCCCACCCTCCTGCTCCCACAACAATGGTGTGGGGAGTAAGAATGCGGGTGGAGCAAGCCAGGAGCCTCATGGGCTCACCACAGCCATCTTCATTGTGCCCCATCCTGGAGAGGTGGGAAGGAGGGGTCTGCAGGGTCCCCTCCCCAGAAGCCCAGCCTGGCGTCCACTGCGCAGTCTTCGGGGAAATGTCTCCTTGTCCGCTGCTCTTCACAAGTCTTGCCTCAACCCCACCACAACCCCAAAAGCACTCACTTACCCCCACTTCTGCCCTTACATATTCTCCTCAGCATGTTTAGGCTTTTGAAAGCAAAGTCCAAGGAGAAAGTGGCATTCAGGTACCATCTGTTTTCACCCCAAAGCACCACATCTTCTTAAACAAGGAGTTAGAAGGCCCGGCTGCTATTCTGGAGTGGGGAGGGGAAAAATCCAGGCAAGAGAAAGTTCAAGAGGACAAGCTGGTGAACGCTGCCAAGTGCTGCTAAAAGACCGAGACAGAACAGACTGCCTAGCAGCCACTGGATTCAGCCTCCGTGTGTGACTGGGGACCTGGGAGAGTGAGGGTGTGAGGAGGTGGCCCTGGAAACCATGGTTCAGTGGAGTGATAAGTGAATGGAATGTGGAGGAGACTCAGAGCTAAAACAAAGGTGATGATTCCAGAAACTCAGCTCGAAGTGGAGGACAGCGTGATGGGAGCTGAAGGCGCAGGAGTGATGGGGAGACTCGAGCACGACTGAATGTTGGAGAGAATCTTTAAAGAGAGAGACGCTGAAGTCACAGGGGGCCAAAGTGTCTGAGTCTCCCATGGGGGCCAGGCATTCATCTTGGCCTGAGGGGACAGCTTTCTGCAAGAAGGTGCAGGGATGAGCACAGATGCAGGTCCCGCCGAGGAGAGCTACAATTTGGTGGCTCCAATTTGCTTTGCAAAGTGAGGTCATCTCCTGGAATTTAGCAGACAAGTAAGGGGTGGAGGAGAGGGAGACAGAGTAGAGTTGGAGGATGCGGAAACAGAGAGACAAACCCTGTGGAGACTACAGGGAGCTGGGGAATCAGAGAAGGGATGGCAGGAGTTTAAGGTATTCAGAACACATGAGGTGTTCCAGCAACATGGGACGATTCTATCCGTGGAATCATTTTGTCATTGTGCCCAATCGACTAGGAACTCTTTCCATGCCCAGAGAGGCAAACCCATTCTAACCCCACCCATCACATTCTCAAATCCCCTACCCTCTCGAATCGACCAAGATACGTGGCTTGAATAGGTCAAAGGAGGAAAAATAAGTCAAAGCTCATCTGGTAAAAGCTGGAAATTATCAACTATTATTAACAAAATGGTTATACTGGAGATGCACGATCCCACGTGAAGAGCATACCACTTCCTGAGACCGTCCCACAGGCCAGGGACTGACCAAACAGGAAGTTGGCAACCCAGGATCCAACCACAGAACACAGAGTTCAGGTGTATGGCACTGGGAGGTGATGGTGAAAATAAAGATAATTTAAGTAAGAGAAGAGGGAACAGACATCTGTTAGGTAGTTTGTGCTCATTTTTAAATTAGGACGTAACTTAAACTTTTTTCGAATTTCAAGAAAATGCTAATCTGTGGGTACAAAAACTTTTTTTTTTTTTTTTGAGATGGAGTCTCACTCTGTCTCCTAGGCTGGGGTGCATTGGCACCATCTTGGCTCACTGCAACCTCTGCCTCCCGGGTTCAAGTGATTCTCCTGCCTCAGTCACTCAAGTAGCTGGGATTACAGGCATGTGTCACCATGCCCAGCGAATTTTTTTGTATTTTTAGTAGAGATGGGATTTCACCATGTTGGCCAGGATGGTCTCAATCTCCTGACCTCGCGATCCACCCACCTCGGCCTCCCAAAGTTCTGGGATTACAGGCGTGAGCCACCATGCCCGGCCAGGTACAAAAACTGTTTTCTAAAGGACCAAACAGTAAATATTTTAGACCTTGTGAACCTCATGAGGCCCTGTTGAACACTGTTTAGCTGCTTTGCTTACAACCCTTTAAATAGGTTAAAAAAAAAAAAAGAAAAGAAAAAGAAAATCCTGAGCTCCCAGGCCATAGAAACAAGCCAGGGGCCTCAAGTTGCAAGTTTAGACATTTCCAGTTATATTTAGTTTTTCAGGGACAGACATCTCATCGTTTCCTGATGAGGCTTACTTGACAGTTGGATCCTTTTAAAATTCTTTGTCATATTGGGCCAAGTTTTGTTTTCCTGATTCCCACTTGTATCTACTTCTGGCCTCAAGAGTTGGCAAACTGTCCTCTTCTTCACAGGCTTTTTAAATAGATGAGCTTTTCCCTCTTCAGGTAAACATGCCCATCAAGTTCATACTAACTTGATATGAAATGGCTTTCAAACTTCTTACTTGAATGTCTCCTTCTTGGCATCTCCCTGCAAATAGCCTTCCTAAAATGTGGCTTCCAGAATTTACACAGTTCTGGAGATTTGGTTAATTTGGGCAGAATATTGATAATCAATCTTACCACCTATGCTTGGATGCATTGTTTTTGTTTTTGTTTTGGCAGCTCTTGTCATCTGGGAATTATGGTAATTTTCATCTAAACTTGCAAACATTTATATATAATAAAAGTTCAAATTTCTGTAATCAAATACAGCCTAAAGATTTCAGGCCGACCTCAAAAATCATTGCACGATTGCATGCCAGTGAATTCTTTGTATTTCTGTGAAGTGAGCATAAACTTCTCTGAGGGGTGGCAAATCACAGAGGAGCAGTCACTTGTGTCTGTATGTTGAGCCCTAATGCCCACCTCTTCCAGTGGGGCCCCATAACCAATACAGGCTTGTTAGACAGACCAAATGGCTCTTTTCTCGTGCATTCCAAGTTATTTAGACTCAAGAAAACATCTGCAGGAAATGAGCAATCTGCTGGTGGATGCTGATGTGGTTTGGCTCTGTGTCCCCACCCAAATCTCATCTTGTAGCTCCCATAATTCCCACGTGTTGTGGGAGGGACCCTGTGGGAGATGACTGAATCATGGCGCAAGTCTCTCGCGTGCTGTTCTCATGATAGCAAATGAGTCTCACGAGATCTGATGGTTTTAAAAATGGGAGTTTTCCCCCACAACCTCTCTTCTTATCTGCAGTCATGTGAGATGTACCTTTCCCCTTCTACCATGATTGTGAGGCTTCCCCAGCCACATGGAACTGTAAGTCCAATAAACCTCTTTCTTTTGTAAATCACCCAGTCTCAGGTATATCTTTATCAGCAGTGTGAAAACTGACTAATACAGATGCTGACACAGAAATTTGGAGGAAGATGAGATAAAGGAAGCAAGCTATTTGCCTATTAGGAAATTCAGTTATATTTAAAGATCTTATCTTTGGCTTGGCATTGCAAGCATATTTGAATGTGGATTAGTGTGAAAAATAGGGCATCTCCTTCTTGAAGTCCCTTTTTATGTATAAGAGACCCCAAAGCTGCTTAAAGATTCCTACCCTATTTTCCAAACTAAAACATGGGTAACACATGATCTGTCTCCCTAAGGAATTCTAGTACTTTTCCAGGAGGTCAGAATGCTTGTATTTTCTTTGCTGTTGTTGACTGTAGAAAGGAGCTTGTAGAATACGAGGAAAATATCAGACATCATGGATCTGTCACAAAGAGCCTGCAAAGTTACTTCCTTCTTTG
Source organism: Colobus angolensis palliatus (assembly GCF_000951035.1). NCBI lineage: Eukaryota > Metazoa > Chordata > Mammalia > Primates > Cercopithecidae > Colobus > Colobus angolensis. Next base: position 4,872,744 of record NW_012116821.1, on the reverse strand, counting down.
TACATTTTACCTTCAAACCTACCAGACACATCAGGTTTCACCTCAATTCAGTGCTGGCACTGATAATAATCAACTCCAGGAGCAGGAACTGTATTCTGCAGTTGAATGGGTTGCATAGGGGTGTAGCCCAAAGACCCCAGAAAAGCAATTTCCTCCAGCCCATTTCCACCATTGCTGTTCTTCTGCTGACAGCTTTGTGAAAGAAGATAAGCTCTCCATGGCACTGTGCCGTCTTAGGGACAGGGACCAGTCATGCTCATGGAAAAGACAGCATGTTTTAAAAATAATCAGAATGAGGGCTGATCATGGTGGCTCACGCCTGTAATCCCAGCACTTTGGACAGCTGAAGTGGGCAGATCACCTGAGGTCGGGAGTTCGAGACCGGCCTGACCAACATGGAGAAACCCCGTCTCCACTAAAAATATAAAATTAGCCGAGTGTGGTGGCGCATGCCTGTACTCCGGAGGCTGAGGCAGGAGAATCACTTGAACCCGGGAGGCAGAGGTTGCGGTGAGCCAAGATCGCTCCATTGCACTTCAGCCTGGGCAACAAGAGTGAAACTCTGTCTCAAAATAATAATAATAATAATAATAATCATCATCATCATCAGAATGAAATGTCTTTAAATAAACCCTATTGTGCTACAGTCAGGAGAGGCAAGATGCTTCTATTTCAATGAGCAGATGTTGAGCTAAGAAGGAAAGACAAAGGGAATTCTTAAGAACAAGACTTTTAAATCATTTAGGACCTAAAATCTTTACCCATCTGGAACATATTGGATATGCCTCCATGGTGGCAACAAATATATTTTCCCCATGGCTGTGGAAAGATCGTTGCTTTAGGTGGAAAGCACTTGGTGTGCAGTGGTCAATGGTGTGGCCAGTTCTAGTACTGATACTGATGGTATCTCATCCTCCTCATCATTTCAGAGCCCCGCAGCACCCACAAAAAGAATGCACACCTTCCACTGTTTCTAGAATATGTATAGTATGTATCCCTGGATGCTTCTAAAAGATGTTAATATACAACACTTTTGCCCAAAAAGTTCCACACACATTTATCTGGTGAACAAGTACAAATTTAGCAATTTTAATCAATATTCTTGCAGACAAGTGTGGATATGTATATGCATATATACATATATATATCAAAATTGAAAATTTACAAATAAGATTTGATACATTTAGTCTAGCAGTGGGTGAGTCCATAGAGTAAATCTCAAGTAGGATATATTTATTTTCTTTGGCAGTGTTTTTAGTAATTTGGTTCTACTGCATACAAAGGGACCTGAAGCTTAAATTCAGCTAGTTTTGGAGAAATCCAAAATGAGAAAAACTGAAAGCATGTAGCATTCCATGAAGCAAGAACAGCAAGCATATGCTGTTCCTGGAGATACTGAAGTGTCCGAATTTCATGCCTAAAAAGTCTGGAAATCATACTGAATCAGCTGCTGGTTTCTGATGTCTCTGTGATGTGCTATTACAAACAAAAAAAAAAGTGGAGAAGCAAAGTTAACAGCAAAACTGAATCCTGTTCATTGTCCAGGCCAAGAAGTGGGACTGAGTTCCAGACTGAGATGACCAGAACGGCCAGTGTCCATCTGTGGCCTTCCTGGCACCTGGGGCAGCAGGGCTGAGCACGCTGGCTGTCTGCTCACAGCCCCTAGTGTGACTTAGTTGGTGGGACTGGGCAGGGCAAGTTTGCAGCATTATGGTCCTGTGATTACCACTTTCCAGGGATGGAGACCCCACACTCGTACCAGCCCACATAGTAGTAGGGGGTTCCAAAGCCGATGTTCCCAAAGCTGACGGGCTCCTGACGATACTGGCGATAGTAGCCTGGAAGGGCAACAGGAGAAGGGAAAAGAATCAGAGGCCCCTAAACCAACAGGTAAAACCCATCCTTACAGCCTCCTTCAGACAGAAGGCCTCTGGTAAGTTGTTCTTGTGACAAAATGCTACTTCCAAATAAACTGAACCATTTTTGTGTGGAGTTGTCATAGCCCTGGGGAAGGGCCAGGACCTCAGGCCCAGCCCCAACCCCAGCCTGGGGTGGGGTCTTCCCCGACCTGTCTCTTATGCTTTTTGGGAAGGCCCAGCTGTAACTCGAGGGCCATGATGGAGCTAGGGACCAGCTCAGGCCTCCTCCGTAGGAGCCCAGTGACTAAGTGTAAAGTATTTCTTTATCCCAAGCAGATCTGTAGAGATCGTCCTGTTCCCACACGTGTGTGACACAGCTAGGATGGCATGATCGCTGTCTCCCCACAGAAGAGGATAATTTTAGCCAGTTGCTAGTCAGCACTCACTATCGGGCAGGTCCTGACCTGGATGGACAACATTGAGCCAGATGCCTGCCCCGTCCTCACAGAGCTCAGGGCTTAATTCCTGGACTCTGGGGTAGATTTTTAGACCTTTCAAGGAAATCTCTCAAAGAAATCCTGTAGCATTTCTGACCATTTCTCCCTTGAAGTAGGAGGATGCTCCAACCTTCTCAAAACGTTTCTGGAAACTCAGTAACTGCTCTCACACTCTTGGCCCTGTTTACTTTTGCCAAATAAATAACTGCCTGCCCTTCCACCAATGAGTGTGCTGAGTACCCAGCAGCTCTATTCAGGGCCAGTCCCATGGCCACAGTCACAGGGACACCATGAAATATGGATAATGCAGGCACTAGTAACTCTGGGGGACTGTAAGATCCAGAAAAAAATGAAGAAAGGTGATATATTCTGTAGATTTGTTGTAATAGTTAATTTTATGTGTCGACTGGACTAGGCTACATATCTGATCCAACATTAAATGTTTTTGTAAGCTATTTCTTAGATGAGATTAACATTTATTATTTCATTTCTTTTTCTTTATTTTGGAGACAGGGTCTTGCTCTGTTGCCCAGGCTGCTGTCCTCTTGCAGTCTGGCCACAAAACCAAGACAGGCTTGTAGGACAGACCAAATGACTCTTTGACCCAAAGGCAGCCTAGACCTCTAGATCACTAGGTCACCTCTAGGTCACTGCAGCCTAGACCTCTCCAGCTCAAACAGTCCTTCCATCTCAGCCTCCTGGGTAGCTGGGACTACAGGCATGCACCACCACATCTGGATAATTTTCTTATTTTTTGTAGAGATGGGGTCTCACTATGTTGCCTAGGCTGGTTTCAAACTCCTGGCCTCAAGCAATCCTCCCACCTCAGCCTCCCAAGGTGCTGGGATTACAGGTGTGAGCCACAGTGCCTGGCCAAGATTAATATTTAAATCACCAGACTGAGTAAAGCAGGTGACCCTCCATAATGTGGGTGGGCTTTGTCCAATCAGTCAAAGGCCTGAATAGAAAAAGACTGGAGGTTCCCCTAACCAGAGGTAATTCTGCCTGCAGGCGGCCTTTGGATTTGAACTGCAACATCAGCTCTTCCCTGGATCTCCAACCTGACAACCTACCCTGCAGATTTTGCACTTGCCAGTTTCCACAATTGTGTGAGATGGTTCTTTAAAATAAATCTATAGATAGATAGATAGATAGATAGATAGATAGATAGATAGATCCTATTGATTGTTTCTTTGGATGAGAGAACCTTGACTAATATGCTTATTTTACTGTTTTCTGTATTTTACTATATTTTAATTTTTTGAAAATGGGTAATTCATGTAGCTACCTACAGTATTTTTTCCAATCTAAAAATTTAGCAAATCAGAACATCTCATGTCTGATCACTCAGAGCTGAGTGCATAATGATAAGTCTAGACTGTATTCAGTTGTTCTGTTTATTCATTTGGAGGCCAAGAGAGTTAATAACATTAAATTGTTAACTTTTGAGATTAGTGTATTTGTCTTCACCTTATAATGCCACAGTCAAATAGCTTATACATTACCTCCTGAAACATATCATGGTGGGTTTGCATGTGTGTTTATCTTTGCCTTCTCTGTACCTTTGTTCACGCCATTCCCCCCTCCTTGAGGCTCACCCCTCACCCATACATAATGCAAGTATTTTGTTGATTCTTTATTTTTATTTTTATGACCTTAAGTGCTCCCAACATCCATCTTCAAATGACAAGGCAAAGGCAGACCTACTGTGGATTTCCCCTCTCTATCAATCCTTCTCTCCCACCTCCCAGGGTAATATATCAGGCACTTGTTTGTATTACCTTGAATGGTAGGGAGAGCTTCTACATAGGACTGAGGCCCTGTTCTTCCATCAAGGTGTGAATCCACAAATTGGCAATGGTCTTCACCTCTTCCCCAGCTGTCTCCAATGCTGTAGAATGTATCTGCATGAAGAAAATGATTGAGTCAAAGATTAGGTACAGAATGTCACAACTGGTTTAAGAGTTTGCACAAGCTTTGGAGACCGTTTGAATGAGCATATTAAACTGTGTGTGCTATGCTTTTCATGTGTGTAAATGGTGACAACGGCACCAATCTCATAAAGGTTGTAAGAATTCAGCAAGATCAAAGTATGCTAAATCCTTAATGAATGTCCAGTAAGTGGGAACTACAACATTAACACTATAGGCAGTTTTGAGTAGAGCTTTCTATTCCTTAGTTCTAAAAACAAGGAATGATGAAAACTATGGTAGTTGGAGAATACATCATGAAATTATTATGAAAGGCAGGAAGGTCTATACAAATAGAAGAATCTATTTTCCTGCATAACTAGGAGGGGGTGGGCCTGTGGTATGAGACGCTGTCCATGGTCCTGAGCCTTACCTGCACAGTAGGACAAACTTGTTTCTCCCAACCCTGGGATATGACACATGGTTATGCAGCCTCTCCTAGGAATTCTGAAGCAGGGGAGGAAAAGGACAGTGATGGAAGAGAAAGAAAAGAGCAGAGAGAGAGAGAGAGACAGACTATGCTTGTTGGGAGAAGCATATACACAGAAATTACTAGGGTTGGGGTCAAAGGGGGGACTTTGTTTTGACAGTTTTTAAATGACAACTGCTGACAAGAAAAAAAAAAACACTCAAAATATATTTTTGACCAATGACAAAATGTAGACCAGCTGAGGTAAAGTTTTAACAACGTATACACTGAAAAATTTTAAGTTGTGCAAGTTTTAAAATAAAAAACAAGTTTGCTGTGTAGGTGGGTGAGTGAAAAGCCAGGTGAATAGAAATCGCATTTGGAAGTGTTAGTAGCTCAAGGCACTCAAGTTATTCTTTGTTTTAATCTCCTACCATGATAAAAACAATGTGATTTTTATTAGGACACAGAAGAGATATTATTGCCGATATGTGTTCCACCATTTACATTTTTTCTCTGTAAAGTTGTGGCTGTGGCAGGGGCTGGAGAGGAAACTTTTCCTCAATTATTCCAGCTCGGGCTCGTACTCGTTGTTATTGTATTAGTGGCAAGAAAAAAACCCCTAGATTTCTAACATAATTTTGGAATGTCATAACCAGTCACTATGTCATTCCTAAGATATAGTGAATTTTTCATTTGTTCATTTTTTATTTCTTTTTAGTAGAGATGGGTTTCACCATGTTGGCCAAGCTGGTCTTGAATTCCTGATCTCTAGTAATCCGCCCACCTCAGCCTCCCAAAGTGCTGGGATTACAGGTGTGAGCCACTGTGCCCAGCCAACATGTTAAATCTTTTAAAATATTTTGGGGTTGCCAGTGTAAAAACTAGTATCCTCAAAGTAGAATCTGTAAAATTGGTTTGCATTAGAGGCAGAGTGAGCCATAATCATAGTTCCAGCCCTCATAAACATTCCGATGCACCTGTGATGCCAAGTTAGAACTTGATAAAATCAAAATGTTACATACCTTCCATAGGCAACAATGCACAAAGACTTACCTTTCAGGTTGTCACTGAGGAAGATTTTATACCTCAGTGAATTACAAAGAACAACTCCCACGAACTTTCGATACCACGTCCGCTTCACATATTGCCGCCCATGGCAGTCCGTGTAGCCGGGATCATGTTTGAAAGCGAATGGGATCCAAATAGGCTCACCGCCTTGACAACACAAAACACACCTGCTAAGGGTAAGCACTCCACGGTGTGTCTTCTCTCACAAAGCGCCAGGAAACTGGACTTCCTTCCTGGGCCTTCCCTTCCTTGAGGGCTTTGTTTTTTGTTTGTTTGTTTGTTTGTTTTTGGGTTTTTTTGTTGTTTGTTTTTAATGGAGTCTCACTCTGTACCCCATGTTGGAGTGCAGTGGCATGATCTCAGCTCACTGCAACCTCCGCCTCCCGGGTTCAAGGGATTATCCTGCCTCAGCCTCCTGAGTAGCTGGGATTACAGGTGCATGCCACCACGCCCTGCTAATTTTTGTATTTTTAGTTTCATCATATTGGTCAGGCTGGTCTCGAACTCCTGACCTCATGATCCGCCCACCTTGGCCTCCCAAAGTGCTGGGATTACAGGCGTGAGCCATCATGCCCGACCTTGCAGGGCTTTTTTGAGCAAAATTTTCCCACCCTCCTTCTCTTTCTCTGTCTTTTTCAGTACTAAAGTGCATTTGGGGCATTATTTTTACCTGAACGTATTTAAAGTATTCACATTTCAATAAGGGATTCTCAGAGTTAAGAAGTCTTTAAATGGCAAGGAAAATAAGCTGCAATGGCAGATTTGGTCTTTTGGAGCATGCCATCCTGTCCCCAGGTCCCTCTGCATGGACTCCACTTCTTGCCACTCAGAAGACCTGTTTTGCACTTAAGCAAGAAAGCTTTCTCAATTTCCTTGAAAAACAAAGTAAAACTTGTTGTTTTACTTGTTGCACTTTGCTACCTTTTCAGTGATTTAAAATATTCAAATGAGTCACAAAAATAAAGCATCTGTTTCATAGGTCTGGCTACTCCATGATGTTTTTTCATACATGTTGATTGCTATGGCTTTATTTTAAAATTCCCAGATCATTCTTTCCCATAGAGTAAAGAAGATCAGGATGAAGAGTGAAAGGAAAGCATAGAAGTTGACAGAAAATTGTGAAAATGGTCCAGACTTTCTAATTATGTGTAACCACAACAATCTCATATTCAATATTCAACCTGATTACCAGAATGTCCAGATTATCAAGAAGACAGACTTACCTGGAGGCCTCACAACAAGCAGAGGATTATCTGTAGAACAAAAAAGAAATAATGGACTTGGTGCCATATTTCACAATCATGCAGTTTTTTAAATGGTTAGTGTAACTGAAAGAGCTAATCAAATCAGAATAAAGAAAAAGATAAGATTTGATAGATGCCAACGTTTTCCTTGGTTTTATTTTCTAAACATTTCCTTTGGAGAAATACTGTTTTCTAGTTAGAGCATGTTGCTATTTACCTAGAAGCTGTGGATCCCTGAAAATAATAAGGTTTTGATATTATGTATTACAAAGTAATTCAGTACTTATTTTAAAAAATTGTCTACCTTTAGAAAATAGTGTGGTGGTTTCTTAAAAAGATGAGCATACACCTACTATACAATCCATCCATTCCACTCAGTCATTTATCTAAGAGAAATGGAAACATATGTCCATCCAAACACTTACACATAAATGTTTATAGCAACTTTGTTTGTAATAGTCAAAAAGTAGAAACAACACAAGCGTTTCCCAACAGGTGATCTGACTAGGTAAACAAACTGTAGCACAGCCATACAAGGAAATACTGCTCACTAGTAAAAGAGAGTGAACTACTGATACACACAATGGTTTGGATGAATCTCAAAATGATGATGCTAGCTGAAAGAAGCCAGTCAAAGGAGTTCATACTGTATGAGTCTACTGATACCCAAATCTAGAAAGTGCAAACTAATCTATAGTGACAGGAAGCAGATGAATGGTTGCCTATAAACTGGAGAGAGAAGGGGCCTGGGAAAGCTGCATTGCACAGTAGCAGGAGGAAACTGTCGGGGAGATGGATATGCTATCTTGACAGTGACAATGGCTTCATGGGTATAAGCACAACTCAAAATATACTAAGATGTACACTTCAAGTATGTTCAGGTTACTGTATGGCATTTATACCTCAACAAATGTAAAACCCATCTCTACCTTAGCCCAAGTAACACCATTTAAGAAAAATACGATACTAGCTTTTTAAGGAATTCTGCTTCAGAAAAGTTTCATTTTTTTT
>NW_012116821.1:4820893-4862761 GCF_000951035.1 Colobus angolensis palliatus | reverse complement strand
CATGTTGGTGTGCTGCACCCATCAACTCGTCAGCACCCATCAATTCATCATTTATATCAGGTATAACTCCCCAATGCAATCCCTCCCCCCTCGAAACATATTTCTTAAATAAAGAGATGAAAACATGTTTGAGGTCCTTTGCCTACATTTCTGGTATAAAGCATATTCTTACAAAAGATTTTATGTTTTTCATTTATTTTGACTCAGTAGATTTTTAAATCATGACACTTAAAAATATCTTCCAATGACCCATTTTCTGGGATCAGGCTGCATGTAGAAGGTCATCTAGCCAAATGGAAGCTGGGTGCAGGGCTGGCTCAGCTGGGTTGCTCTGAACTCAGCCTGGCTTCCCGCATGGAAAAGTCTCTAGGCCAAGAACTGTCACAGTAGCTGGCTCTGCATGTGCTACCTTAGACCACAGGCCATAGGAACTGTGTTTTCAGAGGCAAGCTCTCACTCTGTCACCCAGGCTGGAGGGCCATGGTGTGACCACGGCTCACTACAGGTCAACCTCCTGGACTCAAACCATCCTCCCTCTTCAGCCTCCTGAGTAGCTGGGACTATAGGCATGCATCACCATGCCTGGCTAATTTTAAATTTTTTTTGTAGAGACAGGACCTCCCTGTGTTGCTCAAGCTGGTCTTGAACTCCTGGTCTCAAGAGATCCTCCCACTTTGGCTTTCCAAATTGTTGGGATCACAGGCATGAGCCACCACCCCTGACCAGGAACATTTTCTTGCAGGGACTGAGAGCTTTGCCCACCAGCACCCCAAAATGCAAGGGCATGCTCTGAATGATACTGCTGGTAAGACTGAATGATATTGTAATTAACCTCTCAATATTAATTAAAGATATCTCTGCCTTCTATTAAGGGGGCATCCAATGTCTTGGCTCATTGGAGAGGCAACTGCCTGTCAGCCACATGACATGTGTGTTCTTCAGGTGCTTGCAATAATTTTTTTTAAACTCTGCAACTAAATTTTGTACAGATAGAGTCAACTTTATCTTTCCCATGTTGTTGAAATCTAGATTTTTTTCCTTTCATTGGAATTTGACCTTTCTGTTCCTCAGAGAGCCCATGAAAACTACTTTTAATTTTATTATCCAAGTTTTAACCTAGCACAAAGCAAATAATGTTTACTTTAGAAACAGATATCCAACATGAGCTCATTAAATAGAAAAGTAAATATTTATTCTATTGTAGCCATCATTCTGGATTATTTATTTCATTTTTTAGAAAAGTAAAACAAATCAGAATGTGAAGTCATTCATACCTGATTCGGTGACAAATGAGACCGAAGGGCTGATAGGTCCATAGCCATGAGGATTTTGTGCTTGCACTTTAAAATAATACCTGAAGTTGGAAGAAAATACATTTTGAAAGAAACGTGTATTTGACTTCTGTGTAATGAAACAGACTCCCAAACTGCTGAACACCTAAACTGTGACAGGCTTTGAGTTCTAATTTTTACAAATGCACACAGCATTCTTCATGTTTTTTCTGAACTTTCTCAGTTTTGAATAAATTCTCTAAATAATACAATTAACATAGCAGAGACACATGGCTAACAGCAATAGAAAGGACATATTAGAACACAGGTTGCTTGGTGAGCATGTGTTTCTTCGTGCTAATGGCAATAGAATAGTGACATATTACAACACAGGTTGCTTGGTGACCATGCATTCCTTCGCATCAGGACTGTCCCTGCTCTGCGCAGGCTCTCCTGAGCTATCCCTGGTGAGACGCTCCTTTAGCCCTGCTCTCGCTCAGGTTTAAGACTCTGGTCTCCGCTTCAGTTCCACAGCCCAGTAGAGAGAGGGTGGTAGAGCAAAACACTACAAAGCAGAATTCAAATTATAACCTAATTACATCCCTGGAGTCCATGTAGAAGAGCAGGACATTTGCTCCAGCAACCTCACAACTTAAGGTTGACAGGGAGAGGATGAACCGGGCTGGAGGTTGCCTCTTCAGTGAAGCTAACACGGCAATGGTGTCTTGGGTGCATTGAGAAATGCTGTGGTTGGCTCTGGAGCTGGGAAGGGACCACCTTAAAAGTCACTGAGTTATGAGCTTCTGCACCTCAAGGAAAGAGAAACAAGTCCAAGAAGAGAAAAGGGGAAAGATCCAGAGAGAGAGACTTTTCTGTAGGGCTAAACTTTGTCTTGGAAGAGCGAATGTGCTGGAAAGCACGCTGCCTGTAGCTCATCTGGAGGGAGACTGAGTCTCGAAGCATCTTATTGGCATTCTTGCAAGCAAAATAAAAAGAATGGTGTTTAGAGAAGTAATAAAGACCAACACCACACTTGTGTCCCACTATATCTTAATCTTTGCGCTTTCCTCACCTCTTGATTCTAGATATTTTACATGCTCTTTTAGTGCTTAGCTACTTACAGATGAAGAGAGAGGTAAAGAATCCCTGGTGGCTCTGTCATTTTAGAGAGCTCATAAGGGATCTCTTCTCTGGCTTTTGGCCAGTAAGAATGTCACACTTAAATGTTATAAAATTATTTATTTGATTAAGTCAGGCACACAGATTCTATGTACTAATTAAAATGCACTACATTTTTAAAAAGTGAACAATTCATATTCAGAGAGCAAAGGGTTATTAGGCCTATTGCACCAACAGCCCTGGCCTCAAGCCTTCTGAGCTGCTGGATCACCAAGGCCGACACAGGCATCAGAAAAGAGATATTTTACTTTGGGTTTGATTAAACAGAAAACAAAGAAAAGCCATTGGGTAAAATTAGTCTTCCTAAGCCATTTGCATCTTATTTAGGAGTATTCTTTTTTATTGCAATTTAAATAAAAAGATATGCACAATTAAGAACATATGAGTTTCCAAATCTCAATTCACTCAGCAGCTCGTGTTTTCCCAGTTACGCATACTTTTATGCAGTGGTTGTGGAGTTATTTAAGGCAAAACTCTGCAGACAGTTTGAGCAGTGGGTTTGGCATACATTTGTGGTCCTGGGCAAACTTTACAGACACTTTTTTCACTTAAAAAAGGAAATTAAAACATAAGGAAGGATGCATACTCAGGGGCTCCATGGGACACTTCTGCTGAGTAGTCAACTTTATGGAGGGAAGTGCCTCTATGGAGGTGGCAGAAGGGTGACTGATGGGCTGAGAAGCACTATTCAGATGGATCTGTTTGTATCAATTTTGTTTTGACACTGAAGCCTAAATATTCTCAAAATCCACCTTCCCTATTGACACAATGATTCTAGGCCTCCAGAAACTCACAAGTGACCATTCCAAAGACATATTCCCATTAGAACCTCACCTAAGGTGTCAAAGTAAATTTAAATATGCTGAGCTGAAAAACAACATGAAATTATGCAAAAAGTAACATTCCATTTTTAAAACTCACATGAAACTTTGTCGATGGGCTAAAGTATACATTTCATACTCTGAATACTCTCTGCCTCAGCCAAGTAACAAAAGCAATCCATGCCTCACCCTCTTAAGCTTCTGGCACCTTCTTTCGAACAGCCTCAATTTGTGACAAGTCTGTGTGTTTTAAGTATGGATTTAAAATACACAGACTCCAAAGAGTTCTTTGGGACTCTGTCTGGTGTCTAAGGTAGACAATGCTCACTTAAAGTCAAAAGCAAGATCCAATTGTAAATAACCAAAGCTCACTTTTATTCCCTGGCCCCTCTTTGGGGTAGACTGACTTCTGGTCTCCCCTGGATTGACTCAGAAGCTGGTTTCTCAAGCGAGGCCCCATGAGGACTGAGACGACCAAAATGAGTTCCCTGGAGATGATCTGCATTCTGGTGACACAGGGGAAAAGGAGTGTCCTTACATCACACTTGCACTTTCCTAGCTCTAAAATTTAGCAGCTGCTCAGAAGGGTTTTGAGGAAATGCAGGAGGAGCAGTGAGTGTCTCTACCAGAAGAGCACATAAGCAGGTGGGCACCTCAGGAGAGGCAGATTAGCAGCTGCAGCTCCTCCTCTGCCTCAAGGTGCTGAGTGTGTGTGGGGCCAACCCAAGGGCCCCTCACACTGTCTGTCCTGCCTCTCCTCAACCTTCCTCCAAATTGGTCTCCTTTGTTTCCTAGGGCACACCCTTCTTTAAGGCATCTTCTGCTGGGAGCACAGCCTACTCTGCAGGATGACTGATTCTTATGGTTCAGATTTTACTTTCGCAGAGAACCTTGTCTGACTCCCCTCTCTATCTCCAAGCTCACAAAGAAAAAAAATCCCCCCATTATATACTCTCAAAGCATGGTGTACTTCTCCCTCACAACCCTCACTCGGGGAGGTTTATATTTAAGTTAGTTTTTTAAAAATCTGCCTCTTCTACCAGCCTCTAAGCTCCTTGAGGGCAGGGCCATGTGTATTTTCCCCAGCTCAGCCCAGATATTCCACCTCGCACTCAGGAAGTGTGTAGTAAGGACTGACTGAATGAGCCACGCACACTCTCTAATACCTGTTGAAAGAATGAGTAAACCATTGCCCTACATAACCCTCCTGACATGACTCAAAATTCAACATCAGTCTGGCAGCAGAAGTTGTGGAAAGAACGCTAGACTCGGCGAGTCAGGAGGCTGTGATTCAGATCCTATTGTAATTAGCTCTGTGGCAAGGCCTCTGGAAGGCCTCTTTCTGCTTTTTGATACTGAGGCTGTGCTGCAAAAGCATTGTCACCCTGCACACTCAAAAAAAAAAAAAAAAAGACATTGACTCCATTTTCTCTAATTTTCTTGGTTTTGTTTTATCTAATTGATTAAAAAATTAATTTCCCATTACTACTAGGGAAAAGCAAAAACAAAAAAAAAAACAAAACTGCTTTCTCAGCTTCCTGGTTTACTACTTGCTTTTTATTTGCCAAATCCCAAAATTCATAGTAATTTATGAAAGCTCAGCTCAAGTGGGCCCAAATGGCACATTAAAATGTCTTGAGGAAAACTCACAGCTCGTTCAGTAGCCTTTCGGTGCCCACGGCTGGTGTCCAGATTCTACCCCCTTTACCACATGCCTGTTTAATGAGGGCCATTTTGTTCCAACCTCCTCCATGTTCCTCAGCCTGTGTAGAAAATGAGAGGCCTCGGGTGTGCCATCACCTCACTTAGAGCTCTTTGCTAAGCAAATATGGTGGCTCCCCACACCAGAGGTCTGCTGGACCCATTTGTACCAGCTTGTGAGAGCCAGTCATTAAGTATTCAGGAACTCCACAAGCCCACGGTAGCTTAAAATTGGCCACAGGTGGGAGTATTTATACCACAGAAGTTGGCTAATGGTATCAACCAGGGAACTCTTTTTCCAGAGAGCCAGTTTACCAGCACACCACTCTTGACCATCAAGTGCTTGGTGCTTTCCCACGCTCACCTGCCCAGGAGCTTTCTGAAGGTCATTACCACCAAAACCAGAAGGCATAAAAGGGGAATGAACAGTCACTCTCTTTGTGCCCCTGGAAACTAGTTTTGCCTATTTCACGCCAAGGGCCATAAACTCTGGCTTCCAAAATGACTCCCTGGCCAACCATGCCTAGTTTATGAAGGCATGCTTATAACCTCTACCAATGTGTAAAATGCATCTTTCTTCAATGACGTGAACTTCTACATCATAGAGTTTGGGAACCAGTTCATTAAAGTGTTCCGTGATTGCGGCTCAATTTTCGCATATGAAGGTTACGAGGCCTAGTGCCACAATATTGGGGATGAAAAATGGACCAATTCTTTCAACACAGAGAACAACTTTTCTTTCCCTAATGGCAGGTAGTGTTTAGGTAAACAGAGAGGAAAATATAAGCACAAAAGCCTAACAATGACAATACATACAGTCATTTCTTCTAAGAAACTTATATGCATATAGTAAGCATGCATTGACATTCTACTAGAACTAAACAGAGTATTCAAAGAAATCACAAAAACGTTTTGATTCCTCCCTTCATTTCCAACCAAAGCATATCAGCAACTATGCACACAGCTCTAATCTTTTGTTTCTAAATGACTGACACATCATACCTCGTGTTGGGCTTTAGGTTTTCAATGGGCAAGTGGGTTACTGATGAAGCTTGAGTGGACCACTTGTTCCTGATGAAGTCTTCATAGGATGCACTGTAAACCAAGTAACCTGAAAATGGAAACAGGAAAGAACCTAATGGGCACCAAGGAACCAAGTCACACACAAGATGTAACCCACTGAGGACAGGAGTGAGGCAAAGCTGCAGATGCAGCTCCATGTGGGAACTGCAGGAAGGAGGGCACGCAGCACTGTAGGACAGGATGGTATGTAACGCTGGTACCTTCTGCTGAATCCAGATGGGGATGACAAAACTAAGACACTTCCTGATGACCTGCTGGCCCCCTACTTCTCTTGCTCATTCCCCAGCTTTCCCCATCGTCTCAGAATTAATCACGTCTCATCTTGACCACACAGAGAAAAAAGAAGCAGAAGAAAAAACCAGTACCCTCCACACATGTATTTAAGAACTTCCTATTGCCCTGCACAGGAAACGAAGAATGTTGCTGGTGGATGCTGTGCATGTGTGTGGGGCTGAGAGACCCCAGATGCCCAGGGGTCCCATGCCCATTTGGTGAAGGCTGTCCTGCTATTTCTCATTGCTGAGTATCTGTGCTGCCCTTGCCCTCACGGTCTAATCACAGCAGTGAGGCAGCTCTTCTTTCTATTGTCCAACCTGCTCTGTCTTACTTGCTAATAACAGAGCTCAGCCAGTGTGCCCTTGACCCTGACACCTGCCCAGGCTTTACAACTCTCCCAGGAGGCAAAATGAAGTTCTTCCCACAGCTCAGCACATCCCATATCCTAGGTCTCTTATGTGTACACAGAAGGAGAAAACATTTGTCAAGCACTTCCTTTGTGCCAAACATTATGCTAACTGGGTACTCTCGATTGACTTTGATTTGATTAATCCTCATGATCCTAGTATGTAGGTATTGCCTTCCTCATTTTGCCACAAGAGGAAACTGAGTCTTAGCAATAGGTTAAATATCTTGTCTAAGTTCACATGTATTGATTCATTCAACAAATATTTATTGTGCAACTGCTAGTTGCCAGACATTATACTAAGTGCTGGAGATAAAGTGGTGACCAGGAGCTCATGAAGCAGCAGGGTGCACTGGGAAACAGAATTATACAGCCAGGTTGAGCGCTCTGCAGGACCAGTCCACAGTGCTGTGAGAGGGTGTGTAGCGGGAGCTGGCCCACCATGGAGGACACAAAGAGCTTCCCTGGGGTCATAATAAAGGAGCTGGCATCTGAAGGATAAGAAGCAGATAAGCTGTGTGGTAGGAGGTGGGATGGATTCCAGGTAGTGGGAATCCTGACCGAGACACTGAAGAGGGAGGACCCAAGAGAAGGCAGTGTGGCTGGAAACCGTAAGTGGTGGGAAGAGGGGGCACGAGCTGAGGCTGAAGCAGCACAGGTGGGAAAACTAGGCAGCACCCTTGGACCAAGCTAGGCTTTTGCTTTTCATTCCAAAAGAATGGGAAAGACAGTTAAGACATTAAACCAGACAATTAGGTTTGCATATTCAACACATCTCTCCTGTGCAGAAGGCAGAATGGATTGGGTGTGGGAGTGCAAATGTGGATGGGACAGTCTAGTTAGACAACTCTTACAGTAGCCAGGTGAGAGGTGGCAATAGCTTAGAGCACACCACCTAATGGAGAGAAACAGATGGGTTCAAGAGGAATCCAGAAGGCAACACTGACCAGATTTAATGATGAGTTGAATATAGAAGTGAGATAGAAGGAGACTTGAAGGTGCTTCAGGCTTGAGCAAATGTGTGGAAAGTGGGACAGTTCTCTGAGATGGGAAACACAGATAAGGGCCAGATTTGGGAATGGGAAGGATAGTGAGTCTGATATTTCTTTTTGAGACAGAGTCTCACTCTGTCACCCAGGCTGGAGTGCAGTGGCGCAATCTCAGCTTACTGCAAGCTCCACCTCCCGGGTTCACGCCATTCTCCTGCCTCAGCCTCCCGAGTAGCTAGGACTACAGGTGCCCACCACCGCGCCTTGCTAATTTTATTGTATTTTTAGTAGAGATGGGGTTTCACCGTGTTAGCCAGGATGAGTCTGATTTTTTATACACCAAGTCTGAGATGCTCTGGAGACATCCCAGTGATGACATCAAGTGATTTTACCATTTGCATCTGATTTTACTATCTGGGGCTCAGAGGAGAGGATGGGCTGGCCTTGAGATATAAATCAATGACTCATTTCTGAGATGAATTAAAACCATGTGCATGGATGAGACTCTGAGAGGAGAGAAGACAGAGCAAGAAGAAAAGAGGCCCCAGGACCAAGCCGTGAGAAATTCCACCACTGAATGTTGTACAAGCCTGGGAGGAGATGAAGAGGTTGAGAGAGATCACACAAGTTAAGAAGGAAAAGATCAATAACATCAAATGTACCTAAGAGGTGCCTGTGATTTTATTTAGCACCCTACGATCTGATTAGTGTCACATCACATGACACTGATTAGTGTCACACAACTAACAAATGGGCAATCTGGGCCTGGAAGCCAGGTGAACTGGACCCTGGAACCCTCCCCACACTGTTCCCTGGAGGAGAGTCGTTGAACCTGGGAAGAGTTGCTGCCCTCCCCACGGCATTTCCCCTCTGGCACGGTGTAGTCAAGCCCTGCATGCTTCAGCTGGTGCTGCACACAATGGCCCACCCCAGAGGGGATGGAGGTCACATATGTGCCACGGAAACCCGGCTTCCAATGGAGTTGGCAAAGCTCAGACTCTTGGACCTCTGGCTTCCATCAGAACCCCGCGCTTCCCATGCAAGGGGCTGGTTTCTCGGCTGATCCTGTGTCTGGGTTTTCAGGGCTTTGGGGTTTTGATAAGGCGCTTGCTGAGCACAGCATCACTCCTGATTTCTCTGTTGTTCTCATCAAAACCAGTCCTGAAAGTGACTGATGAGCTGGTCCTGAAAAACTAAGAGGTCATCACATTGGTGATTTCCCACGGAATCACTCCTAATAAAGTAATAACTTCATTCTTCAGGAGTGATTTGGGAAAGCAACAGGTTGCAGGCAGGAATTCTAGGAGTTTCACACTGTTTGGGCACCACCTCATCACACATTGACTTGACTGCTTGTGAAAGAAAGAATGGCAGGTGAAAACGAGCAGAGCACACAACATCCATGTAGCCAGCAGGATTCAGATGCCCTGCAGGGGGCCCGATAATGTGATGCTTCGTTTAAGTTTAGGATGTATCCACTTGGCTTAGTTGTTCTGCAGGTGAAAGAGCCGGTGTTTGGTTCACTAATGGACGACAAGCTGCCGCTATTCTCTCTCTGAGCCTTGTGGAGTCTGGTGTTTTCCCCCACGCCACAGGGCATCATATGCTGCAGTGTTCTACTACAGTAATCAGCTTGACAGGAGTTGGCACAGCTCTGTGTTGGGAGTGCCCTATAAATACCTCATCCATATTATTTATGCTAGTGTCGTGAGTACTCATGATTAGGGCTCTGAGGTTTCGTTTCGGATGAGGTGCAGGGTGGGGCATGTGAGGACACTAAGGCTTTAGGGAGCTTCGAATGGCTTGGAACGCCCTTAAAGGGCATGGGTGTTTCAGAAGCCCGACCTCTACAGGACAATACAGAAATTACATCTGAATTAAATCTCAGGGACATTTGTTGAGAGTTCCCTGAAAGCTCCTTCTTCACTGCAAGAACCCTTGAGGCACGTTTAATGGGGCCAATGACCTCTCATTCTGCAGCCAATGTTTCTTAGAAGCCCCTTGAATCAGGGTGCAGTGATATATTTAAGTAATATCTGTTATGCAAGATGTCAAAAGCTAAACAGCTTAAAGTAAGGTTTTAAATTATTTTTTCTGTATGCTTTCTTGCTTGTTTTTAAAAATTAACATTCACAGAAGTCTGTTCAATTAATAAAAAGATTTTCTGGCTGTTGATTACAAGCTTTCCTCCTTCCATTGATTGATTTGCATTCTGTTCGGAACACCACGGACTTCACAGTGGTCCATGTAGCACCTACCCAGTACTGTACTTTTAGTTCCGCTAAAGACTCGAACTCCTTAATCCCACACCCTCCCTGCACCCCAGGCCTTTCAGTCTCACCTGGCAGAACACCCAGAAGCCTTCTTTTCTATGTCCCTTATTCTAGCATTTGCACTGCTGTACAAATTCCACAAGAGAAGATGCTCTTTGGATATTCTTGGACACATTTTTTCATTGTAAGATATAATAGTGGGAACACCAAGACAAGCACTAGAAATTTTGAATTATACGAACTGCACTAGCACAATAATGGCAGAGAATGTTGAACTCTGACCTCTAATGCGACTGCTACCTCCCAGTCAGAGACACACACAGCCACAGCCATACTTCTTCCTGTTGCACAGCTCAGAGGCCCAGAAAAAAAAATTTGCAACTAGTCACAGAAAATATCAATTCTCTTTCTGTAAGAACTTAAATTTCAAGATGTATCTTCAAATATGTCCTTGGCAGAGTGAACTTAAACATCTCACAGGCCAAGGAGGCTCAAGATCCTTGGGCATTTTTTCGTCACCTCCAATTCCCACATAAGGAGCCGAGAAGCACCCAGATTTGTCCGGAAGCACCCAGCAGATGTGAAAGGAGAGAAAGAGGCAGAGGCACAAGCCCAGGGCTGACTCCAACAAGGGACAGCTGTGTGGCCCAGTGGGAGCTCATGGTCATGCTCACTGCAGGATCTTATCCGGTAAAGAGCTAGCTGAACTCCCTGGCCATTTGCAAGATTACAGGATGTTAGAGATGTAGTGATGTTTTGCATATCGGGAAACCAAGGCCCAGAAAGATGAAGTACTGAGCTCAAGATCATGCAAATCAATCTGGGACGAGGATTTAGGACTTCTGACTTCCATCCAGTACTCCTTACCCTACCCCATGAGGCTTCCATTGTTGCCTATATTTCATCCAGTTGAAGGAAGACAGTAGATGTCTTCCTTCTAGATGGGTGGCCATCATCCCATTGATCCATCCAACCTACTCATCCATGCATGCACCCATCCACTCATACATCATTCTTTATTGTCCACATTTCCCACCTACAGATCATGGGAACTCTGATATCTGCCTAGGACACACCTGTGACCACATCTCCCGGGGCGGCTTTGTCCCAATCCACAATGACAAATGAGTGGCAGCCTTCCACGGCCACCACGGTGATGTTGCGGGGAGAATGCTGGGGAGGCAGGTCACTCTTCCTCAGGTCATTAGGGATGATTTCATCCAGGCTGTCCACTTGGAAGTGATCCAGTGCATCAGTCAGAGAGCACGGGGCTGATGGGTCTTTATTTAGGTATGTCACATAAGGAGCTGGAAAAGAACAGAGATATCCAATTGGATTGCTGGAGGCTTTTTCTGGAGGCAGAAACACAGCATCCGCTCCACAGAATCAGACCCACCATTCAGTCTCTCCCTGCTGGACAGAGGCCCCATCAGCCTTGATGCCAAGCTCAGAAACACACCCCCAGCTCTCCTTAATGGACCCATGTGTTTATGTCTTTCAATCCGGTCATTCCAAAAGATCCTATTGCCCCATCGACATCAATGACTATGCCTTCAAAGTGGTTTTGAGAGATCATGAAACTATAATTCAATGTAATGTAAGCCTGCAGCTCTCTGCCATTCCTGTGCCCCAACATTTGGAAAAGAGTGAGTCAGGCCCATCCAACACTTTACTAGCACTCTCTCAACACAGTTCATTTCCTTGACTATCTTGGGACCAGGAAAAAATGTATACTGATCAAGACATGCAGCCTTTAGCCTCAGCCCTGGGTGGCCTTCCCTAGAGCTTCATAAACCCCCACAACAATCTGAAGCATCTGTGCATAAGGCCAGGCCTGAACTGCTGTCTACAACATTGCTGCTCAGTATAACAACAGCTACTCACATTTACAGATGGCTGAAGATTTTTCTACATACATTATTTCAGAGGATACACGGTCCTGGGAGTAAGGCAGGATATGAACCGATGGCCTCATGTTGCTATCTCTCCTACCAACACTGAGAGTGCTCGCTATGTAAGGGTCAGACAGGAGGCTGTCACCCCCAGCCCTTAACTCTTTCTATTATATCCCACTAAATTAGAAATGCCAAGGACTTGGGATTGGGGTTTTATACGTGCAAAACTCTCAAGTGATCTCAAGTAACAATGTCTGGCAATTTCTGAAGATTCCACTGTAACTTTTGGGGCTATGTTGTCATTCTTAGTGGCTATTTGGAGTGAATGCAGTTTTTAGCTTCTCTATTTGACTTTTGGGCAAATAATGAAATTAAGGCAGAAGTCAAGAAGTTCTTTGTAACTAATGAAAGCAAAGATACAGAGTCCCTGGGACACAGCTAAGACAGTGTTTTCTAAAAATTAGTCTGAAGTTAGGCCTTTAGAACTTGTCCATGGGTCTTATCAGGAAGTTCGGGGAGTGGGCTCCTATGCTTTAGAGAGTTGTAGACTTATGAAAAGAGCCAGACAATAATAAGCCTTTAGCATTCAGAAGAGTTCTGTGGAGCAGCTAATAATAGCACAGAAAGCATTTCAATTCCCGTCATGGAACTGCCGGGAAAGAAGTCAGTGCACATGGTAAACGCAGCCTGGCAGCTGCATACCAGAGACCCGTGTTAGTGTCTGCCTCAGGAACGCCACCTCAAATGAATATTCTTGTTCTTCAAGTATGTGTGGTTTAGACACTCAGTCACTACATCTTGGCTAGCAAGAGTTGTTCTCTGCTCATGGCAGAACAGTTGTTTTGGAAACAGAAAAGTGTGATCTAAGTTTAAGCTGTTGCTTGTCTCCACTTAGTAACATATTAATCCAGCTGTCTCATTAATGAGGTTCATTAAGGGCATGGGAAAAGAAGACTTGCAAGACTTAATGCAGTTTAGTTTCACAGAATTTCCTACTGAAACTGTTTTAGTTACTGAGAAAGAAGAGGAAAATGAATTTCTAGATCCCAAATCCTTGAAGCTAATGAAAGTGATAGGAAATAACAAAAGAAAAAAGCTTCCTCTCTATGATACTATAAGCACTAGTGGCTCAATTCAGTAAGCAGCTAACCTTTTAGGAAGAATTTAACAAACAGTACACACACAAGGCCCAGTGGGTAAGTCTTGTCGTGGATAAACTGGCTACAACAAAAACATTCATGTTCCCTGGTCCAGATGGTTTTTAAGTATTTCTTACTCTTAGTCTATGCAAGGCAGCCTGTTTCAGCTCTCCTCTGTTGGACTCCAAATCCTCCCCTCTTCTGATTTTGGCAGAAAGTAAAATAATACATATCTACACACGACTGACTCACTCAATTATCCCCAGTGGAAGCTTCACTCTGGGAAAACTTCTCAAAATGCACTGTCTTGGCCAGGCCAAGAGATTAGTAATGCTCTTCTTCAAAGATCAAAAGTTAAAAACCCGTATTTCTCTGATTAACGACATTATATTTACCAACAAATCGTTTCCTTCCAGCCAGATCAAATTCTTCTTCAGGAAAGGAACTGATGGCTCCTTCTTCTGCGATGATCCCCGGTGTGGTAGCAGTGGTGGAAGGTTGGGTGGTGGTCGGTGGCCTTGAGGTCTCAAATTCATAATCTGAAATTATATGAAGGCTCTGTAATTGGGCACTGCCAGAAAAGGAGCACTTTCTATAGTCAAATGATACCTTCTTAACATTCAACTATAGGCTAAAACCCAGACAGACACACACACATGCACACACAGACACACACCCTAAAGTAAATGCTATGCCCAAACGTAATTTGTCTCTACTAAAATACCATTTCTTCCCATTTCTGTCCCTGCAGAAAAGAAGCTGCAGACAGAAGACAGAAAGGGCAAAAAGAAACACATATGGCCAGAAAAAATGGGGTTTTAGACTCACAACATTGTAGCTCATGGCACTGGCCCAAAGCCATGCTCTACCTGCATAATGTTCCCTTTTAGGAAATAAAAGATAACATCAAAAAATAAACTTGAATTTTTTCGTAAAAAATTTTTTTGGCCGGGCATGGTGGCTCACACCTGTAATCCCAGCACTTTGGGAGGCAAAGGCGGGCAGATCACAAGGTCAGGAGATTAAGACCATCCTGGTCAACATGGTGAAAGCCCATCTCTACTAAAAATACAAAAATTAGCTGGGCATGGTGGCGTGCACCTGTAGTCCCAGCTACTCAGGAGGCTGAGGCAAAAGAATTGCTTGAACCCAGGAGACGGAGGTTGCCATGAGCCAAGATCATGTCACTGCACTCCGGCCTGGTGACAGAGCGAAACTCCATCTCAAAAACAATTTTTTTTTTTCTTCTGTGTATGAACTTTTTCTGGGCATGGGGGATGGGATTAATCCTGCCAAAACAACAAATCCTTTAACATTTGAAAAAGAAAATAAAACTCTGCCTCTTTTTCAAACTGTTCAAAGATAAGAAAGATGCCTAGTATTTTCCAAAGTGCTCAAAAAGATCTTCGTTTGCTTTCTAACATCTGCTGTTTTTCTTTAAGTCAGTTTTCGTTTGAAAACCTTGGGATTAAACCACTACATCAAGCTTTATTATGAATAAATAACACATCAAAGGTGACATTGTTTGCACAGTTGTGATTTAACACAATTAGAGCTATGAATAATTGCAGAAAAGGTGGACCTCAAAAGTGAGAATCCTGAGCCTTGGTGTCAAAGGCCGGCACTGGATGTGGACAAGATTCCTTTAAGAACTTCTTCAAGTTGCAGAGGCAACTTCTTCAAGTTGCAGAGGCAACTTCCAAATCACACAAAACAATCACAAGATCCTAAGTGTAATAATACCATTAGTTACCATTTATTGAATGACTCTCCCAGATGCTGTCCAAGGCACTTTGTATTCTTAATTTAAAAAAAAATTTTTTTGAAATGGGATGTTGCTCTCTCACCCAGGCTGGAGTGCAGTGGTGCCATCACAGCTCGAACTCCTGGGCTCAAAACGATCCACCTGCCTCAGCCTCTCAAGTAGCTAGAACTACAGGTGTGTGCTACTATACACAGCTAATTTTTTAATTTTTTGTAGAGACAGTGTCTTGCTATGCTGCCCAGGCTGCTTTTGAAGTCCTGGGCTCAAGTGATCCTCCCTCCTTGACCTCTCAAAGTGTTAGGATTTACAGGCTTGAGCCACTGTGGCTGGCCTATGTTCCTAATCTTACAAACTTACCCTTGAAAAGATTCTATGATAAGAACTCAACTGATCTAAGCATCACATATTTTATGTAATTAGAAAAGGAGAGAAAAGAAAGGAATAAGAAAGAGAAGAGCCAAGTAAGGAAGTTGGACTTGGTTAAATCAAGTAAGTTTTATAAATGAAGGTTGAAGGGGAGCCCTGAGGGATAACTCCAGAATTCCTTGGGCCTAAGGAGGGTTGGGAGGGAGGGAACGGGGAGTACAGGGACCAAGTGGGAATCTGCATCTGCGTGTTAAGCGCACTGTTTTTCTTAGATCAAATAGGCATTTGGGGGTGACATGGAAGCATGGGGTACAACCACCCTTCCCTAAGCCAGCCCTCAGCATTGCCACCAGCCCAAAGCTCAAAAGGAAACTTCCATCAAGATCATCCATTCAATAGTTACAATCAGATCCTTTGATTAGGAAAGAAAGGGTGCAAATAATTTTTCAAAAGCTAGTTTGTACCTTCATCATATATAACGTAGGCCTCTTCCGTGGGTACTGCAGTGTCTGTCTCCAAGCCTGAGAACTCATCTAGTGAGGACAGAGAAAAGGACCGGTCATCCAGGGCTCCTTCTCCATGGTTCTCTCAGAAGTAGGCCCCAGAGCATGACAATTCATTCACCTCGAGCAGGTCATGAAAACAAGTCCCCAAGGCCAGAGTCTCCACAACTTTTTCAGAAGGAAAATCATCAAAGCACTGACATGGAACCCAGACTTTCTCTCCTTTGGGCCCAGGAAAGGGTGATACAAATGCCTGCCCCATCAGGAGCAAACACCCCGCTCCACATTCCCAGATTCCTCAGCACCCCCAAGCTCTCTCTCACCTCCCTCCTACCACCTCAGCCCACCCGCCCGCATGCCTGCAGGGCTCTGATGCTGAGGGAAGTCCCCTGGCCCCTCATGCCACAGCAGGTGCTCTTAGGAAGCAGTCACAAGAGAGAGAGGAGAGTGGGCGGTTGGTGCTCAGGATGGTGACAAAAGCCCCTCAGGTGTCAACTCCCTTGTTCATCAGTCTTCATTCCTCAACCCCCTCCATCTTGCCTCTGGAATATTCAAGAAGCAGGGTAATTTCCTACCTCGTCTACATCCCAACTTGGCAAACTCTACCAATGAGAGTTCCCTGTGCTTCTCCACTTCCTACTGACTACCCACCCTCTCTCACCGACTAGGGAGATAAATCAGATTTCCTAATTTGCATAGGAAATTTGGAAAAATATGCCAATTATCGCAAATTTCTCTTTACAGACAGATGGGGCTGTACTAACCCATAGGTCTATTTTGACTACAGAATTATACTTTAAATGTAATACAAAATTTCAGACGTGATTTTTGGAAAAGCCAGGAAACCCTAGTTAGAAGAACTATTGCAATTCCTGTAATGACTAAACCGATATTACGAGCATGAGCAACTTGTGAAAAGAAAGGTGAGTGATTTAAGAATAAAAGGCATCTTCGGCCGGGCGCGGTGGCTCAAGCCTGTAATCCCAGCACTTTGGGAGGCCGAGACGGGCGGATCACGAGGTCAGGAGATCGAGACCATCCTGGCTAACACGGTGAAACCCCGTCTCTAATAGAAAAATACAGAAAACTAGCCGGGCGAGGTGGCGGGCGCCTGTAGTCCCAGCTACTCGGGAGGCTGAGGCAGGAGAATGGCGTGAACCTGGGAGGTGGAGCTTGCAGTGAGCTGAGATCCCGCCACTGCACTCCAGCCCAGGCGACAGAGCGAGACTCCGTCTCAAAAAAAAAAAGGCATCTTCACCTCCATTACCAGGGTAGTTTAAGCAGAAGTCTTTTGGAAAAGGTGTAATGGAATTGATTATACTATTTCTCTACTTGGGGGTTACGGATGCAACTGTAAAAAGGAGAACATCTCACTGTAGCTGATAAAATCTTGAGGCAAAAGGTTTTATAGCTCAAAAAATAATTGTAAGGAATTACTTTCCTCCCTTTGACCTGAAGCCCACAGCAATTATATAGAACTCTCTAAACTTAATGCATCATTAAAAGGGGGCAAGGTGGGGAAAAGAGGAAGAAGTGACTACTGGATGGTTTCCCAGATGCCTTCTCTGTATCAGCCACTTTTATGTATATATAATTTCACAAGAAACCCTTGAGATACATAGAGCTTATAAATACCCACTTCTCAGCTGATACAGTTTGGCTGTATCCCCACCCAAACCTCATCTTAAATTATAATCCCCATAATGCCCACATGTCCAGGGAGGGATCTGGTGGAAAGTGATTAGATTATAGGGGCATTTTCCCCCATGCTGTTCTCATGATAGTGAGTGAATTCTCATGAGATCTGATGATTTTCTAAATGGTAGTTTTTCCTGCACACTGGCTCGCTCGTTCTCTCTCTCTCTCTCTCTCTCTCTTCCTCCCTCCCTCCCTCTCACCTGCCACCATGTAAGATGTGCCTGCTTCCCCTCCTGCCATGATTGTAAGTTTTCTGAGGTCTCCCCAGCCATTTAGAACTGTGAGTCAATTAAACCTCTTCCTTTATAAATTGCCCAGTCTCAGGTAGTATCTTTATAGCAGTATGAAAACGGACTAATACATCAGCCAAGGACACCAAGGGAGGATTTACAGCATGCCTGAGACACGCAGATGGTAAAAGACAGCAAAAACAGAATGCGAACTTCAAGTACTCTGGCTCCAAAGACTACTTACTTTATACTTCATAAAACTGCCTCCACTTCTTAAAAGTTGAACTAACCAATAAAATTATTTGTCAATGTGAAGATGCTCTATTAGAATCACCATTCTACAGTGTAATGAAGGGGAAATTGAAGTAGAAGGTATATAAACTCCTGTGTCATTATCCTACCAACCTTTTCCAGCCTATTTTGAATGACATGAATATTACATTGTAAAAACAAACTCCACCCACAAAGGGCAATGGCAGCCTCGAGTGGTCTGTCCAGCCCTCCTGGGATCACAGTAACAACTAACTCCCAGCTCCTATTCCGAGGCCCAAGAGATGGTCCTTGAGGCAATGACTCTGGTGTGTTCTGATTCAGCCCATGAATATTAAGCAGAGAGAAGTTGTAAATTATCCATCCATTTAGGGGTGGAATTGTCATTTCATGAAAAACTATTAAACACAAACTTTCCTTCGGTCATTCCAATGTCAATATGCCTGGGATCCAAGACAAATTACTTCTGAGCTTGTTCAAATCAGTTTTCAGGTTCACACCCTGTAAAGTCTGGGATTATCTTGCCATTGTTTCCTGGCCTACCATTTTCTTTCCCTTGTCAATTTAACCTTTAGGAATATCGTCTTGCTTTTCCTCATTATCAGTTCAGTGTCATTTCTTTTCATTATTGTTTTTGGTCAGATCAAAAATGAATACATGGTGAAGTTTCTGCATCCCAGGGTGAACAAGAAAAGGGAAAAGTACATCATTTCCTTCATGGACTCTAGTGTTACGGGTAACTCCGTGAGGTGCTGAAATACTCCAATGCTTGCAGCAGGCTACAGAAATGATGCTTTTACCGGCAAATGAGTTCACTTCCTGAGATGAGTGACAGTTAAGTCCTCTGGCATTAAGTAAACAACCTATTGAGTGATTTCAGTGTTCTTTTTCTTAAGACCAAATAAACTCAGGCATAAATTTTCTAAAATAGAACCATCTTGACTCCAAGTAAAAATAACTTCCAGATGTAATGAAATATATTTACAATTAAAAAAACAAAAAAACAAAAAGTTGACTACCTTACTTTGGCCCACCTGAATGCCATTTTAAACTATTCAGAACTGTGTAAAACTGGATATTTTACAAGCCAACTCAGCACCAATGTGAAAAGCTTCAGCCTCTTCACATAAACACATTTGCCAGCCATCAACCACAGTAGTGTCGTTTATTCTCTTCAGTAGTTTACCAAGTAGCCATGAAAAAAATAAGTGAAAAATGTCACCAAAGAAGGAAGGCCTTTGCTCCAGAGATATTAAAAAATATTTTTTAAAAATTATTCTCAGTAGAAGTTTAGAGACAGAAGGTAAATGACAGCTATTTGAAACCCAGGGATATTTACACACTGTACAGTTGGTCCAGCTCAAATGAATGTTTGCATTTCTCGGTATTTTCTATCTGGAGACCCAGCTATGGTAGGGAAGGTCTGTTTTCCTAATGACGGATGTTTTTCTGCAGCCTGTAACAAGGTCATGCTACAAATTCTTGATGGTATTCATCTGGCTTGTCACATTCCGTGTACAACCTCTGTCATCAGATTTGCTGTAGATACAGAACCTGGAAAAAAAAAAAAAAAAGCACTGGCTTTTAGGACACAGAGAATGCCTATACCTTAAGGTCTTGCTTGGATATCCAAAGGTATGTACTTAGGTACCACAAGGAATTAGAGATGAAGCAGAAGACATTGTCTCAACTGCAAGGAGTTTATTATCCAATAGAGAAGTCAGATCAAGCAGAACAAAACAAAACAAATGTTCAAGGCAGCATTATTCATAATAACAAAAAAGTAGAAATAACCCAAATGACCACTGACCGATGAATGGAAAAAATGCTGTATATCCATACAATGGAATAAAAAGAATGAAGTAATGATGTATTCTATAATGTGAATGAATCTTGAAAGCAATTATGCTAAGTGAAAGAAGCCAGACACAAAAAGCCACGTATGACATGATTCCATTTATACAAAATGTCCCAAATAGGTAAATCCATAGAGAAAGAAAGTACATTAGTGGTTTCCAGGGTTGAGAGGAGGGAGGAATGAGGGTTGACTGCTGATGAGTATGGAATTTCTCCTGGGGTGATGAAAATATTATGGAATCTAATAGTGGTGATCATTGCACAACTGTAAATATATTAACATCCACTAACTTTAGAAGAATGAACTTTATGGTATATGAATTTTATCTCAACAGAGCTAGTATTAATACATTTTTAAAATTTAATTTCTCTTTTTAATTTTATTTTTAAGTTCTGGGGTACAGGTGCATGATGTGTAGGTTTGTTACATAGGTAAACATGTGCCACAGTGGTTTGCGGGACAGATCAACCCATCACCTAAATATTAACCCCTGCATGCATTAGTTATTTTTCCCAATGCTCTCTCTTCCCCCACCCGACCCTCTGACAGGCCCCATTATATGTTGTTCCCCTCCCTGTGTCAATGTGTTCTCATCGTTCAGCTCCCACTTATAAGTGAGAACACGAGGTGTTTAGTTTTCTGTTCCTGTATTAATTTGGTGAAGATAATGGCTTCCAGTTCCATCCATGTCCCTGCAAAGCACATAATCTCATTCCTTTTTGTGGCTGCCTAGCATTCCACAGTGTATATGGACCACATTTTCTTTACCCAGTCTATCATTGATGGGCATTTGGGTTGATTCCATCTCTTTGCTACTGTGAATAGTGCTGCAATGGACATACATGTGCATGTATCTTTGTAATAGTAAACATTTAATTTCTTATTACAAAAAAATACCACTTTCACGGTGAGTGTGCTTACCACAAATAAAGAAAAGAGAATAATACTAACAATAAAGGAGTGGGAGTTGGAGGGAACTTTGGAAGGTGATGGATGTGTCTGTGGCCTTAGCAGGATGATGCTTTTGTGAGTGTATTCTTATCCCAAGCTCATCAACGTGTATGGATTAAATATGCAGAACTTTTTCTATGCCAATCATACATCAAGAAAGTGGTTTACAAAGATTCAAAGATAAAAATAACTATGATTACAGTCAATAAAGAAGAAAATGTTTAATGAAGTTGTCAATGAAACAGTAGAAATAAGAAAGGCCATAAGAAAACTCTTTTTAAACTGAAAAATTATATTGCATTAAAATGTGATATGAGGATGATACATTGCTGTCCCCACATTTAACTTTTCCCTGAGACTTTGTATTGATTTGTACTTATTTTCAAATGCTGTCCAGAGGAAAACTATTCTTTAGCTTGGACTAGGGAATCAGGAGACTGGACAGGAGTGAACATATATATGTCATGAATTGCAAAGAAAATAAGAGACAAAAATGCCAAGAAAAATATTGACTTTCATGCTAAATAAAAGTCCAAAAATACAAAGTAAATGAAGGGAACATGTTAGAAGGCCTAAATAAAAGCAGACAAAATAAAACGTGAAATAATAGCAACAGTAATTAAAATCAAATCCAAAATAGTCAATTCTGGTTTACAACCAATTATTAAGTAATTATATTTTAATTATATTTCACCCTTTAAAATTAAACACATTAATGCATGCAGAAGTCAGATGTCAAGGAAAGTAACATAATATTTTAATACTAGAAATTCAAAGGTAAATTCAAATTTGTACTCACTGGGTCAATGGACAGAGTAGAAATTTTCTTCCCATTGTTTCTCTCCCTCTGTATGTTTCCACGTTTCTTTGGTGTGGAATTTTTAGATGTGTCAAGTTGTCTTGTTTATTTGGAACTTCTTCACAGAAAGACTAACTTCCAATAGAATTCCCATTTTGGATACAGTATTCATGTTCAAACTGATTGGGCTTATCATGGTCAATAATGCTGCACAAGAATTCCAGACTTGATTCCTGAAAGGAAATGTCTTCACTCTGCCTTGGTTTAAAAAGACTTAAGCTTTATAGTTGACATTGCAATTCATTTCAAACTGAGGGAAAGAAGATGAATCTATCTCCTCCATACCTGATGCAAATCTAGAATGACTTCTTCCAAGGCAGCTTGAGCAGGGGACTGAGCAGAAAGGATGGAGACACACTGATATATGGGCTCCACGATGACCTGGATAAAGGCATCCTAGCTCTGGCTCTTCAGGGAGAACAAGCCATTTTCAGAAGGAAGACAAACTCACATCAGGGTCAGCAGGATAGTGCAGATCAGCGAAGAAGGGAAAATGGTGCATTCTTACCCAGCGGAAAGTCCACACTCCCACAGGAAGCCCAGCCACATGAGGATTAGAATTCTCCAAAGGAGGGCTGATCAAAAAAGTGCCCAGCTGCCGAACATGCTGGGGAAACATTCCTTTTCTTGGAGATTCTCAACAAGACTATTCAGTGATCTAAGTGTTACAACAGTAAGAAATTTATCCAACCTTGTTTAAATCACATAGCTAATCATAGAACCTTTTAACTATATACATATATATTACAACCACTAATCTACAATATCCCTTGGAGCACACTTTGGGAAATGATAGTCCAAACAAATAATGTCACAAGTTTCAGCTAAATTATTGACTTGGGTTGTGATAAGCACTGCCAGGTAAACACAGGATGCCCAGTTAAATCTGACTTTAAGTCAACAAGAAATAATTTTTTCATGTAAATATGTCCCATGCAATATTTTTATGTCCTAAGTCTTCCAACCTTAGCTGTGGCATGGTACTGTCAGACAAACTTGCTGGGACCAAAAATGTGTTGGCTTGCTGCTTTGCTGTGCACGGCGCTCATCCCTCCCCTGCAGGCTCTGCCACCCTGCTCTGAGCTGCAGCGTGCTAGTGTGCATGATAAGTGGTTAGTATTAGAACAAAGCCAGTTACCTTCTTCAGTGTAGCACTCTGGGATCCCATTGGAGTTCATTATCAGGTTACCATCATTGTCGCGCCGTTCTAAGGTCCCAGGGGGACAGGTGGGGATGGGAGTGGTGGGTTTGGGGGTGGTGGTGGTGGTTGTCCGTGTAGTGGTTCGGACTGTGGTTGTTGGGCGCCTGGTGGTCGTGCGACGGGTGGTGGTTGTGCGGCGGGTGGTGGCAGTGGTGGGCCGCTGGGTTGTAGTGGTAGGCAGGGGCGTCGTAGTAGTGGTAGGCCGCGTGGTAGTGGTAGGGGGATGGGTGGTCGTTTTGATGACCTCCAAGCCCACCAGCGGCTTTCCTCCAAGACTCAAAATTGGCTTATCTTGGGCACTGGCCAGAGGTGTGCCATGTCGCCCCTGCCCAAAGAGTGGTAGGCCGTCAGGACTCACCACGGGGGTCCCTTCCAGATCTGAAATAAAATCAACCAATAGCTATGCAATGACGTGAAACAATCCAGAGAAAATAAAAAGCAAGCAATAAGTGTCTTCTCAAAGCTTATGTATTATCATGTTTTAATCAGTAAAAGGCAAAGGAATAAATGAATATTGCATCAGTATGCTCCACGATCCTGAGATAACTCTTGTATCTAGCAAAGGAAGAAATATTTTCCTTTGCCTCATTCCCATGCCTAAGGGGGGGAAGTGTTACTTTGGATTAAAGGTGGAAAAACTTCTTCTGTAAAGGGCCAGGAAGCAAATATGTTAAGCCTTATAGGCCAGATGGTCTCTGTTGCAACTACTCAATCAGCTTTTAGAGTGCAAATACATAAACAGCACGTAACAAATGAGTTAGACAATGCATAATTAAGTGAGTGTATTGTGTTCCAATAAAACTTTGCATATGGACACTGAAATGTGCATTTCATGTAATTATCATGCCACAAAATAGTCTTTTTTCTGGCAATCATTTAAACATGTAAAAACTATTCTGAGCTCATAGTAAGTCTTACAAAAACAGGTAGTGGGCTACAACCTACAGGTTGTAGTTTGTGGACCCCTCCTCTAAAAGGGCCAATTTAAAAACGAATTAAAGGGCCACATTTTTTAGAGGGTGCAGCCTGCAGGAAGAGAACTAAAGCTGTCTGGGGGAAACACCAAGTTCTGCCTCTTT
The DNA here is from genome assembly GCF_000951035.1 of Colobus angolensis palliatus. Classification (NCBI taxonomy): domain Eukaryota; kingdom Metazoa; phylum Chordata; class Mammalia; order Primates; family Cercopithecidae; genus Colobus; species Colobus angolensis. The sequence continues at coordinate 4,838,948 of NW_012116821.1, read as the reverse complement.
TGAGGCTCTTCTTCTCACATGGGTAAAAATAACCAAACCAAGAGCAATCATTGTAAATGAGGGGGAAAAGGAAGACAGAAGCTGTAATTCTATAGCTAATTCAGTAGGCTTTTATTCTTTAAAAACCGTTCTCCCTTACCCACAATGGTTCGACCATCTCCTCCTAGTTTAATCCGAAGAGGATTTCCATGTGAATCTTGGAGGTACCTTCCTTCTGCATTCAATACTAACCCACGATCAAGGTCCACAACCTAAATCCATGACATAGATTAAAGAATATATTGGACATTTTGAAATGGTCACATGAGTCCAACTATATATGTGCATACGCCTGAAACTTCCACAGAAGGAAACCATAATATGAATAGAAGACATTATTTTTGTCAATATGATTCATAAAGTCTTAAAAAATACAGTACAAAGCAGTCATCTTTCATATTATGATTGCTTACCCATATAATATGTAAATTGTTTTAAGTTTCTCAAATCACAAAAGATGTTCAAAATATTTTTACCATCAAGTACATTGTGTCTAATGCTGGAAAGAAGGAAACAATGTGTCTCTCAGTTGAGGGGAGAGATTAAATAATTTGTGGCCCATCTGTATGGTAGAATATTATGCAGACAATTCTACATACATTCTACATATATGTGAACTCAGATTACAGGGCTGATTATTTTGCAAAAATAAAAATATATCCATTTGCATATATAAGCCTAAGACTGCAGAGAAAAAAATTATGGAAGGTTATACTGCAAATGGTTAACAGTGATTATCTTTGAGAAGTAGTTTGGGTGAAGAATGTTTATTTTCTGTTTTATATATTTCAATATGAATTGCTTTAACTTCTTGCAATGAATGTGAATTACTAGCATGTTAAAGACATAAAATCTTTCCATTTTGCTGTTAATGTTAAAAATCAAAGTTGCTATAACAAAAACAATATAATTTGTAATCATGTTGCCTAATATAGTATGCATACAAAAAAATGTCAAGTTCTGAGGAGCTGTAAAACTTGAAGAAAGCTATAATTATCTTTATTAAGGGACTAGCTCGTGCTTTTTGCTGGTTCTCAAAGCATGGTCCTGGACCTGAAGCCTCAGCATCACATAGGAACTTGTCAGATATTCAAATCTCCCAGCCCTACCTGAGACTTGTATTTGACAAAATCCTCAGTGATCCTCAGCTGGCTTAAGTTTGAGAACCACTGCTTTGCACACTCAGGCTACTGGAGGAAGCCCTGCAAGCAAGTCACTTTGGTGGATGCTGTTTTGGCATTAAAATAAAATTTATATAAATCCTATTTTGAAATCTACCCCATACTGTTTCCATTCAAAATTGTTTGCAATAGTATCTTGCTTTGATGTACATTCTTCCTCCTATAAATTTCTCTTCCTTTAAGAAATGATAACATGCATCTTTAGATCACCTATGACTGAAAATGTCATAGTCTTTTAGTACGTTTCCCTAAACCTTATCATTATAAATGGGAAGTCTTGATTGGGAATTACAGTATAAATAATTTTTTTATTCTTAGAAAAAGTACTTTAAATTCCTGAATATTGTAAAGTGTTCTGTCTATTAACCTCAACCCAACAAAACCTCCTAAACATTTATCTTAACCCCAAGCAATTAAAGTTGTTTAGACATACATAAAGTACTAATAAATAATTTTAGTCCAACAATTGTTGGAAGATTCAAAAGATGATCTAATAAAAATTTCCAGTATCATTCAGGGTTTTTTGTTTATTCGTTCATTTTTACCCTGTGTCCATCTAGAAAGGATTTGAGATGACTTACAGAAAATACATGTAATGTTTAATCAAACAATAAACAAAACCTAAAAATAAAATGAAGCTACCAGGACAGGGAAAATATAAGTTCCTTTGAATAGCCATCCATTGGGTCTATAATCACTATGGTTGGGCCTTGCATTCATTTGACCTTCCTAACCAGTTGAGGCAAATGAAAAACAAAGGCCCATGCCTTATCTTGGCTATGAGAAAAAACAAGCTAGTTACCAGGAGAACCAAAGATTTTTCCAAGTATTAAAAGAAACTCTACACAAGTACATATGAGTAGTTAAAACTAGAGGAGAAGAACAGACAAAGGCCACTTCATTTATCATTACACAATGTCCACCATTTTTCTCTTCTCAACAGCATGAAAACAACAGGTATGTGTAAAGAAGTTTACCCTACCCACTTTGTTCCTTGAGGGCCATTGATAATTCTCTGTCCATTCGGTTTTCCATTACTACCAGGAAGGACTTTCCCTTCTACATTTGGTCTGCCATTATAACCTACACAGTACCAAAAATAAAAATAACAGAGCCTGGTAAATTCAACATGCCCGGGAAGTTGGCTTCATACCAAACTATAAGTAGTAACACATCATTTCAAATAGAAACTCTAAACAGAATTTTAAACCAGTAGCTCAAATATATTAGACAATGATAGTCTCAAACTATGACTTCTCCATAACAGATGTGGATGTCAATTAAGAATACAGCAAAGTCACAGCTTCTGATGATACTGTGAGAATGAGAGTGTGTGGCATAAGTAAATTTGCCATAGAAAACGTAAGACCTTAGTAGCTGTAGCTTTATTTTAGCCATTTGGAAGGTGGAGGAAGGAAGGGTTAGAAGGACAGGGAAAATTATGTCTAAAATGTACTAGATACTGTCCCACTTTTCTAGGCATGTTAAACACAGCTATGCCCAGCTGACTCAGGTCCCAATCACCAATCACCAAATATAAATGCACAATGCTGTCTCAAAGCTTGCTGAATGCTGTGGGGCTGCTTGAGAAGTATTTGCTCAGACAGTAAAGAAGATGCAGCAGCACCCTTAGAGTTGTTTCTGTCTGTCTCTGCCTCATACGGAGATGTTTCTTATCAGCTCCAGTCTGCTCTGGTTCAGCCTTGACTGCTGGGCAAAGGGCTTGGGCTTTCTGACCACTACTTGCAGGGCAGACATTTATTTCTCTCATTCCTTCATTTATTCATTAAATATTTATCGAGTTCCTACTATGTACAAGGGAACGTTGAGTTTTACATCTGTTATCAGGGAGGTGGGTTTGACTAAAACAGCCAATCTTAGTGGAAAATTGAGTTTGATATGGGGCATTGTTCTACGTGTTTACATTGGGCTAAAATAACAATGCATTGTACAGATCAGCAAAAAAAAAAAAAAAAAAATTCATTCAAGAATGTTCTACAAAGCCCCAATTACACACAAGAAGAGTTTAAAGCATGTTTTAACTGAATGCAATTTTACGGTAAATTAAAAAAAACCTCAGACCCTGCCCTTGACACAAACTCCTGTTCATAGCTGACTTCATTCAACCCTCTGTTATAGAAATACAAAGCACACATCTGCCTGTAACTCCTCTTTGTGACAACGATCTTTAACATGCATTTTCTGGAGGTTTTAGATAACATTCACTAATTGCACTGTCTGAACAATTCATAACCAAGATAGTTGAGTTTGTCTCAGAGTTTGTTTGGTTGAGAGTTTTGCATGCAGAAGATGAGAATAAGATAAGAACAAAAACAAGATACGCCTACATACGTATCTAACCAGCTACTATGGATCCCTTAAACACATGAGGGCACATGAACAACTAAGCAGCAGCTAAGTTGGGCATCAAGGTTGTGACACATTTTCACAGGTTAAGAGTGTATGCCAAGGAATTCAAAGAGGCAATGTAGGACAGTGAAATGACTGTAGAATTAGAGGCAATGTGGGTTAGTAATGGCTGTGAAATTAGGCCATTTGGGATTGGAATGGCAACTTTGAGCTGTCTGCCTTAAGACAAGTCCCTCAGATCCTGAGCCCCAGCTTCCACATCTGGGAAACAGGAATAATAATGCAAACCCTAGAGACCGTTCAGAGGATGAAATTATGTCACATGTGCAAAGTTCTTAACACGGTGCTTGGACATAGTAGGTGCTAAATAAAATAGAATAAAAACCTCTCAGGCATTGCCATGAACACTACTGAACACTTTAAAAGAAAGATCATTTGAAAAAATAAACTACCTTGTCTGTAAGGGGGTCTGGCAGGCTGTCGGGAGAGAGGGTTACGGAATCTGGCATGCATCATCCTCTGGCGCAAGGACAGCATCGGAGTCGTGGAGTGGCCGGGAGGGGCGCGCGTGGTGTACCGCGGCCAGGGGTGGGTGCCCGCGACGGGGCTCGCGGTGGCAGCGCTGCGAGGCGGCGGTAGGGAAGGGAGGTGGGAGGCCCTGGGGGAGCTGCCTGGAGGTTGGGGGAGAGGTCGCTTCGCAGGAGCCAGGCTCCCTCCGCGAGGGGCAAGCGCGATGGCAGACTCCCTCTCGTCCTTGGCGAGGCTACCTTCGGCGTCTTTGCCGCCCCTGGGAGTGGAGGAAGAGGGCCACTTTGGCACAGAGGAAGACAGAAGGTCTTCCTTCCTGCCTTTAAAAAACCCCGCGTCCTCCTCCTCCTCGTCCTCGGCCGAGACCGACTGCTGGGACTTGGAGGACAGGGGCCTCTTGGAAGGGGGCTCCGACTTCCCGGGTGTGGCCTGGATCGCGCCCTCCTCCTTCTGCCCCGAGTAGGGCGCTGCCCTGCTGGGGACCCGGGCGCGGGACTGGGGGCCACCGGGTCGGCTGGGCCTGGCGAGGGAGCCCGCATGTCCGCGCTGGGACCTGTCGTCGCCACCTGCCCCTGCGCCTGTCGGAGACTCCACCTGCTGGTGCTTGGGAAGGGACGCGGCTGCGTCCTTGGCTCGCGCAGCGTGCGCTGGGGCCCGCACATCCTGGGCCTCGACTTCTGCGCTGTCTTTGTCGTAGCCGCCCTGGGCATCCTCGTCCCGGTTCTGGAGGGCCGTGGGGAGAATCCCTCGGGAGCTCGCCATGTATGGGTCCGAGGAGAAGTGGGAGCGGCCCTGGGACGTGGGGCGCGGCCCCCTGGCCGGGGCCAGTGCGAGCCTGGGCTGGGAAGGTGACTGCCCCGCGTCTCTGCTCTGGGGGCCCGGCTGGTGCTGGGACGTGGACACGGCAGAAGGTGGCTGCTGTTCTGGAGCCCGGCCGGGTGTCATCCTTCTGGGAACACTGGGCCCGGGATGGTGCTGTGACCGTGCTGCGGGAGGACGAGGAGGCGACGCGTGGCGGTCTGTGGACCCCGGCTGCGCTTTGGGAGAATGACCCTCCGTGTCCGCGTCTGTGCTTTGTTGAACGTCCTGAGCCTTGGAGGACAGGGAGGAGTATTTGCCCTGAGGATGTGCATCTGCCCCTGCGGATTTGGGGTTCTCTGGGATGGGTTCCTTCCGATGCAGGCTGGCCCCTCGCTGGGGGCTTCTCCTTACGGCTTCCCAGCCCCGGGAGATGGGCTGCCTGGAGGAGGAAGGCACGTGGTCGTTGACAACGGTGGCAGGAAGCGGCTTCTCATCCTCCTCGTCTCCATGGATACCTGAGCTAAGCCTAGAGTGGGAATCCGGGTGAGAGTGAACCCTGGGGTGGGCTCGGGAGGGCACAGTGGACTGTGGTGAACTGGAGGGCTGCAGCCGAGGTCCCCGCCCAATGCCGAACCTGCTTGGAGACCTCCCGTTGGCAGCAAAGGGCTTGTGTCTGAGCAAATGGAAGTGTCCAGAGGCAGGCCGGGCCCGCAGCGTCTGGGCCGTGGCCTCCGCCTGCCTCCCGCCGTCTTCCCTATCGCCGTTACGGTCGCCTTCGCCATCAGAAGCCTCTGCTCCCGCAGAGACCTGTGTCCTGGACGAGAGACGAGAAGAGACAGAGGAGGACATGGTGGACCGCGATGGAACATTGGAGTTGGTGGCTGGGGCGTCCTCACCATCCTTCCCGCCCCTGGAGAGCGGAGGGCCCCGGTGTGGCTGGGTGGGCAGCAGCCGAGATGATCCCCCATGGGGTGGAGAAAGTCTTGAGGGTGGGACTGAGGCATTGGAATCTTCCTCTGCGGCCCCTGAATGGGGGGTCCTCCGCGCTGGCGAGGCTGGCTTTGCACCGGGGTGCACCGAGCTTCTGTCGCGCAGAACGCTAGAGGGGGACTGGCGGCTGGGGGACAGGGCTGGCTGGGGCTGGGCGAAGGCGCCCTTGGGGTGGGGGGAGCCCACAGCGCGCTCATCTTCGTCTGAGTCCACCAAGTCGTTGTCATGAAAGCTGGCAGGCAGGGGAGGACGGTGAGAGGTGCCCTGGGTGGCCGCGTGGTGAGCAGGAGAGGCCGAAGCCGAGGGGGGCGCCCCTGGGCGGGGGTGGAAGGCCGGGGAAAAGCCAGGCTTATCTACACCTTCCCTTCGGGGCAGCGCTGGCATCCGGGCCCTCACTGCAGTCCTGCCGGGAGCAACGACCGAGTGGCCATGTCTACTTGGCTGCCTCAGGGTCCGTTTCTGGTCTTGGGTGTCCGAGGGCAACATGGGCGAGTCCTCCCGGGAACCCAACTCCTCCTTCCCGGTGACTTCTGTCGACTGAAGATCCAGCTCCTCTGCCTTCTTAGCTCGAAGCTGCGGTTTTCGGGGCGCCCCACCATTCGCCAATATTTTGTTCTTCAAGTCAAGAAGAAGGTCCTTGGCATTTCTCCCTTGGGGAGAAGCAGGCACAGAGGGGTGTTGGGAGGAAGCTGGAGCTCTGGGAGAAGGTGAGGAAAGCTCAGGTTTTTCGGGTTTCCCATTGTCCTCCGTGTTCTGCTGAACATCCGCCTTACTGGCTGCAACAGATTTTAAAGAATTGTCTGTCAAAGAAGAAACTCAAAAGTGAAAGCGGAGGTGAGACAAAGTATTAAAAACAGCATATGGAGGCACTTCAAATCAGTAGTCATAATGGCTAATTTCTAATTCCTTAGAGCACTGGAAACGTGTTTTCTCAATGATAGCATTCTTTTTAAAACTTATATTTTGCTTTAAGTAACAAATATAGTCCTAGAAAATATACGTGAATTAAATCTCTATCTGTTGAACCAGGTTATGCCACATCTTATTATGTGAAGAAATTCTGAAATGAGTACTTTGAAGTAACTCATTTATTTTATAAATGTAAAATCTTATATAGGATTTTCTTAATATAACTAATTGTCAGTGTATTACAAATGCATTGTAGCCATCCTTAATAGACAAGAAACACAAATACACCTGGTGCAAATTGCTGAACAATCTATACTCAAAGTGATGGGGAATGTGTGACGAGCAACCAATTTGTAATTTTTAAGGCATTACAAAAAGTTCCCTCCTCCCATAACATGACCTTACCTGCTTCCTCCTTCTTGTTTAAAATTCCATTAATAGTGGACACATTTATAATTCTCAAATAAGGCTTAAAATAAAAAACTCTTGGGATAGGCAAACATTATATTAAATGTACTGTAATCACCCTGTCTTCAGAGCAGACTGACTGAGGGAAGAGATTCTACAGGGGAGAGGAACCTATATTGCAGTGAGAGTGCCAGAGAGGCAAACGTCATCCATTTCACAGATTTTTGCATGACAAAATTGTCTAATATTACAGTCTACCATGGGTCTTCATAACACATAATGAAGGAAAAGCTGCCAATATCCAGCATAAATGTGAGGAAGTAGAAAAGAAAACACGGTCCAAAAACACTCCCCTCCAGTTGTGGATCTTTATTAATGTGTTTGGTTTGGATATGGATCAGGTGAGCTAGACAACTGAAATCCTTCTGGGTACAGCTGCATTCCTAAATGATGGAATATAAACCACAAATTTTACTTTAATCTTATTTTTAAATTTTACTTTTTTTAAATTTTAGATTCGGGGTTGTACGTGCAGGTTTGTTACATGAATATATTGCATCATGGTGAAGCTTGGGCTTCTAGTGAACCCATCTCCCAGCCAGTGAATACTGTACCCAGTGGGTAATTTTTTTAACCCCCACCCATCTCCTGTCCTTTCTGCTTTTGCAAACTAAACATTTTTAAAGCTACATAGAAACTGAAGAGAGCTAACAATGAAAAATGTCACATTACCATTTCTTTTTTTTTTTTTTGAGATGGAGTCTCGCTCTGTCACCCAGGCTGGAGTGCAGTGGCCGGATCTCAGCTCACTGCAAGCTCCGCCTCCCGGGTTTATGCCATTCTCCTGCCTCAGCCTCCCGAGTAGCTGGGACTACAGGCACCCCGCCACCTTGCCTGGCTAGTTTTTTGTATTTTTTAGTAGAGACAGGGTTTCCCCGTGTTAGCCAGGATGGTCTCGATCTCCTGACCTCGTGATCCACCCTTCTCGGCCTCCACATTACCATTTCTAAAAATGTTCTTTCCTGTCACCACAAGCCTAAAATTAATAGTGATGTCAGATTAATCATATAATTAATACATTAATCATACTGCAATAATAATGTTATCAATAATCAACAACATTTTAATCTTTGAGAAGACTAATTTCTAAAGGGAACACAAAAATACTTTAACAATCAATACGCAACTTAGCCTGGAAAAATCATCACTGAGAAGTTCCAAACCCAAGAGCATGACTCAAACAAACAGCAGGAATGGAGAGAGAGAGAAGACAGCCACAGACACACGATGCTTACTTGTTGGCACAGCGACAATGAAGGCTTTGGAGTGAGGTCCCAGGCCTCTCCTATTTGCGGCCCGAATTTTGAAAAGATAGCGTTCCCCAGGCTGCAGACCATCCACCAGGGCAGAAGTAGTGTCTCCACGATAGGTGAGGGACTTTGCTCCAAATGGTTTGAGAGCCGGGGCGTATGAAAGAATGTATTCTGAAATGATTTGGCAGATGGTTGGAAGAAGGAAACTGAAAACAGTCCTGTGTCCAGCAGGCAGACTATATGGGCAGGACGAATTAGCACGTGCATTACTAAAATTAATACACTAGCAATGCACGCCAAGTCACCAGCTGGAGCCTAAAGACACAGCAGAAGGTGAACTTACATTCATTTGGGCAACCAGACAGGGCTGTGTATTTAATTAGCTGACACTTTGCTATTTTAAGCAAATCAAACACATGAAAGCCAGGAGGCCAGTCTTCATACAATTCTCCCCAAATTTACACACCATTGAGTTTCTAAAATTGTATTTATTTACTAATTTGCTATGATCAATATGTCCTGATAGAATAAACTAAGGAAAAAGAAGTGACAACTGCTAGGAATGGATCCTGACTAGCTTCTCACATCTTCAAGAGTTTCACTTTATTAACCTGGGTTATTTTTCTTAGCACATTTAGCCAGAAAAATTCCATATTTGAAATATAATTTCATTTTTATAGGAATTTAAAAAGTTCTTACTCAGTGTATGCTGATAAAGATATTTCACAGTATTTTAGAGCTGTGAAGAAAAGTTGCTAAGTAATAGATTTATGTGATATCTAATGTTTCCATCTGTAATTGGCTTACTCTGTAGTCATATAATAGCCCTGAATTTGGAAAACCATAGCAAATTCAGTCCAAGGAACTAAAATATGTCTATGCTCACATGGAAATATTATAACATAAGGGAATCATATTTTAAAAAATAATTTTCACCTTCAACTAAAAATTGTCATGCCTATTTTTCTCTCAATGAACCCAAGATTTACAAAACATCAAATTAATATGAGTAGGGGCTGCGCATGGTGGCTCACGCCTGTAATCCCAGCACTTTGGGAGGCCAAGGTGGGCAGATAACTTGAGGTCAGAAGTTTGAGACCAGCCTGGCCAGCAGAGTGAAACCCCCATCTCTACTAAAAATACAAAAATTAGCCAGTCATGCTGGTATGTGCCTGTGGTCCCAGCTACTCGAGAGACTGAGGCAGGAGAATCACCGGAACCCTGGAGGCAGAGGTTGCAGTGAGCCAAGATTGCATACTGCACTCCAGCCTAGGCGACAGAGTGAGACTATGTCTCAAAAAAAAAAAAAGAAAAGAAAAGAAAAAGAAATGAGTAGGAGCAAAGAAAAATAACTTGAATCACAGAAAAGTCAACAATTATCAGGAGCATGGATGATCTTTTATTTTCCCTTAGCTCCAATCTTTAAAAAGTACATTCATTTAAAAAAAAAAAAAAAGTTTCAACCAAAAATGCTTTTGCAGCATTTATCTGGAAAAAACACAGCATTCACTTCTCATTGAAAATCAACAAACTTGTCATTTGTGGTGGTCAAAAGTAAGAATTAAGAGAGCCCATTGTCTATAAAATTTTGTGATTCAAATTTTAAAATAAATTAAATCCATCTGGAAAATAAGTTTAGCCATGTCAAAGTATATTCTTCCATTATGTTTTATATTTCTTGTACATAGAAAATGCCCCAATGTAATTATTAATTTTAATCTCACCACTACATCCTTATGAAAACTATCTAAGCAGGGTTAAGATACGCGAGCTCTTTTGGACATAAAAATTCAGTTGCAGTTATTATTTCTGGCAATATTTAATTGACTACCATGGAACTTCTTTTGCCAAGGAACTGTAAATATCAACTAAGATGACAGAGAGAGGAAGAGTACACAAGTTGCATGGTAATAAAGTCACTAGATGTGCAATAATTACCTTTTCATTTTTTAGCTAACAAAAAGTAGTTAGCAAAAAAAGTCTTTATTCAATTTTCAGAGGTCTTCTCAGCAGCACAACAATACTTAATATAGAGGAAGTTAAAGTTCAAATTGTCATAAAAAGAATGATTTAAAGCAAGTTTGTTCAAACCGTGGCCCACAGGCTGCACGCAGCCCAGGACAGCTTTGAATGTGGCCCAACACAGATTCATAAACTTTCTTAAAATATTATGAGATTTATGCATGACGCTTTTTTTTAAAAGCTCATCAGCTATCATTAGTGTATCTTATGTGTGGCCCAAGACAATTCTTCCAATGTGGCCCAGGGAAGCCAAAAGATTGGACATCCCTGATTTAAAGGGACCAAATTAATATTTTTCTCTTGTTGTGGATCTATTCCAATGGCAAAAAAAAAAAAAAAAAAGACAGCGAGAGAGAAAGAATAGTACAATCCATTCTTGAAAAAAAAAACAAAAAGTGAAAAAGCATTAAGTATAGAAAATACAGTTCCACATCCACCTTCCTTAACTTCTATTATTCCATGAAAAGACATCCTACGTGTCAGCAAACATAGTTTTGGGCGAATATAAAAGAGAACCATTCAGTTTTTTCAATTAAGAAAATCTCAAAGGAGATTAGTAGTAATTTTCTGGATTTCTTTAAGCTTACACAAACATTTTATAGTTTCTGGATATATTAGACTTAAAGTTGCCCCTCAAATCTAATAACAATAAAAATTATTTATTTCTTGAATAAAACCTCCATTCCTTTCTATTCTTAGAGTATATTTGCATAGGCAGTGCCAGGAAAAACTTCAGCCTGGCTCTTTAAAATGTCTCCAAACAGATTCTGAAAGGTTCTTAAATGCTTTTACATTAAAAATAAAAGATTTTTGTGTGTATTTAGTATTCTCAACAGACTATTTTAAAATTTAACTAGTTGTGAATGTTTTACTCTATTTTTGTTCTTTAAAATATCTAGCTTTTTGCTATTTTGGTGTTATGTTTTCCTTGTCATCAATAAATACATAAACAAACAAATGGTGACAAATAGGGAATAAATCCATTTTCCAGCAATTATTACTTGAGTTTTTCAAACCCATTAAATGTATTTATGGTCCCATGAAAGATATTGATGGCTCTGCAGGATTCCTGCTGACCTCTGCTTTTGTGATCTTCCTAGCACAATGAAAAGACCCACAGCACGAAAGCCAAGGTGTTGTTCAGATGGGAAAAGGTTATACTGTCACATCCGTGCAATGAAAAACATCCTTCCCAACAGCAACAGCAAAAAGCCTTCATAGGATGAAAAGAATAGTCACTTTCGTGACTGCTTGGATCTTGGGCAATGAAAATCTTGCATGAAATATCCTTGTCCCTTGGGTGAGCACCTCTTAGACGTATGTTGCTTCCCTATTTCTTTTTCAGTCAACAAAGCCGTAAGCAGAGGCCATGTTCATCAGAATCAATGCATCTTATAGTTTAGGGAATAAGATTCCTACCTTTCACTTTCCCCTCAGTCTCTGGTAGCGCATCCCATGATACAGCAACAACCGTAGGTTTGCCATTGACAGGCCAGACGTTCAAGTTTTCAGGAGCTGTGGTAGGAGCTACAAAATGATAAGGAATGAAACATTTTTAAATGCCTTAGTGGACATTCTAGATGTAAATAGCACATGGTCTCTAGGTACACATTTTTTTTTATTGAAGAGCTACTGTGTTAATTTTTATTATACCTGAGAGAAAATTCCACACTGGTTCTTTGAGTAATATAGTGATTTATGTCAATACAACCAATTCATTTAGTGAGTTTAGACATATCTAGGGAAATTGTCTTAGTAATTCAGAATTTCTTTCATTGTCAAATATTGAAATATACAAAGAAGATTAAGATCCAGTTCCAACTTCATCTTAATAAAACTTTGAAAGACATAGTTTAAGAGAAAAGAATGGTAGCCTTGGATATAGACCAAAATTTTTCCCAGAATCAAATGCAGCCTCAGCCTCAGGAAAGCAGAGGCTCTCCTACATGCAAGAGCATCCATTACCCAGAGGCATTCACGCATACAATGGTGACTGATACATGCTACACATTGGGATTTAATGTGCTCCACATATCGGAACAACAGAACAACATGCTAGTGGAAAAGGCCAACAAATGGCAAAACATGGACCCAAAGAACAGTTCTTTAACTTCTTTGCATGTATGGATAGAAACTCTACCAAAATGTAGGGTTAATGTGACTTTCAAAAATGCCCATGCTGGCCTTTGTCACTATTGGCATCTTACATTGTCTTTAAGTCTTATTTTGGGTGTAATTCCCAAATTGAAAATTCAAAGGCCATTTCAAATACAGACCAGATTCTGGTGTTCTTTGGAAGACTGACGTACTCCATTTGCCATCTCTTTCACCCTGTGAAATACGGACTGCAAATTCATACACGGTGTCTGGAATCAGGTTCTCAATCAGCACACGCCTGTTAGCGATCTGCTTATAATCCCACCTGGCCAATTCCCCCTTCTCTCGATAGCGCACAGTGTACTGTCTATAAGAAAACACAACACAGTGATCTATCAAATTCTCTGCAACTCAACACTAGATGCCTTGTTTCTCCTTCCTCATAAGTGATGACTTTGGGAGGTAAGTAAGAAAATCAAAGAAGAGAAAAATCTAAACTTTTGACTATGTGACTGGCTCAAAGAATCTGCTTAAGTTCCAAGCAAAGTTGTCTAAAGTAGGAGAAAAAAACAGAGCTTAGTGTCTTTTCAAGACCAAAAAATCTTACTGCTCAAAAGAGCAAGCAGAGATTATAAAGGGAAGGGAGAGAAAGGAGACAGCTTTTATGAAGGAACTACATTATCAGGGATATGTGTTTGTGCGTATGAGTGTGTGTGTGTGCATCTGTATTTGTGTCTACTCAAGGCATCAGTAGAGACCTGGCCCAAGGTTATCTCAGCTCTCCAGAAAAGAAAGACAAAAAGACTCATTTCATCCCAAATCAGGCGTGTTTTCCATAGGTTCAAGAGGAACGGGAACATGTGGTTTTGAGTAGACTTACTACCGTGAAAAGAAACAAAAATGTGAAACAGAGCAGGACAGAGGCACCTACAAAAGGAACTGTGGTGCATGGTTATCGGGGGAGAAATACAGTATGACCAAATATGGACAGTTCAGCAACCCCTGACAGCGGACGCCTTCGACAGTCTAAGAGCCACAAACATCATTTATTTGATTCCCTTTCAAAGAAATTGTCTTTGTGGCCTCTTTGCAGTAGAAAGCATTTGACATATTTAAAATGTGCTATTTGTTACACTGAATATATCAGGAGAAGATTTCAGTTGAAGACACAGCACACCAATTAACACAACAGTTCTGCTAAGAAAACTCAAGCCTTCTCTGGTTTCAGCAAGATGTTGGAAATCAAAGTCCAATGGTAAAAGGAACACTTCGTGTTGATGAAGACCACATGGCTAGGGAGAGAAACGCTACAAATCTTCTGAGGTCTTTCAAAAAAAAAAAGCAGATATCTTTTTTACTAGCAGACAGTGGAGGAAACTATATATCTAATATGAATAATCATTTATATATATGTATATATATATAATGCCATCATCATATCCCATTCGTTTTAAACTATATTCCCCTTTCCTGGTTGCAGAGAGGTTGAAAAATTAATACATAATAACCAGGCTACCACATCTGTGGCTTTGTCTTGGTTACTTAATGTATTCAGTCATAGAACTAAAATTTTGATGGCTATATTAATCTACCACTAACTAGAAATGATGTTCACTAGTAGCCTTTTAACATAAGAATATTTTAACCTTATGATTGGTTTGCCTTTTATTGCTGTTGCAAACGAATATAAAAGCCAGAATAGCATAACATCATGGTTTAAGAGAAGATAAGTATTATGTGTAAATGAGCCAGACATGAAGCAAGTCAGTGTTTAGCAAAGTCTAATGAGGAGCTACTAAGTGTGAGGCATTAGACATTGTCCACCATCTACATAAAGTCCACCCTACAGTGACTCTTCCTGGATCACGGGAGGAACGGTGAGACTCCTCCCAAAGTGGACCCTGTGCATGAACAGAACATCAATGAGAGAAAGCAAAACACAAATAGAGGCAAAGAAAGAAATGGAATCTAGGAAATTTCCAGACACAAGATAAATCACTGAGCAAGTGAGATGTGAGTTCCTGCTGTGTGTACTACACACGAGGCCCTGGTAACATCTGATTTGTGGGAAATGTGTGAGCACAGTTGGGATTAACTAGGTTGTCATAGAATATTTACCATTCAGCTGTTCAGCTACAAAAGAGGCTAGCATTCATGTAAGTCAGAAAATAAAATCATTAAATACATGTCTTTTCAGGGCCAGAAAAAACCCATCTCTCATATATAAAGACAAATAAATAAGCAAAAGTACCTTGATGCAACAACTTTCTTCTGTTTTTCCAGAACAGGATCCACCCAGGACACAAGCACAGACTGAGACGACATAACTCGGACGCTTATGTCATCAGGTACATCCAATTCGTCCTCCTCTGAAATGGCAATGAGACCCAGAGAAAGGCTTTCTCTCACAACAGGTTCTGCTCTGAGCTCCTCAGTCCTTGACAGGCTATTATTCACCCTACACAAGTTTTAGATTGCTTGTGTGTAATGTAGACAAAATAAAATTGATAGAAAGGTAAACAATTATTTGATTAGTCAGTGTAGAAAAACAAAAATCTCCATCTTGCATTTCTTAAACACAGGCTAAGAAATGAGCATTTTGGCCAGGCGTGGTGGCTCACGCCTGTAATCCCAGCACTTTGGGAGGCCAAGGTGGGCGGATCACAAGGTCAGGAGATCAAGACCATCCTGGCTAACATGGTGAAACCCTGTCTCTACTAAAAAAATACAAAAAAGTTAGCCTGGCGTGGCAGGCGGCTGTAGTCCCTGCTACTCAAGAGGCTGAGGCAGGAGAATGGTGTGAATCCAGGAGGCAGAGCTTGCAGTGAGCCAAGATGGCTCCACTGCACACCAGCCTGGGAGACAGAGCAAAAACTCCGTCTCAAAAACAAACAAACAAAAACAAAAAAAGAAAAAAGAAAGAAAGACATGAGCATTTCAGTTTAAAAGCTGCCCAACCCAATCGACATATAAAACAGTACAAAGGGGATGCTTTGCCTGGGTGAAAGATGGTCCAAGTAACTCAGTGCTTTCTCAATATGCACTGTAAGTTTCTGGAAAATAATAACATTTTTATGGGAAGCAAAAGTTTAGGAGAAGGAAAACTCAACTCACATTTCCTTGATGATCATGGCATGAAATGAAAATTCTGGTTCAAACAACTGGAAGGATTCACATTGGGTTTGATGCCCTCACATTTTAGAAGGTGTGAGTCCAAGACAGATTAAAACGTGTTCAGATATGAACCAGAAGTCAGTTTGCCAATTTCTTACAGAGATTTACCTTTGTTATCAATAGAACATATCACAGTCGCAAAGCTTATAGCCTCAGTTTAAAAGACTCACAAGGCGTCTTCAATATTACTCTGTAAGTCTCTTGGGTTTTTTGTTTGTTTTAGTTTTTTGTTTCATTTTTTCTTGTCACTTTTCAGGAACCATATTTCAAAAGGATGTGGATGTTACCACCAGCAGGGGAAGGTGAAAATATTTAGCCTTCTAGAAAAGTGATATAGGGACTTATCCTATGGCAGCAAGTCATCAATAGTAAGAGTGAAACATTGTATTTGTGGAACTTCATACAGTGTAAAAAAGTGTAACTTTGATTTTATGTTGTGAACTCATGAAAACAATTATATTGCAGATTGCCTCTTTAAATTAAGATATGTGGTCCAGAAAAGGTACCTGTCATTTGTTAATGTATCAGGAATATAGAAAATGTCTGTGAAAGGACGTGGGAAATGTAACCATGTGGACAGTGATCAGGCTCTCAGCAAACCACTATGATGCTTTTTCTCAGGATTCTGAAAGTCATTTTAATGCAGATATAGCTGAAATAACATGTGTGTGCTTATCTTGCATGCACCACCTCCTGCCTGCTCTTCCTTCTCTCTCACGTCATCCAGTGCATCACCCAAGGCAATTTAGGCTTGAGTCAGACTGCACCTTTACTGGAATGAACGCTTGGCTGCTCCTATCGCAGCAAATCTACTGCACAGTGAAGTGACTCAAAATAAATAGTGAAATGTATTCCATCACAAGAGCACTCTATCCTTTGCATATGAAAGCAGCAAGCTTACACCCAAAATGTGACCACGTTTGCCCTGTTATTTCTTTTAGCCTTAGTAAAATTCATGTAATTCATCATTCAGCCAGCATCATTTGGAAACAACATAGCATTCATACCAGACTATGGTTTGACCAAATGCATCCTTAGAAACATACCTGAAATCTTTCGCTTTGTTAGGGCAGCCCTGTAGACTGGTTGACTCCGGCCTTGGGAGTTCATGGACTGCAGGGAGACGACATACACGGACTCTGAGGCTGTGGACCAGGGAGTGAGGGATGAGATTCTGGTTTGGATTTCTCAGAAACATACATCCCCTGGGGGTGGAGAGGGGTTCTGCATTCCTCCTCCCCTTCCCCTTTTTCCATTTTCTCTTTCTGGGGGCATTCCCACTTCTTGAGGACAATGAAGGGCGAGCCCAAGAACTGCAGGAATTAAACCCAAAAAGAACACTATTGTATTAGAAAATGGGGAACCGATTTTTACCAGTAATTCCTGAAAAATAGGTTTCTACCTCATCAGCATCAAAAAGAGATAAACAAAAACAAAATAAAACCATCAGAAAGAGATAAATGCTTTAAAAAAGAAAAGAGTAACACGTTTACCTACATAATTCCCCCAATTTCTTTCTACTTCCAGAATTGGTAAGAGGGGGTTACTGTGTTTTTAATCTGTTACCAGAAAGAAAGAAGAAAAGAAAAGAATAGCCAATGTGCAACACGAGTAGACCAGGTCTTTCTTTCCCTGTGGAATGCTGTGCCCTTCAAAGCGAAAATCCTCAAAACAGAGTCTCTGAAGATTTACTAATAGCACATGGAAGACTTTCACTGTACCCCTTATTTCTGGATGGTTCTCTCTGTCAGTTCTTGCCCCCACCCTCTGAGGATCCCAGTAGCATGCAAGGAAACCCAAACTTGAAAATTGAACAGTTGGTCCTTGAACAACACAGGTTTGAACTGTGCAGATCCACGTTATACATGGATTCTTTTCAACCAGATGCAGATAGGATTGTATTCCAGAGATGCCAAACCCGTGCATAGGGAAGGCCAGTCTTTGCTGTATGTGGATTCTGCAGGGTCTTGAGTCTGCACGGATTGGGGTATACTCAGGGAATGATGGAATCAATGGCTGTGTATACCAGGGGCCATTGTAGTTGGAGAAAAAAAATGCAGGGATGGAACAAAACTTGTCCTCTCCTTTGGGAGGCCAAGACGGGTGGATCACGAGGTCAGGAGATCGAGACCATCCTAGCTAACACGGTGAAACCCCGTCTCTACTAAAAAATACAAAAATCTAGCCAGGCGAGGTGGTGGGCGCCTGTAGTCCCAGCTACTC
>NW_012116821.1:4812335-4819273 GCF_000951035.1 Colobus angolensis palliatus | reverse complement strand
CCCTTGTCTGGTCTCGCCCGTCTCTGTCTTACTGTCTGCCCATCCCTCTCCTTATCTGAGGGATTTTACCTTTTAAGACTAAGAGGCCCTAAGCAATGGTTGCCAGGCTGCCTTCTCAGCATCGCCTCCCGGCATAGCACACACACCTTCCCCCACCGCTCCCACCTCCAGCCTCCACACCACGCGGCAGGAAGCTGAGACGCCTGCCTACAGGCAAGGGAAGAGGCCCCTCCAGGTAACGGAAGAGGCTCCTCCAGGTAAGGGAAGAGGCCCCTCCAGGTAAGGGACGAGGCCCCTCCAGGTAAGGGAAGAGACCACTATAGTTAAGGGAAGAGACCCTTACAGGTAAGGGAAGAGGCCCCTCCAGGTAAGGGAAGAGAAGCCTAGGTCTTACATGAGTCTTCCAGAAGGCCCAATAAATCACATCCTTTCCCTTGCTTGAGTACTGAACTGATAGGAAATGCCAGAACAGTCATTTGTGGGGGCTGAAAACCTTATGACAGTGGTAAGAAGCAAGCTGGGGAACATAGGGCAAGTATGCTTTACACGGAACCCAGAATTAGGCTCTCTGCTCAAGGAGCCCTGGGCCCTGCATGTGCTCTCTGTGGCCTGGCTTCTCCACAGGGGCAGAGATGAAGGGCCCAGCCATGCTTACCCCATGCTTCTTCCAACACACCAATGAGAGAAGCAGGAAGCAGGGGTGAGACAGCTCTGGGCACTGTCTCCACAGGCAGGAAGCATCAGGCCCGAGGGATAAATCAATAAGCCGTGCCCCTCACAGAGCCAAGCCTATGGCCGCTATCCAGGCTTATGGATGAATAAGGCCTGCAAAGATCAGGACTCTCCCTCCAGGCTAGAACAAGCACATAATCTCTCCCCATCACAGCAAAGGTTCCCATCAGCATTCCCTGGCCAGTGCTTCCTTTACCCAGTAAGGAGTGGACAAAAGGGAGGATGGCCTGAGTGATGGTTAATACTGAGTGTCAACTTGATTGGATTAAAGGATACAAAGTATTGGCCAGGTGTGGTGGCTTATGCCTGTAATTCCAACACTTTAGAGGCTGAGGTGGGTAGATCATCTGAATTCAGGAGTTCGAGACCAGCCTGGCCAACACGGTGAAACCCCATGTCTACTAAAATTACAAAAATCAGCTGGGTGTGGTGGCATGTGCCTGTAATCTCAGCTACTCGGGAGGCTAAGGCAGGAGAATCACCTGAACCCAGGAGGCGGAGGTTGCAGTGAGCCAAGATTATGCCACTGCACTCCAGCCTGGGCGACAAAGCAAGACTCCGTCTCAAAAAAAAAAAAAACAAAAAAAAACAAAACTTGTCCTCTCAATTAGTATGGAATCATAAAGTCTGAGACCCAGGTAAAACCTTTTTTATTTTTTATTTGACCTTCTTATCTTATAAATAAGGACATAAAACTCTAACAATTGAGTGACTTGCCCAGGGTCACACACTTAATAACTCATAATCTATCCTGAATCCAAAATTGCTAATGCCTCACTCCAGACTCTCTGACCAAGGCTCCTGTTGCAGCTTTAATCATTTCAAGAATAAAAATGTGGCAATCTGGCCTATTTCTAGTACTGATAGTTATAATATCAGGTAGGACCTAGGTCAGTTAACGGAAGTGACACTAAGATCCTAAGGGGAGCTGAGAGCACGCACTCTCTCCTTCAGGCACTGTACATGTTCAGATGGCAGCAGGAAATCATTCTTTTGTCTTTACAGGCATGTTGTGCTAAACATGAAAGAAGACTTGTGTTCAAAATTCTCATACAGAGGGACTGTTTATGGAGAGTGAGCTGCTGTAGAAGAATCAGAGGTTTCAAGGGAAGAGGATAATATTTGACAGCCTGCTCTCTACAGAGAGAAAGCGGGTGATACTCTAGCCATAAATGAGTAAATTATTTATACAGAGGCACTCGGCATTCACCTCTTATTCTACCAGAAGATTTTTTAAATGTGTGTTTTATAAAAGGGAGGGAATAGTTTGTAACACTTGAATACACAGAACATTAAACTAAGCTTCTATACGGAGGAGTCACTTCAGATCTGTTCGTTACTCGGTGCTGTTGACGACAGAATCTCGCCAGAAGTAAACAAACAAACAAACAAAAATAGCCATTCAACCTCACAGTCCAGGGACACACGTAAGTAAGTAAACAGGGAAAGCAGTGTCCCATCATTTCTCAAGAACCACCAAGAAAAGAATAACTTCCCACAACTGAAATTTGTATGTGCCTTCAATGTATTTCCTAAAGTTCTGAGATTTTTTTTTTAATGCCCAGATTTCATGATTTGTTACACTCTCGAAACTAATCTTGGCCCAAGGTTACCATTAAGAAAAAGTTTTACTCTGCAGTAAACACAATGACAGCTCTCCCCTGTGCTAAGCTTCTCACGTGCACTTCTTCTTTGAGTCTTAACAAGGCCCTGCGCAGAAGCTACTGTTGTTGTCTTCACTTCACAGACAAGGGTAACAGGCCCACCCAGGTCTGCAGGCACCAAAGCCTGACTCTCAATTACTGCAGATGAGGAGGGGCGGGTGCAGAGCTGAACAGGCCGCGGACACCCAGCAAGCTGTCTCTTCCTCATAGAGATATGATGAACATACAATGGTGTCAAGATGACCTCTTTCTGTGCCCCCGATTACTGAATAAAGAGGGAAATGGGCCAGATGAGGTGGCTTACATGTGCAATCCCCAGCATTTTGGGAGGCCAAGGTGGGTTGATCATCTGAGGTCAGGAGTTCAAGGCCAACCTGGCCAACGTGGTGAAACCCCGCCTCTACTAAAAAACTCAGAAATTAGCTGGAGATGGTGGCAGGTGCCTGTAGTCCTAACTACTTGGGAGGGTGAGGCAGGAGAATCACTTAAACCTGGGAGGTGGAGGTTGCAGTGAACCGAGAGTGCGCCACTGCACTCCAGCCTGGGTGACAAAGTGAAACCCTGTCATAAAAAAAAAGAGAGGAAATGAAATTCCCAAAATGGTTCCAACATCATCAGCCCAGCGACCCCAGGAACCCCCAGTCAGTGCCACCACATTTGCCCACTTTCCGACCTCAAGTGTGTAATGGACGTGGCACAAATGCCCTCCCCCACTCCCACAGCTCCTTGGTGACTTGTAGAAGGAAGTCCCTTGCTCCCTCTCGGCTCCCCATCCTGCAGCCTCCTCTCCCCTGACAGTTCCACGGCCCCTCCAGCTGCAAGTCTTTGCCCAAATGCCACCTTCTCTGTGGGGCCTCCTTTGACAGTCAGTTCAACACTGGGGCCTCCCTGGGATCACGTCTGATGCACGAGATGCCAGTAAGACATGTTTAGTGACAGAGAGTGGCTCAGAGAGCGGCTCTCCGCTGCAGGACATAAGGCCCACCCCTCAAGGTTCCTTAGCATGTGACCACTCTCTGTAGTACCAAGGGTTCTGTGGCCTCTCTGGTATAAACAGTTTGAAAATCCCATGCAGGATAAGTGGGTAGACAGGCTTCCCATGACATGGCAGGTCCATTCCAACACCTTCAGGAAAATCCACTTCAGCCCCATCCTGCACCACCTTTTCCCCATGATGGGGCAAGCTTCCAGGAGCCCTCCTCCTCACAGTGACCTCTTACATCATTCACGGTAGCAAGTCTAGTGCTTTTTACATGTGAAAATTTAAGAGCTAACTCATTTTACCAGAAGCCCAAGAGGCTGTCCTGTCCACCCAGGTGGTGACCAGAACCCACCAAGATCTCAGATCCAATATTTGCTCATGTTCAGGCAGCAAAAAACATCCTTCCACCATGTTCAGGTGAGCCAGCAGTTCACTACTGAAGAAATAAAAACAACGACAACAACAACAGATCCAGTCAGTTGAAAAACTTATCGATGCTAAGTGACACTTTAGTGTGCGCCATTCCCAAAAGGCTCAGAACAAAGCGAGCTGTCCGTTGAAACAAAGCTCCTCTGCAGCAGCGGAGATGCAAAAACAGGGACTCTATTCTCCTGCTGATATGCCGGGCAGAATTTGACCCGCATCACCAAAGTAGAGCCAGCTTACCTGTGTCGGGTGGCTCAGGAAGGAATGACTGAAGGGTATACAAATTATTCTGTGGCATCAGGGGTTGAGTCTCTAATTTGAGGTCTTGCTGCTAATACTAAAGTCATGCTTGGCAAAGGACATCCAGCTTGAGTTTCTCCTTTTGCTTCCTGCATTCCCTTGACATTTCACGTGCTGCTGCAGCAGAGGGGTGGCTGGTCTCCTTTGTGCTTGAATAGGTCTGGAGTCTGTACTCTGGGCTGGCTTTGACGCTGTGCCTGGCTGTCTCTCTCAGCTGCCTATGCTACCATGTGGAGACCACACAAAGGCACAAAACTCCATGCGGCCAGCCCGTGCCTGGAACACCCAGCCCGCCCGTACCTGGAACACCCGCCAGGCAGCAGAGTTCCTCCAAGACAGTCTTCAGCAGGTGGCTGAACAGCTACAAACAGAATAGGGACATCCTGGACTGTATCAGGGAAGGGATCTGATGTGACCATCCACCCAATGTCTCCGCCAGATCAAATCCAAACTGCTGACATGTGGAGTAGAATTTGGCCTGCATCACCAAAGTTGAGCCAGCTTACCTGGACCCAGGGAGCTGGCCTCAGAGGTCCTGAAGAGCACAGAGCTGCTTATCCAGGCTCCTAAATGCATGACGGTACCTTCTGCAGAGTTAGGAGCTCTCAGAGCGCCTAGGAGTGTGGTCTCGCCAGGCTTCCGTCCAAGCCAGTGCTCTGTTTCCACGCAGCTGCTGCCCACCTCAGCTGTTTCCGGAGCACCGTTTCTGTCTGTGCAGACCAGCAGCTCTCCTCCTAGGCAACTCTCCCCTCTCCTCCTTTACCACGCCCTTGTCTGGTCTCGCCCGTCTCTGTCTTACTGTCTGCCCATCCCTCTCCTTATCTGAGGGATTTTACCTTTTAAGACTAAGAGGCCCTAAGCAATGGTTGCCAGGCTGCCTTCTCAGCATCGCCTCCCGGCATAGCACACACACCTTCCCCCACGGCTCCCACCTCCAGCCTCCACACCACGCGGCAGGAAGCTGAGACGCCTGCCTACAGGCAAGGGAAGAGGCCCCTCCAGGTAACGGAAGAGGCTCCTCCAGGTAAGGGAAGAGGCCCCTCCAGGTAAGGGACGAGGCCCCTCCAGGTAAGGGAAGAGACCACTATAGTTAAGGGAAGAGACCCTTACAGGTAAGGGAAGAGGCCCCTCCAGGTAAGGGAAGAGAAGCCTAGGTCTTACATGAGTCTTCCAGAAGGCCCAATAAATCACATCCTTTCCCTTGCTTGAGTACTGAACTGATAGGAAATGCCAGAACAGTCATTTGTGGGGGCTGAAAACCTTATGACAGTGGTAAGAAGCAAGCTGGGGAACATAGGGCAAGTATGCTTTACACGGAACCCAGAATTAGGCTCTCTGCTCAAGGAGCCCTGGGCCCTGCATGTGCTCTCTGTGGCCTGGCTTCTCCACAGGGGCAGAGATGAAGGGCCCAGCCATGCTTACCCCATGCTTCTTCCAACACACCAATGAGAGAAGCAGGAAGCAGGGGTGAGACAGCTCTGGGCACTGTCTCCACAGGCAGGAAGCATCAGGCCCGAGGGATAAATCAATAAGCCGTGCCCCTCACAGAGCCAAGCCTATGGCCGCTATCCAGGCTTATGGATGAATAAGGCCTGCAAAGATCAGGACTCTCCCTCCAGGCTAGAACAAGCACATAATCTCTCCCCATCACAGCAAAGGTTCCCATCAGCATTCCCTGGCCAGTGCTTCCTTTACCCAGTAAGGAGTGGACAAAAGGGAGGATGGCCTGAGTGATGGTTAATACTGAGTGTCAACTTGATTGGATTAAAGGATACAAAGTATTGGCCAGGTGTGGTGGCTTATGCCTGTAATTCCAACACTTTAGAGGCTGAGGTGGGTAGATCATCTGAATTCAGGAGTTCGAGACCAGCCTGGCCAACACGGTGAAACCCCATGTCTACTAAAATTACAAAAATCAGCTGGGTGTGGTGGCATGTGCCTGTAATCTCAGCTACTCGGGAGGCTAAGGCAGGAGAATCACCTGAACCCAGGAGGCGGAGGTTGCAGTGAGCCAAGATTATGCCACTGCACTCCAGCCTGGGCGACAAAGCAAGACTCCGTCTCAAAAAAAAAAAAAACAAAAAAAAACAAAACTTGTCCTCTCAATTAGTATGGAATCATAAAGTCTGAGACCCAGGTAAAACCTTTTTTATTTTTTATTTGACCTTCTTATCTTATAAATAAGGACATAAAACTCTAACAATTGAGTGACTTGCCCAGGGTCACACACTTAATAACTCATAATCTATCCTGAATCCAAAATTGCTAATGCCTCACTCCAGACTCTCTGACCAAGGCTCCTGTTGCAGCTTTAATCATTTCAAGAATAAAAATGTGGCAATCTGGCCTATTTCTAGTACTGATAGTTATAATATCAGGTAGGACCTAGGTCAGTTAACGGAAGTGACACTAAGATCCTAAGGGGAGCTGAGAGCACGCACTCTCTCCTTCAGGCACTGTACATGTTCAGATGGCAGCAGGAAATCATTCTTTTGTCTTTACAGGCATGTTGTGCTAAACATGAAAGAAGACTTGTGTTCAAAATTCTCATACAGAGGGACTGTTTATGGAGAGTGAGCTGCTGTAGAAGAATCAGAGGTTTCAAGGGAAGAGGATAATATTTGACAGCCTGCTCTCTACAGAGAGAAAGCGGGTGATACTCTAGCCATAAATGAGTAAATTATTTATACAGAGGCACTCGGCATTCACCTCTTATTCTACCAGAAGATTTTTTAAATGTGTGTTTTATAAAAGGGAGGGAATAGTTTGTAACACTTGAATACACAGAACATTAAACTAAGCTTCTATACGGAGGAGTCACTTCAGATCTGTTC
>NW_012116821.1:4796446-4812285 GCF_000951035.1 Colobus angolensis palliatus | reverse complement strand
CCGTCTCAAAAAAAAAAAAAAAAAAGATACAAAGTATTGACCCTGGGTGTGTCTGTGAGGGTGTTGCCAAAGGAGATTAACATTTGAGTCAGTGGTCTGGGAAAAGCAGACCCACCCTCAATCTGGGTGGGAACAATCTGATCAACTGCCAGCTCAGCTAGAATATAAACAGGCAGAAAAATATGAAAAGAGAGACTGGCCTAGCCTGCCAGCCTACATCCTTCTCCTGCGCTGGATGCTTCCTGCCTTCGAACATCAGACTCCAAGTTCTTCAGTTTTGGAACCTGGACTGGCTCTGCTTGCTCCTCAGCCTGCAGATGACCTATTGTGGGACCTTGTGATTGTGTGAGCTAATACTTAATAAACTCCCCTTTATATATATATGTGTGTGTGTGTGTAGCATATATATATACATATACATGTATATACATATATACATACATATATACATATACACACACATACACACACATATAGTCCATTAGTTCTGTCCCTCTAGAGCACCCTGACTAATACAGCCTGACTTGCAGTTTCACTCGGCTACCATGTCTCATCTTAATGGGACCCAAGGCCCAGTGTCCTAGGATTTTAAGATAAAGCTTCAAATAACAAAATGACAAAAACAGCCAAGATGACAAGATTAGATTCAAGTCCAGGAAAATGGCCTGACTTGAGTCTGTGCTGTCGGGTCAGGAAGCAACTGACAGGCACTAGGAAGGCAGCCTGGGGCTACCACTAACAAAAGGTTAAAATGATGGCGTCCAGAATGGAGATGGAAGAAACAGTAGAGATTCAAATCATTGCAGCACCTGGCAAGTGGACATTACAACTAAAATACAATGCTCTGTCATGAATGAGCTTCTCAATATTGAAATGGTCCCAAAGACCATGGAAACATTGAATACCAATGAATGTGAAACTCACCTAGCTTTTTAATTTCGTGTGTTCGCTCATCTCTTGTCAGTGGAACATAATTCATCTTCCGGCCACTCTCCCCGTAGCCCAGGAGAAAACCCCGTGATTTGCGTGGACTCTTGGCTCCAGACAGGCGTGGTGCCTTCCATGCAACGGACAGCCTGTCATCTGAGGACCGGACACGCACACGCAAGGGCTTGTTGGGCACTTCCTTTTCTTAAAGAGGGCAGGACACAAAAGTGGTTAGACGGTAGACCACTTAGAGTTTGCCATCATGCACATAAGGCTTCCAGACACTGAGCCTCAACAATTAGCTGCGGAGCATCAAACATACATGTCTTGGTAACTAATTCTACTAAGGACATTTTTCCCCCAACAGTATCCATATTCTATCCACATATTCTGCCCCACGTTTCATACCAAAAGGTCTCAAGAAATTAAAATAAAACATTCCATGTTGTGAGACTGCCCGCCAGAAATCTTGAATGTTTTACAGTGTCCCTTTTTATCTATTTCCTTTTGTCCCCGTTAGGCCCAAATTACATATTCTCTGGCAAGAGCTAAAGGTCAGTATAAAAATATAGCAGAGAGACATTATGTGCTATTTATAACTCTCCTCCAGAAAGTTTTTTCCCTGTAATGTAGAAAAGATGGGCTTTCCTTGACTTTACAATGAATCATTAACTGATTTCTATTTTGGTCCTAATTTTTCTTCCATGTCTAAGTCTTGCTCCTCCAGACAAAGCCTGGTCATGCTACACCATTGCTGCTATCCTCTGTGTCTGCTGTTTCTTTTTTCTTGCTACATTAATCAATTTTGAGAAATCCTCTTGCTAAGCCAATCAATCTCAAGAAACGCTCTCACTGTGAACTTTCCCAAAGCGGGGCATTCTGGTGGTCAATACTTAGGGTTTAACATTTTGCTTGTATACCAAGTAAGAGCTGGTATGTTTGGAAACAAGGGTTATGGATCATGTGACTACCACCTTGCCCTCTTTTGGAATATGCCACTAATTACATTGTAAGCCCTCATTTGGGGATCCAGTTAGGCTAAAGAGCATCTCTTTAATTGTGTAAGGCAGTTACTTCCCAAGCATTCTTCCTCCATATATACATTAACCCCATCGCCAATTCTAATTTTATTAGACTGGAAAATTCCCAGCTAGGCTAACATTTCAACACTAAGACATAAAAACAAAATCTAATATCACGATTTAGCATACTCTTCAAGAACACATAAATCAAGAGCCTTTGGAGCTGCTGAAATGGCAGACACCTGGTTCCAACGTCCTGAATCTAACCAAAAGGAATATCCACTTGTAGATTAGCTGGAGTTACCCAGCCAGTCACTGGGCACCCCATTCCTACAGGCTACTAAGAGAACACCATGTCATGTTCAACAAATACTTTCCCTAACAATCAAAGTCATAATTGTTTTAAAGTATTTTTGTTTTCAGTCCAGAAGTATAATCCAGTAAAATGAGCAGATCTACTGAGAACACACACACGGGTCTTATATGAGTCAGCTGAAACATGAATCATTGAGCAGAGACAGCATCCTCTGCCCTGAGCTCGGCTCCAGTCCTGAGACCTTCCCAGCCGTGTGTCTGGGGATGGAAACCGCTCCTGGGGGTTACACTGTCCCTGCTGGGCCTTGGGGAGGATGGCAGGTCTCTGCTCCAAGACAAACGGATTCTGACTCGGCAATCCCTGACACTCAACAGTAATAAGCTGCAATAAAAAATGTTTAAAAGGTCTTTGAAGTTTCCTGAGGGGTGGGGTCCCTGAGGAGTCAGGAGTGAAGTTCCAAGGACAAGGAGCCTGGTCACAGATGGCACAAGCTCGTTGCCTGCAGTGTCTGCCAGTGGCTCTGTCCTGCACAATGCCAGGTTCACTAAACATGAGCCACACACCCCAACAGCAGGGGCAACAGCTTCCTGCTCACTGCACACACTTCCCCCTTCCAGGCTCTGGCTTTGCTGTCCATCCTAGGAGAGCAGGCCCACTGAACAGCTTTGGGGACAGGGCCGAGGCTGGCTCTTGCAATCCCCCTATATTATGAAGTGTTTTGCTCTGCAGCAAGCTCTCACATAGTTCATCTAGTTGTCCTTACAACAGCTCCAAGGTAAGTAGGATAGAGTCATCACCCCCATGAGAAATCTGTGGTTCACAGAGGGGAAGTAGTAGCTGACAGACGGTCACATACTGTTTAGGGCCAGGCAGGGACCTGAGTTCAACCATTTTGATTCCCAGTTTCATCTCCTTTCCATGGTGCCCCTTTCATTTAAGCTCCCCCTTACCCCATGGGCCATCCCACCAACCTCTCAACCTCTTCTAATTAATGTGAAGCAAGGGTTTTGAGTCAACAGGCCCCCTTCAGAGTATTAACACACAACTGCCTTGCCCAGTAGGCATTACATATAACAAACAATATTCTCAGCAGTTAGCAAAGGGACAAGAGAAGGACTGTCACCAAAGACCACCCGGGAAGAACTGTTCCTAGACAACATGGAGCTCGCTGTCTCCGTAATAACCGGAGTGAAGTGAGAATGTCCTCCCTCTAAACACAATTGTTTCTCTTTCAAATCTTTGGGTTTAGAAAAACCAACCCCATTTTTTTCAAGTATTTTGAAAATTTCCTTTCTTTAATACTCTGGGTTATATATACCATCAAACATCTTTTATAGATCATCTGGTAATCCTCTTTTAAACTGATGTGCATATTAAGAAAACTAGCCATATGGTTCAAATTCATTTGCAATTAAACTATTTAAGTGTTTTCTCTGGGCTGTATGTGATAGCCTCACCAAAGCCTTCTGAAATTCTCTAATAAATCTTTGTAAGTCTTTTATCTTGAAAACAGGAAGTCACAACTGCCAAGGGTAATGGAACTCACATCTAACAGCGTTAAGTGTACTTCAGACTTGGCTGGACACATTCCCTCAACTGCTCTCGGTGCAACGTAATCAGGTGAATTGCACCCAGAACTGGCTGATAACAGAAGACCTACGGCAACTGATTACATGTCACCCACTTGGCAGGTCCCCTGGGTGAAAAAATTACCATCCAGATTGCAGCAGGCCTCAGAAACCAGACAGGATTCAAATATTTCTCCTGATTTGTGCCACCGGCTTTGCAAATTGGCAAATTTGCAAGTACAAGTTCTGAACTTGTACAGAATCAAAATCTTTTTTTTTTTACAAAGAAAAAAAAATCTAAAACTCAATATGATGTTTTACCCATTCTATGCTAGTTAAACTTGGTAGCTTCTGAATTGGGCTTGAAGTCACAGGCTCTAAAGTCAAAGTCTGCATCGAATCTATTACAGGCTATGTGGCTTAGACTTCTCTCCAAACTTCAGTTTCTTCTGTAAGATAGTGCCCAGCATTTGGGCTTTGTAATATAACCATGTAAAACGTTCGGTGCCATACCTGACATATGCTGTATTAAGTACACTAGTTGTGTTTGTGGCCCTGACAAAAATGAAATCCCTCGCTTACTAGATTCACTACCTGAGTGGGCAGCCCCCTTCAGAATGGGAGCTGTGAATGTATCACAGAGCTTACTACCATGCCTTGCATACAGGGGCACTAAAAAAAGTGTTTCAAAGAAGCAAATGTGAACAAAAGAGAGGGCTTATTGCCAAGGACCCTTTACATTGAAAATCTTTTCAAATCTGAGGTTGCCCATAGCCAGATGAAGAGTGTTATTCATCATCTTCATCAACATCTAGCAATTATCAGTGACTAAAAATCCCTGTCTTCGTTGGTGTAAAAGAATGCATGACCACAGCTGTCTGGTGGCCGCTTTCTCTTGGCCCAGGTCTTGTCTGGCAGGACATGCTCACTTCCCAGCAGAATGTGAGGTTTCATTCCGTCTACAGACTTGCAAAGCCGCAATTTATCTGGTTTGTCCCACTGACCAATCTGACACTCCACTGCGCTGACCACCAGCTTCACCAAGATGGTCCTGGTGTTTATCCCCGTGACCTGAAAGAGCAGATCTGCATGCTCACGGGCCTCCAAATACCCACCTCACCCCAGACAGCTGCCCCACCATCCCCAGCACCAGCCTCCAGGATAACTGTGGACATCAATCTGCATGTGGGGGTGGGGGTCAGGGGGTGTCCAGCCATTTAGACCACAACCATGGTGCTCAAAGTTCAGTGTGCACCAGAAGCACCTGGTCAGGTGAAAACACACCCTGGCCTCCCACCTCCATCAGGACCAGGCCTTCTGCACACTCCTGATGAAGAAGCTTGATAAGGAAGAGATGAGAAGCCTGAGAGGAAGAAGAAAGAAGGGGCAGGGAAAGGGGAGGGAATGTGTGTCTGGGAGCAGTGAAGGTCAGCTGCTGATAGCCGGATGGGGGCAGGACATCAGCTTTGTGGACCACACTCTGCATATGAACTCCCTGACCCTAGCTCATGCTCAGGCCCAGTGCTGCCTGACATCTCCAAACTTGGTCAGCTCCAGCAAACACCTTCCCAGCCTGCATCCATCACAGGCTCATTCTTCCTGTGCAAGTTCTGACACATAATCCTCCTGAAACACCTTTGAATTAATTTACAGTACTCTTCTACATACCCAATATTTGCAACACTTACTGTAAAGTCCCTCTTTAATGCCATATTTTCTCTCCCATAAGCAGCCTCAATATATGTAACTATGTACTGGTTTTCTGTGATATTTGGTTAGGGCCAGCTAGTTAACAATAAGGAGAAAGGACAATTGGCAGCCATCCTTGAAATCACCCAATCACAGCCCATTTGCCGACCAAAGAAGTGAGGCTCAGAAAGGTTAAGGGAACATCTCAAAACCAGACAGCAGGAAGCTGAAGCCAGAATTGGCACCCCATCTGTCAGATCGGTAGCCCTAGCTCTCTCCATGGCAGCTCTTGTTGAGAAGCTCATGTTGGTTGCAGAGTTGGTGTCACCAGTGAGCATCACACCTTCTCCAGGGGAAGGTCCTCTTGGTGCCTCCCAAACCCCACTGATGAAGGATGTGGTGGGCAGCACCAGGATGCCCTGGCAAGACGTGCATGTGCCCTACCTACAGAGAAGCTGGCACAGTTCCCAAGGACCAGACTGCTCTTCAGGGGACGTCAGCACCATCTGTCCCATCAAGATCTGCTCGTTGCACTATTCCTCTTAAATGTGTAAGTGTCTAGTGCAAGTGTCTAGTGCTCTGGGAAAGATTCCTGATGAAGAGTCAAGCATCTGGCCAGCACGCTAAGGACAACAGCACCCTGCTTCCTCCAGAGATGCCAGAGGAGCGCCCCTCAGCCAACCCCTGCAGTAAGTAAACTCTTACTGCATTTTCAGGGGTTGGAAGAAGAGAAGAGATCTTAAAAGCAGGGGGAAAAAAAGATGAAAAAGAGAAAAGAAAAAGAGAGAAAGGACCTTGATCTCCCCTGAGCTAATCAATATCAATTACTAATGTCATGGATCGTGGAAGCCCAAAGAGCCTTTATAAAAAAAAGCATTTGCGCTAACTTTCAAAACAAACCAGACAACATCACCACCTTGAGTTCGAGATTTCTGCTGCCCACAGCAAGCATCCAATATTTCAGAGACTCTGGCTCCCTGTGTTCCAGGATCCTGCCTGACATACTGGGTGTCATCAAATCAGGAAGCCTTAGGAAATGCCACTTGATATGAAGTCAAGAAAGGGACGTTGCTGTCACTTGCTGGTGCAAGGCTGCCGGCATCTGTGTCCCCAAGTGTGGTACCCTAAATCCATCAGGACAGTCTCAGGTACAAAGTAAACTCTTTAAGCCATCCTGGGGCCACTCCATTTCAAAGAGTTTGTGTTGTCTGTTTCACAGAAGAAGGGCTGAATCACTCTATCACTTAACTAAGCTTTCTTCCAACTTCTCACCAAAGTTTATCTAACAGCAGAGAGAATGAACCCCTCCCCAGAAGCCTGGAGCATGGAAATTCATTCCTAATCTTCATTTTTATCTCAAAATTGCATTTACATTTTGTAGATCACTCCATAATATTTTGGTGTTTGTTTAAAAACTAAAAGTAGGCTGGGCATGGAGGCTCACAGCTGTAATCCCAGCACTTTGGGAGGCCGAGGCAGGCGGATCACCTGAGGTCAGGAGTTCAGGACCAGCCTGACCAACATGGAGAAACCCTGTCTCTACTGAAAGTACAAAATTAGCTGGGCTTGGTGGCGTGCACCTGTAATCCCAGCTACTCAGGAGGCTGAAGCAGGAGAATCGCTTGATGCCAGGAGGCAGAGTTTGTGGTGAGCCAAGATCGCACCACTGCACTCCAGCCCGGGTGAGAAGCGCGAGACTCTGTCTCAAAAAAAAAAATTAAAAATAACATTTGAATGCCTGGCCATCAAGAAAATTCTCCCTGACCTTATGCCTTCATGGAATCTTGGTTGTGTCACGTTCTCCCAAGTTCTGGGGACCCCAGTTTGAGAAGCCCTGAGAATCACTGGTATGGAAGTGGCTTCAGGATGTCACCCAAAATGTCAATCAGTAGCTGACTTTGGTATTGACCCTAGTAGAGTGCTATGAATATCAACAAAAACTACTTTGTGCTATCAGTTTCACGGTAGAGGTCTGAGGCTGTGCTGGGCTACAGAATGCCAAGTGGCCCTGAGACTGTGGTCATCCCCTGCATTAGTGACAATGCAGAGCTCTACACGGGATGGCCATGAAGCCCTTCCCATGACCACAAGAATTAAGAGGGTCTACAGTTGCTTGCATGGATACGGCCCTCAATTTGTATAGATCATAAGCCTTTGGAGGGGAATCTTTCCCTTATCCTACCACTGTGTAGGCAAGGCTAGAGTCTCTGTGACCCATTTGTGGCAGTGGCTTATCTCTAGGCCCAGAAGACCAATACCAGTTGCTCTCCTCAGCCATCTCACAATTCTGATGTAGACATCGCTGTGCCATCTGCAACAGCAGCTTGGGGTCAGCCCTATCCCGAGTCCGGCTCACTCGCTCCCCATCCCCAGCCCAATCCCCACCAACACAGTGCGGAAGGATCAGTCAGCTTCTCTGGGGGACTAGCTATGAAAGTTTCCTCCATTATTGGCATGAGTATATAGAGACAGTAGAAGCATCTACTCTAGATCCATCTGGTGGTGCTTTAGTTCTCAGCCATTCCCCTACAGGATTCATGAGGGCCACAGAAACCAAAGAAGGCAATAATCCTTTTCCGGTCTTAATGGCTGGATCCCTACAGTATAACACAGAGATGGCCTCATAGCCTATAAGCAAAGAGAAGGCATGTTAAATATTCTAAGGAAAACTAGACCTCAGTTCAAAGGGTTTTGATTTGTTGGGGATTGTTTGTTTCAGTTTAAAGTTCTTCTGTATTTGTTTCCTTTGGGAATAGAATGGTAAGTAATGCAGTTGTCTTCTGGCAATCAATGACCTTGTTTTGTTGAACGGCTATTGGTTACTTCAACTTTTAACTGTTCTGCAACACATACACACATTGGCTTCACTTGCAGATGAAAGATCCAATTACAATGTATGAGTAGGTTGTTAACTTTAAAGGGAAGTGCTTCCTTTCAGGTCGAATATCTGAATTTGCAGGGATCCCACAAAAGCTGCTTCCCCTCTCAGAGGTATCACAGATCCACACCTGCCCTCTTTTTCTCGCAGACATCCGGAGAAAAGCCCAGATATCAATCAGAAAACAGCAACTGAACCCAAGATGCTGGCCTCATCGGAAGTATTAGGTTTTATTAAACTACCGTAGGTTCTTCCAGGACTTGAACGCAAGCGCTTCATGCAGGGCTGCCCAGGCAGGGACCACCATCTCCCACCTTCCCAGGGCCCCCGCCCCTCACACTCGGAACAACCGCTCATCAGTCTCTGAAATAAGCACACGTCCTGGTGTCCTAAAAAAGCACCTCACCCCCACTGTTTGCATCCTCACATGAAATGTCTGTGATTTCAGCTCAAAGGTAGGAAAAGGCTGTGTCCAGTCAATCTCTTTTCTGGCCAGCTAGCTCCTTCCTACCTCCCTTCCATGGCATTTCTGTGGGGGTAGGGGGGGTGCAGTGCCAGCAGAGACTCCTGAGGCCTTTGCTTCTCCCCAAGGACATCTAGCTAAATGGAGTCAAACAGTTCCTCACACAAACCTCCATCTCCCACATTTTTATTACCTAAAGAATGGGCTCTACAATTAACAAAGTCTAGCTATATTTTAATATGAGAGGCAGCTTTGAAACGAGCACTCGGATAAAGAGATCCAAGCCCTTAGGATGGAAGGGCTCATTCTGGGGCAGTACTTCCTTGGGAGGGAGTAATGGGCAGGCCACCCCACAGCCCATGGATCTGGCTGTGCAAACACCTCATCTTCATAGACCAGCCAGCCCAAAGAATTCCAGTTTTCCAGTTTACAGATGCACACATCTTTTTTTTTTTCCCCCCAGGCCCTCAAGTAGCAAAAGGCAAGAAATAGAATCTCTGATTAATGGTAGCACCAATCTGAGTTCAACAAACTGGCTTGCCCAAAACCCCCTGAATCAACGTTGAACTACACACAGATGACCCCAATCTTCTCACAGGCACCTCTGCAACATCCAAGCCCCAGCTCTTGTCAACACTCTTGTCAATGCCCACTCCTCTACCAAACACAAGTATGGGGCAGAAGCCACTTCCAAATGCATTTCCACTGAACAGACATCTCCTGAGCATCCACTGGGCAACTGCCCCAGGCTCTGGAGATAGGAAGATGAGTAAATCAAAGTACCCTGCCCTTGAGGAGCTCACCTTCCAGGCCATGAACCAGAAACTTTTGCCCTGTGAAGTGCACACTAAATAAAACTAATATTGGCATGAGAAAGCTACTGCGAAAATAATGCCACAGGCATTATTAATTCCCCATTGGCCAAAGGCTTTGATTGAAATTGTACTGGGAAAGAAGGCAGTCTTTGATTCATAATTAATTCCATGATTTTGAATTGGAGTACATGTTAAGCACGAGTCTGGTGCACAGCAGCTCCACTGCCTGGCTGCAGAAATATCTAGTGGAGCTCTTGCTTTGCCTATTGGTTTACTGTGCTGGCACCTTTTGCACCAAGTGTCAATGACACATGTCAGTTTAAATAAGTTGACATGGCCAGCTCCACTGGTTCATTCAGCAGAATTCCGCCATTGCGAACAGAGGGGAGGACACTCAACAAGGGGACCCTTGGAGAGGTGCTTTCCAGCGTTTCACTGGCGACAAGTGTTTCTTCTGTGTACCTTTGGTGTGTTCAGGTACATTCTCAAAATGCAGAAATTACAATTTAGCATTTCTTCCTTCACTAATATGACTTTTGAATGCACTGACCTAAAATATTCAAAGTAGGATAAAGAAATAAGAAAGCAGCCATTTGTTCAGTATGACAAATGGTTTCCTACTACTCACAAAGCTTAGCATCATTCATTAAAAGTGGAATCAGTCCACTCAGCCTCATAGATTCATGACATTTCAAAACTAAAAGGAAACTTGGAACCTTAGAAAGAACTATGGAGCCTAAGAAAGTTCTTAGAAAGGAACCTAGAAGCTACTTGATGAATCCTATCATTTCATGGCTGAGAAACCTGAGATGCTTGGAAGACAGGGGTTGCTGATGGCTGAGTGCTAGTCAGGGCCTGAACCTGGAGCCGGAGCCAGGTGTTCAGGGGTGAATAGTGTCGAGATTACGGTTTGGTGGATTAATTATACTCTTGAATTAGCAGATTGGGGAGAGAGCCATCTCAAGACATTAGGTTTAGAGTTTTCAACTTCCACATCAGTCATATTTAAATAAACTGTCAAGATAATATGTCTGAAAATTGGTGCTCATGTTGATGAAATAGTGACAGAAAAGGCCAAAATACAAGTTTGGGGTATACATGTCCCATCATTCTGTAGATATGTCCATGAAAAGAGTGCTAGATAAGAAATATTTGCAAAGCCAAAATATTTACAATGCCGAACTTTGGTTTTTCGTGTTTTCATAGTTTCATTGTTTTGGTGTCAAATAATTAGTTCAACAGTAGGTATTAGCTTTCTGAGCCAGGCACTGGGAGGGATCCAAAGATGAATCCCGCCCCAGATCTGACCTCAGGTCTACCATGCTTTCCAAGAAACTGATGTAGATGAAGTCAGCCTTAAAGAGAAGGTGACAACAGCCCTTCCTTGGAGCCAGCAGGAGGGAAGGGAGCAGTGAGGGTTCAGGAGGGAAAAGAAGGTCAGCTGAAACCTTCATCCCACCCAGGGAAGGCAGAAGCAAATCACCTACTAGAAGTGAAAGGAACCCAGGCCAGGAAATGGGCTGGAGCAAAGTGGTGACATTTTGGACTAGCCACTGTGGCAGAAAGAAAGGAAACTGTGTGAGGACAATCAGGAAGTGGCCAAGCAGCACTGAGGGCCTCGATGAAGTGAGAAAACCAGCTCTGACAAGCTGTTGTAACTCAGATCAGATCAGCTTTTCATCTGTTTCACAAAGCCCAGTCATCAGCATGGCAGACAGAGAAAGCTGGGGGTCCTGGTGGAGCGACGGGCACAGGCAGCACTCCAGCAGTGAGGCCGCTGAAACGACGGGGGCAGACCTGCATGTGGAGTGTGGTTGGAATGATGAGACCTGGAAAAAGTAAAGAAGAAACGGGACAGTGGCAGCTTCTGGACCCCACAGCTGGGAAGGGTCTACAGGTCCAAAGTCTACTATAGTCTGAAATGAAGCTTCTGACGCGAGGGCGTTGAGGAAGTGAGATGATGGTGATCAGATGGGGATTCCAGGAGTCTAGATTTTGGAAGGGATCAACTCTATCAGTAACTTTAACTCCATGAGGGGAGCTGGCAGTTAGATCCAGGAGGTGAGAATATCAAATGGGTCATTGTCATGGATGCCTGGCATAGAGACCCACTATGCGCCAAGTGCCTGAAGGTGTTGGATTTAGGGAGCAACCCGGAAGTCAGTGGGTGACCAAGATAAGGAAGGGAATGGCTGGTCCACAGGTGAGTGTCATGCAGCATCAACTGGAAATAGCCAAGGAATAATTGTGGACTCTATGCTGAACTTGAGTCCAACCTACCGTTTGTCAAAAAAAATGAGCAAGCATCATGAATTATATAATGTAAAGAAAAATGAGGCAGAAATTAGACTTTTATTTCAGTCCTAGCCCTAGTGTAGGCTCCAAAACTCGAGAAAAGCACCAAGGGCTCTATTTTTAGAAAAACCTTAAAAATGATTAAATAGATATGATCATATTCAGAACTAAACTTAACCAGAACCTAACACGGTTTCCCAGATGAAGAGTTTGACAAAAGCTGACTAACTAGCTGGGCTGAGGCCCTAGGCTGGTGGGTAGCAGAGTGGACACGTGTCTGTGTCCCTGTCCTGACCCCCAGCTCCTGGCTCTGCACTGCCAGGTTACTCAGATCCAGTTACAGAAAAAAACCAAAACAACTTGCAGAAAAGAAGCTGCAGAAAAGCTACATAATAGTATTCCAATAAATGAACAGACTTGTGACATCTCTTCCCTGGGGACAGAACAAGAGGATACAGGTTTCCATCCCAGCAAGAGGGATTCTGCATTAAGTACAAAGAAAGCTTTCCGGCTGGGAGAAGTGAGATGAGCAACACAAGAGGAGCCAAAACTGCTGCCCTCGCGCCACATTCTCGCTTGGTCCTGTCATTTCCTGAGTCCCGAGAGGTTTCATATTTGGACGACTGACTAGTCTGGGAATTGCTTAAGTCTTGCCCAATGTCCAGGACTCTCTGGTATGGTCCTCCTCCTCCCTACATGGCTTCACCCTCACAGTCCCTTACGATCTCAACTTGGTGCCGCCGTCTTATCAGGGTCTCCTAGGCTCCCAAATCCTCACTCCCATCTGCTTATTCTCTATTACAGTACTGTTGATTTTTAAAATAATTTATGATTGTGTTACAGGTTTCATTGTGCCCCCTCTGCCAAATTCATATGATGGAAGTCCTAACCCCAATATCTCAGATGTGACCATATTCAGAAATAGGGTCTTCAAAGAGGTGAGTTAAAATGAGGCCATTAGGCTGGGGCCTTAATCCAGTTTGATTGGTGACCTTATAAAAAGGAAATGTGGACACACAGATACCAAGGATGTATGTTTACAAAGAAAAGGCCATTCGAGGACACAGCAAAAAGGTGACCATCTACAAGCCAAGGATAGAGGCCTCAGGAGAAATCAAACCTGCCAACATCAGGATCTTGGACTTCTAGACCCAATCATCAAGAGAAATAAATTTGTGTTGTTTAAGCCACCCAGTCTGTGGCATTTTGTTATGGCAGCCCCAGCAAATTAATAGATTATATGCATCATTGTGTGCATATTTGTTTGTTATCTTCCTTTCTTATTAGAATATAAGTTGCATTGAGGTGATCCCTTGTCTAGCTTGTACCTCTAGCACCTAGACCTTCACCTGTAATAAGTGAATTAAATAATTAAAGTCCTATTTTTAGGTAAAGACAATTCAGTTGAGATAGCTGTAAGCCTGCAAAAGGAGATCTTCTGGAATCAGAACTGCAGCCATTGTTTCTACCAGCTTAAAAGAATAGCCATTCCTGGCCTGGTGCAGTGGCTCACGCCTGTAATCCCAGCACTATGGGAGGCTGAGGCAGGCGGATCACGAGGTCGGGAGATGGAGACCATCCTGGCTAACATGGTGAAATCCCGTCTCTACTAAAAAAAATACAAAAAATTAGCCGGGCGTGGTGGTGAGCGCCTGTAGTCCCAGCTGCTTGGGAGGCTGAGGTAGGAGAATGGAGTGAACCCGGGAGGCGGAGCTTGCAGTGAGCCCAGATCGCGCCACTGCACTCCAGCCTGGGCGACAGAGCAAGATTCTGTCTCAAAAAAAAAAAATAAAAATAACATTTGAATGCCTGGCCATCAAGAAAATTCTCCCTGACCTTATGCCTTCATGGAATCTTGGTTGTGTCACGTTCTCCCAAGTTCTGGGGACCCCAGTTTGAGAAGCCCTGAGAATCACTGGTATGGAAGTGGCTTCAGGATGTCACCCAAAATGTCAATCAGTAGCTGACTTTGGTATTGACCCTAGTAGAGTGCTATGAATATCAACAAAAACTACTTTGTGCTATCAGTTTCACGGTAGAGGTCTGAGGCTGTGCTGGGCTACAGAATGCCAAGTGGCCCTGAGACTGTGGTCATCCCCTGCATTAGTGACAATGCAGAGCTCTACACGGGATGGCCATGAAGCCCTTCCCAT
This sequence comes from Colobus angolensis palliatus, assembly GCF_000951035.1. NCBI lineage: Eukaryota > Metazoa > Chordata > Mammalia > Primates > Cercopithecidae > Colobus > Colobus angolensis. The sequence continues at coordinate 4,798,159 of NW_012116821.1, read as the reverse complement.
GACCACAAGAATTAAGAGGGTCTACAGTTGCTTGCATGGATACGGCCCTCAATTTGTATAGATCATAAGCCTTTGGAGGGGAATCTTTCCCTTATCCTACCACTGTGTAGGCAAGGCTAGAGTCTCTGTGACCCATTTGTGGCAGTGGCTTATCTCTAGGCCCAGAAGACCAATACCAGTTGCTCTCCTCAGCCATCTCACAATTCTGATGTAGACATCGCTGTGCCATCTGCAACAGCAGCTTGGGGTCAGCCCTATCCCGAGTCCGGCTCACTCGCTCCCCATCCCCAGCCCAATCCCCACCAACACAGTGCGGAAGGATCAGTCAGCTTCTCTGGGGGACTAGCTATGAAAGTTTCCTCCATTATTGGCATGAGTATATAGAGACAGTAGAAGCATCTACTCTAGATCCATCTGGTGGTGCTTTAGTTCTCAGCCATTCCCCTACAGGATTCATGAGGGCCACAGAAACCAAAGAAGGCAATAATCCTTTTCCGGTCTTAATGGCTGGATCCCTACAGTATAACACAGAGATGGCCTCATAGCCTATAAGCAAAGAGAAGGCATGTTAAATATTCTAAGGAAAACTAGACCTCAGTTCAAAGGGTTTTGATTTGTTGGGGATTGTTTGTTTCAGTTTAAAGTTCTTCTGTATTTGTTTCCTTTGGGAATAGAATGGTAAGTAATGCAGTTGTCTTCTGGCAATCAATGACCTTGTTTTGTTGAACGGCTATTGGTTACTTCAACTTTTAACTGTTCTGCAACACATACACACATTGGCTTCACTTGCAGATGAAAGATCCAATTACAATGTATGAGTAGGTTGTTAACTTTAAAGGGAAGTGCTTCCTTTCAGGTCGAATATCTGAATTTGCAGGGATCCCACAAAAGCTGCTTCCCCTCTCAGAGGTATCACAGATCCACACCTGCCCTCTTTTTCTCGCAGACATCCGGAGAAAAGCCCAGATATCAATCAGAAAACAGCAACTGAACCCAAGATGCTGGCCTCATCGGAAGTATTAGGTTTTATTAAACTACCGTAGGTTCTTCCAGGACTTGAACGCAAGCGCTTCATGCAGGGCTGCCCAGGCAGGGACCACCATCTCCCACCTTCCCAGGGCCCCCGCCCCTCACACTCGGAACAACCGCTCATCAGTCTCTGAAATAAGCACACGTCCTGGTGTCCTAAAAAAGCACCTCACCCCCACTGTTTGCATCCTCACATGAAATGTCTGTGATTTCAGCTCAAAGGTAGGAAAAGGCTGTGTCCAGTCAATCTCTTTTCTGGCCAGCTAGCTCCTTCCTACCTCCCTTCCATGGCATTTCTGTGGGGGTAGGGGGGGTGCAGTGCCAGCAGAGACTCCTGAGGCCTTTGCTTCTCCCCAAGGACATCTAGCTAAATGGAGTCAAACAGTTCCTCACACAAACCTCCATCTCCCACATTTTTATTACCTAAAGAATGGGCTCTACAATTAACAAAGTCTAGCTATATTTTAATATGAGAGGCAGCTTTGAAACGAGCACTCGGATAAAGAGATCCAAGCCCTTAGGATGGAAGGGCTCATTCTGGGGCAGTACTTCCTTGGGAGGGAGTAATGGGCAGGCCACCCCACAGCCCATGGATCTGGCTGTGCAAACACCTCATCTTCATAGACCAGCCAGCCCAAAGAATTCCAGTTTTCCAGTTTACAGATGCACACATCTTTTTTTTTT
>NW_012116821.1:4762613-4795081 GCF_000951035.1 Colobus angolensis palliatus | reverse complement strand
AAAAAAAAAAAAAAAAAGAATGGCTATTCCTCTGGTTTCTGAGAAAACACAGGAAGGACGTGTGAGACCCTATCAGTCAAAGCACTAAAGTGAATCCCTTTGGACCTTACACTAGGTGCCCATGCTAATGTCTGCATTTTTGAAGACAAATTCCTCTTTGAATGAAGACAGGGAATTCTGAATACTTCTTTTGTTTGACAAGATTATCATATATTTAACAATTTCTTGGAATAACAGCAGATCATATTTTCCAAGCCTCATCAAAAGGTATAGATACATGGTGATCACTTACTGATAATTTCACATAAATTATTATTTTTATTAACAATGAAATGTAATTTATGAAGTACTTTAACCTAGTCTGTGCATTCTGGATATTCCTGGCTTTTTTTTTTTTTAAGTTTTGCTTTATATTATATGCTTCAAGTGGTTTGAGCCAGCAATTTCTTCTGGTATCTTTTTTAATCACCATGTATGACAAATTAAACATCATGTATTATAGCAGAGTGGCTGGCAACCAGGGCCTACAAAGCCTCCTGCAGACAGAAGTTAAATAATCTCACAATACATACAACCAGTCATGAGCTGGAACACGGCTGTCTGATCCCTGGTCCCCAGGGTTTCTGCTTGCTTACTCAGAAAGGTCACACACACTATTAAAGAGGGCATAAGAAATTAATTACTTCTGAAAAACCAAGAAAATCACTTGTTCTAAAGCTACTGTCATTCGAAAAACTTTATCAGGAAGGATGTAAAAATAAAACACTTATTTAAAACATAAAATATAAGATACAAATGCAAGGCACAAACATCCAACAGTAAAAGGTTCATATGTGTCTGTTTACGTGTGTGTCTCCAGAGGTAAACAACCTCTGAAAATAAACACTTTTTCTTCCTTTGCACACTTGCTAGGTGTACTAACTTGTTGACCATTTTACTGTCAGTATTTCCATGGTTTGATTCCTGAGCTCCTGCTCTTCTTTCTGCTAATCCTCAACCACTCATGAGCTCTCTATTTCAACTTCTGCCCTATAGCATGACTCCTAAGTCCATGTTCTTACTTGCCTCTTCCAACTTCCATTCTGTCTTCTCAAATCACCTATAAGCCATTTCCATTGCAACACCTCATAGTCATTCAAACAAGAACACTTAGCCTCTCCCCAAAAGCCAGTTTTCCTTTCTGATTGTTTTGTTCTTCCACTCTCTTTTCATATAGCATGCACTGTGAAGACCACCTACACCATCAAATCTGGTCTGAAAAGCAGGTAAGTATCATTGGTTTCATCATACTCACCTTCCCGTCAACAATAATGCCAGATTGATATATTTAAACACAGGGCACATGAAAATAAAACATAGCTCCTCACCACAGTGCCTTTGAGATATTACCCAAACACATTCTGAAATAGCTGCATTCATTTTACATTATTTTTTCACCATCAATTAAATATATTCAAGAAACACACAAGAAATGTCAACACTTTTCTCAGTAAGTAAAACAATATGACCAGACAACATGAACATCCAAATGAGAAAACAAACAGATACACAAATATGGAGCAGAGATGGAAGGTAGGTCATCTAACATATCACAAAATATCCCAAAGTTATAAGAAAAAAGCAAGACTTGAAGCAACATATTAGCCCATAAAAGCCACTATATTGGGGGTACCCCATTCATGGATTCACAGGTAGAAAAGCTATAAATGTCCTAATCTGGTCAGTACTGCCATCTCAACCACCATATTTGCCTGCGAAGAGGGCAACAATATCCCCAGATGTAGACACAGACACTTCCCCACACGAGAACATGAAAGAACGGTGAACAGTAAGCAACACTGGTTACAGTCTAGTTCATCGGGTCCACAACAGATTGACCAAGACTGTGTGGCGTGTGTGTTAGTTTAGCGATGGGAACTCAGTGAAGGTTTGTGAGCACATGTGTGTGACGGAAGCACAACTCTCTTGCGAGACGTTGCTTCAGTGAAAACATGAATCTGACATGAAGGAGCAAGTAGTACCTGTGACGGTTTCATTAAATGGTCCTGGACCCTTAATGGGAAAACCATCAATCTCGATCCATTCACCTCCTAAATTAAGGAAATGCAACTTGATAGTTAGAAACGAGGACTGTTGGATTTTCCCCATTACAGTGCATCCATAATGTATAACTAAATGATCTTTTCGACAATCTTCAAAAGGATCTGCTCAGCCCATATTAGTGACTCGACACTTCAGCTTTACGGACAATACATTTTTTGGTCTTTTACACACAGTTTACTCTAGCGAGTATTCAAAACGTCTGGATGAAATGCTAATAACCTACGTTAAAACTCTTTTAAAAGAAAGGATAAGTCTCTTCCACTTTTCAATCTGTCAGCTTGCTAGACAAGTCTAAAAAGTTCTTGTTCAAAAATTATTTAATAATTCTAAATTTATATTTACTGGAAGAAGCAAGAAGGGATGTCGCTCCCAATCTAAGTAACAACACTACAGCCTCTGATTCTAGATAGGACTTACCAGGTGGGCTTTCAGCTCTGTAAACAGGACGGCTCACTCCACTGTGGTTTTCTGCAGTAAGCAGCACAAAGTACACTACCCCCGGCTCTGAAACATACGGTTCATATCAAGCCACCGATTCAGATCTCCAAGAATGACACAGTTTCACTCACTAACCATGAATAACCATCTTCCTTATACCAGTTATAACCAAATACAAAAATCCAAATTTAGTGACAAGCATAATGATAGCTGTCTCTCTTTTTTTAAATTAAAATCACTAACATTCTTCTCATGCAACTGAAAAACACATGACCCAAATAACATAAACTTTATTTCATACAAGGTACATGACATGTGTAATAAACCTGGATTCATAAACAGTCAACAAAAAGAGCTTTTGAGGGTTTTAATGTGAAATCCATGTAGGAAACAGGAACTCCTTGCCCACTAAATAGGTGTTTGAACATACACTGTCAGTCGCTACTAATAATTTTTCCCTGTTAGGGGCTCCAAATGAAAATCTCCAGTAAATAATAAGAAATGTCAATGTAATTCATCAAATGTAGCACATGGCAAATCTTCACTGCAGTACATAAAGCTTCATTAAATTTTCTCCTTTTCACAATAAAATGTTCCCCTTACTATATCTGCATGTTGTTTTTGACCATTCCAACAAAAAGCTAGAAAAATATGTATTTCCTGGAGTCTTGGAAATGCTTATCTTGACATCACTGGGCTTCACCTTTTGCCTTTCATCTAGGAGTCAAGGCCAAATAGCAAAGGTCTCTTAGGCTGAGCTCCTAAAGTTGATGGGATGGGAGAGGAAATGAAGACCCGGGTTACAGGGGAGGGCACCCTGAACGTGTAGCTCTGCAAAGTAAAACCTTAGTAAGTGCTAGGTTTCCCGAAAATGAATCACTCTCTTGTGACAGGTAAGTGGAGTGCCAATTCCTTGAAGAGATGAAAGTCTGTGGGTATTTCAGGGTATGAGAGCTGGAGAGGTGAGGGTTAGTTCTGTCAAAGGTCATAATGACAATGACATTTCTCAAAGTAGGGAGCATTACTATAACAAAACTTCACTCCGTCCTCAAGCCAGAGGCCCATGAACAGAAGCCTGGCTGATGCCCCCTGGGATCAAGGCTGGTGTGACTTCTATCTCACTGTGGCAGGGCCTGGTGGCATTCAGGGTTTGGCACGACCTACCAGGCTAACTGGGAAATGCCCTGGGGTCAGGCAGAATGCAAAATCATGCTTCCCCAGACACTTTCTCTCTTTACTCTGAGCTTGTTTGTATTTCAAAGAAATTTAATCCACATGTGTTCGATACCCGTAGAGTTAACTCATCAGAAAGTTGTCTGGGAGATACTATTTGTTTTTTAGTGAGCTCCGTGACTGTCTTTTCACATGTTTTTCTTCTCTATAGCCATCATGACAACCCGAGGTTTGAGCAAGCAGATATGATCGCTCATGCCTTTGATCTGATAGAATCTCCATTTAACCTCACAGCTGGCCTTGGGGAGCCAAGGTGATGTGGAAGAGATTAAGGGAAATGGACATCTAGCTGAAGCCATGAGGAAGGGAGTCTGTCTTCCTTCATCTCCCTTTTATACACTTTCTGCTCTGTTACCCAGGAACCATGATGTCAAATGCAGGAGGTGGAGGAGTAAGTGTGGTCAGCTGTGGTCAGGGGACAAAAGCTGAGGAGCCCATGATCCACTAAAGGATCAAAGTGCTAAGGTGGCACAAGAGGAGACCTGTTTCCTAAATGCTGACTTCTGTTCCTTCCTTATGATCCATCTTAACATTGGGCCATGACATGGTGCAAGAATCAATGGGGCTTTAGGTTACTGGAATCAAAAAGTAGAAGACGGAGGATTCAGAAGCAGCTCGAAGCCTAAGCCCAAAAGCAACTACATCTGCACTTATAAGACAAAATATATTGAGGCAAGATCTCAAATATTCCAAACCTCCAGAATCAAGTTAAAATCAAATTTAAATAGGGCAAAGTGTTACACCTTTAACCAGACGTGGCTAGGCATAACGTATTCCATGTCTACAGGGACATACGACTTGCCCAATCTCTGATTACAAAATGGCATATAAGTTCGAAGTCTCTAGATCAGCCCACTCCATTGTCTAGCAGTCAAGTTTCTACAAAGTAAAAAAAGGATCAATCTACTTTCTGAAAGCACATTCAGAAACTAAAAATCATCTGCCTGCATCAGGTTGGAGATGGGAATACTTGAGTTCACATGCACGGATGGGGAAGCCCAGGTGCCCAATGCCGGTTGTCAAACAGCAGCCCCCTTAGAACTCAGCTCTCCATTCCCAAAGAACCGCAAGGGACTTTGAGCCCAGCTATGGGTTGTCTCACCGTCATCCTAAGAATGCAACTGAGAATGTTGGTGCACAGTTAATTCTGACTGGGAACAAGATCAGAGTGTCACTTACCCACATCCTCAATAAGGAAGGAGTATGTCTCCGCATTCACCTTGATGTATTTAAGACTTTTCAGTGACTTCCCATAGGCAATGTTGTAATGCTCCACAGGTCTACTGGTAGCATCTTTGGGTGGGTCCCACGTGACTTTCAGGCCCATTTTAGTGGACAGCAGTTTCACGTGCCTTGGCTTCAGTGGGTGGTCAACTATGTAAACAGCGCAACTATCAACTCATGTCAATAACAGATTGGGAAAATGAATTTTTTTAATCCTCTTTGATATTGTTAGGAAAACAGTAAATGACATTTAATCAGTATGATCTGAAAGCCTTTAAGTACAGTCATTACAGTATGACAACAAAACACATATACCAAACCCACAGGCCTTTGTGTATTTTGGATAACTGTGGGTAGTAAATTTAAACCAAAAGGGAAACAAATCAAAATAAACCCTAGGCATTGGCTGGCTTGATTACACTGTCTTGCTAGTGACAGAATAACAAATTAGTAATTTGCCATATTCTCTAGTAGCATTTATATAGTAAATAAGTTATTAGTATGTTGTATGACACAGTTGGACAATCTTTAAACACCTCTGAAAGAACAGTATAAAACTGTCCTGATTAAGAAAAATATCCATTGTATTCTAAGTGAGATAACAGAAGCATTTATTTCCACAAAGAAAACAAACCAAGATCATCAACAGCTTAAAGGGGTGGTAAAACTCTGGTTCTATCAGCATATATCTAATTTAAATGCTTCCATATTTTGTTCCAGAAGAAAACAAGTTAGTACAAAGTATGATCACTTTTTTAACTTGACTTATGAGGTTCCAAAGAAATTCACTTCATTTTCAAAATTACTAAAATGAAACATAACATTTTGTCAAATAAAATCTCTTGACTCACTATGTAACCCATATTGTAATGCAACATAATATAAATGTATGTGAAATATTCAAGCAACAGTCAAACACAGTCAAACAAATCTAGGGCAAACCTGGAACTGAAACTGACTATTGAGTCATGCTTCAGGAAAGAAAAAAGTAACCTAAAAACAAAACCAACAACCTTTAAACTTAGTAACATTAAGAAAAACGCATTTGGAGTCTCAGGGAAGAAGAAAAGGAAAGGAGCATGTTTCGTGATGACACATATGTGAATTAGTATGTGATTTTAATATTGGATGAAAATTCTGAACAGAATAAACATAGATAATTCTAACACACATCACTCCCCCCAAAATTGCCCATTGCCTCTGGAGTAAAATGATTAGCAAGGGAAAGAACTCCTTAGAGAAATTCAAGGGACGAAAGAAGAGTATGAATTTGAGGATTTTGAAGCATTAGAGAAAGAATGTCTATTCTGGAGACAAAAGCATGATGTTAGGTATAGACACAGATAAAAAATCTACAAAGCATTCCCTCCCAACTCCAGAGCTGAGGTTTCTGTAAACCTGTGAGGGAGAAATCACAGGTAAGTAGCCTCATGCTCTCTGGGAAATTTTGAGTTGGAAAGACTATGAAGACACGAATCAAATTTCTGGGTGTTTAAAATTAGCAATAGTGGTTACTCTTCTCTAATTTTCATTTACCTTTCCTTACCTACAAGCAATTTCAGCAGGAATCACTCCCAGGAATCCAACATTTCATACTGACTAAAAGGTGTGTAGAAGCAAAACAAGATATCCGAAAACTACAAACGGAAGCTCATGGTTGAGCGTTTCTCCCAAGGAAGAAAATTAATGAATGAATATACATATAGCACTTTGCTTTACAGTTCAATTCCAATCTCCCTCAAGAACAGTGAGATCTTGAATAGACATTCTAAAATGTGAGAACTGTGAAACCCAAATACTGTCACATTTTCTACCAGCACCAGTGATTCAATCAGTACACAGCTACCTAGGCCAGAACATTACTTACTTTTAATACTGACACATGAAAAGAGCAACTTATATATATGTTCATTGTTCTTCCCTGCGATACCTTGCATTTATCCTTGGACACAGCATAGAGTAATTTCTGTGCTGAGTCACACAGCTACACCAGGGACGGAGCCAACTACACACATGGCTTTGCCCAACTCCAAAGCCCAGCTCTGCCAGAAGCTCATGCTCCCTCAGAATTGGTCTCTTATTACCAATGGTCGATGACCATATCCACTGAAACATACTATCCTAAGACAAACTGTAAGACCTCCAGAGCCATTTACCACTCCCACCACCCTCCACCCCACCTTCCCCCACCATCTTCCTCTCTTGGGAGCACTCTTCCTCCCTACCCACCACAATCACTTCACCTTGTGCTGTGTGTCCTCATCAACCCCTCTCTTCTGGAAGGAATGGAATAAGTGAGTGATGTTCTCTCTCAGGGACATTTGCATTCTTATGACAAAACTTTAAACCAGAGGAGTGACTTTCTAATAGTGACAATTTAAGCCTTAGAGAGTTACCTAATGAAGGTTTTTTTTTTAACATAAAGGCTTTTTGGGGACCCTGAAACCAAATCTTACAGGCAACCTTATCGTCAATCTCCTTATAAGATCAATTCTGAACTTAAGGTTCTCAAAATGCCTTAGGCCAAATATCATGACCTCTTCCTCCCACCCACCGCACCACACACCAACTGGGTCAGTTAAACAAAACAAGACCTGATGAGATATTTTCATTTCCTGGATTCCCATGGACTTTGATATTAAAATTGATGTCATTTTTGGTGCTTCATGCCTAACTCGTCCATGCCTAACTCAGAGAGAACTGGACAAAAAGACAAACAGGAGGCCCAGATAAAAATCAATCCCACCCATCATTCCAGCCCTGCCTCTCACCCCCAGTGCCTCAGCTCTGAGTGAAGTCATCAAACCAGCATCTAACTAAGGAACAATCATTCTGGCAAGCGCAAATTGATGGGCATGAGCTTAAATTACTTGACAGAAAACTTATCCTTGGGGTTAGAAGTATGACAATTTGTTCTGTTCCTGATTATCGTCTTGAAGGTCTCATGAGTGCAATCCTTCAATGTGAAATAAAGCTATAAGGAGTGTGAATGTACTTCGAGCTCTGTTGTATTCTGAGTTCTGTGCTGTGGAATCAGCACTCTGATAGCATAAAGATGAAATATGACAAAGTGAGTCCTTATTTATTTTTAAGTATTCTTAGAAACTTGAAGCAGACCATCCTCTCTGCTGGACAAATGAATCATAGAATCTTTATAATCATTTACAGTATTCTCATCTAATGAAGATGATACTGGATACATTCTTTAAAGCTATCTATCCCATGCACTGGGTCTCTAAAGAAAAAGGACAAACCCAAACATAAATTCAACAGGAATCATATAGTCCAACAGAGGGAACATTGGGAGGTAACTTCACAGTCCATGCAGGACAGGTAGGGCCATGACAAGATGTTTTTTCATATTCACAGGATGCAAAATGAGGAAATGAGCTTAAGTTGCAGCCTAAGGGATTTGAGTTAAATAAAAAGAATTTCCTGTCTGTGTCCTTCCTCATTCAAGACTGTCTTTGAGTGGAGACAGATGGTAAGGTGCTCCAGACAGAAGAAGAAAGCCAGTAAGAGCCTGCTATGAGTCCAAAGATTTCATAACACAGCAAAATCACTTCCACAGTTCATACCAGTAAACTTTATTCAGACTCAAGAATATTTTGCTGGGGACTGAGTGACAAAATAATATTTTGGTTGTCTTTCAGATACCCAGCAATTGCCAGGCTAGACACTTCTGTGCCGTGGCTCCCATGGAGAATATGACCTTTATTGGCTTGCTGGAGAATGAAAAATAAGAGCACAATCAGCACCTAGATTTCCTACTTTGGAAATCTAGCACCAACTCCGGGACTTATCCAAAAGCGCCCAAGGAGGCCAGTTTTGTTCAACGGTCAAAGTATGGATCCATGACTGCTCTTAGATAGACAGAGTCCAAGATTCCAATGGCTCTGCAATGTCTGTCCTTGAAGGGTCTTCAGCTTGCACAGACAGGCCTCCAGAGATTCCCTGGGGCTGCTGACACGCTGAGTCCAGAACTAAGCCTGAGTCCAAAGGTAGGTCCCTGGGCCAACCTGACCAACATCTACAGGGTCTGTTAATCATAGCGGATGGAGCACCACACCTCACCTGCCCCTTCGGGGCACCATACCTCACCTGCCCCTCAGGGCACCACACCCCACCTGCCCCTTCCTCACCTTCTCACTCAGTGCTGCTCACACACTTGGTGCTCACTTAAATGGTTTATGGTTGAAGGAAAAGATGTAATACCAGCAAGATCAATCCAGGGGTCTCCAAGAATCTTGCCTGTAAGTCATGAAGACCATGAAATGCCTACAAGGACCATGAACCTCCAGCAAGTGACATCTATGGAGAGTATATGCTCCATCTAAAGGCACAATTCAATTAGGTTCCTGCTGACAAAAAGAAATTCAGACAAAAAGTGTCCAGGCTCCACATTGTCAGACATTCTGAGGTTTTTTTCTGAGAAGCTAAAAACCCTGATTTTTGTGTGAAAGCTCCCAATTGTATATTAATTGGTGATTAACTCCATTTAAAAAAAAAAAGCACTATGTAGGGCACACACACACACACACAAGCTGGCCGGACTCAGTCCACTGGCGGCCAGTCAGTGACCTCTACCTTGACCCCAGAAGACATCCTTTAGTTGTTGACCCAGACAAACTCCTCGTGTCCAATTTCAATTTGGAGACTCTGTGGATTTGGGTCCATGGGGAAAGTCTATGAATCAAAATGAAAGCTAAAGTCTGGAGAGGAACTGTAGCAATCGCAGACCCTGAAGGCATCAGGTACAGATCTGTCCAAGGAATCACATCACATTGCCAGACCTCCCCTCCCTCCCTCGAGAGACCAGAAGGCTCTGAAAAAGCTATCCTGGGCTCCAAGAAGTAGGGAGACGCATCCCAGGAAGCCTTTGGGGAGAGGACTGTGGGATGCTACACAGGCTTCAACTACCAGCAAAACTGTTGACTTCTGCATGTCTATTTCTGGCCTAAACATTCCAGACCAATATTCCCCTACTGTCAATATGGTCCAATATGAGTTTCAAACTGAACACATTCAGAATGAAATTCAATATCCAATTATTCAAAATCTTGGTTCAGACAACACCACCTGTTCAAGCACCTGAATCAGATGTTCAGCGTCATGCTTCAGTGTCCAGGCATATCCATGGTGGACGAAAATAAATATGCTTCCTCTCAAGGGAACTCTGTCAAGCACTATTTCTCAGAATAAAGAGAAGGAAGGTTCAGAATCAGTGAATAAAGTGAATCAATGGTAAAAAATAATGCCATAATGACACAATTCGTAGAGAAATCATGCTGAGAAAACTGTGATTTGAAATAGTAACTGAATCTTTCTGGATTAAAAGTGTTGCTTTTGGTCTTGGTTTTGTTTCAATTTTTTAATGACGTGTAGTTACTTCATTAAGTTCTCAAGGTAGGTAAAAGGAAAAAGAGGAATGGATGGTAGATTTCAGAGGTGGGGGCAAGGGTGGTTATAAGAGCATGACATGGCTGGGCGTGGTGGCTCACATAGGTCATCCCAGCACTTTGGGAGGCTGCAGCAGGTGGATCACCTGAGCCAAGGAGTTTGAGACCAGTCTGAGCAACATGGTGAAACCTCATTTCCATACATAAAAAAAAATACAAAAAAATTAGCTGGACATGGGGTCACGCACCTATAGTCCCAGTTACATGGGAGGCTGAGGTGGGAGTATTGCTTGAGCCTGGGAGGACAGGATGCAGTGAGCTATGATTTATCGTTGTACCCCCATACTCCAGCCTGGGTGACAGAGTGAGACCCTGTCAAAAAAAAAAAAGCATGACTAATCCAGGGAGAAACAAAGAATAAAACCATCTTCTATCAGTCAGAATTCCTCTGAATATGCTCCATTTTAACTTTTAAACTCACTGATTTTAGCCAAATGTGCTACAGCACTAAAAGTGTTGGCTCAGAGTCAGTATTCAATAAATATTAGGAGGATAAATGAATACTTTAAGTTTGATTTACAGTCTACCATTTAGAAACAAAACAGCAACTGATAAACATGCTTACATTTTTAAATTCTGTGATTGCACTGAAACAGAGCTTACCACTCACATTATCAGTGTAGATAACGAAGTTAAAATACACAGCTGAGGTTGAAAAATATCCACTAATAAAATGTTGAATAGGTAAAACCAAATATTTTCTGAGACAATTAGTAATGGCGCAGTTGCAAGAAAAACAAATGTTATTTCTCCTTTGATTTTTCTACCAATTATTACCTGGAGAAAATTATTCAAGTAACCAAAAATCCATTTGATTTTATTTGAAAATCAAGTCTTCAAAAAATAGATTTGCGTTCTCTTTGGATCTCAAAACTCCTGGTCCCACTGTACTTAGACAATTCATTGATTCCTAGGACCCATCTCTTACAGTGATGTGGTTTGGCTGTGTCCCCACCCAAGTCTCATGTCGAATTGCAATCCTGAGTGTTGGAGGTGGGGGGGTGATGAGATCACGGAGTGGTTTCTAATGGTTTAGCACCATCCCCCTAGTGCTGTCCCATGATAGTCTCACAATATCTGGTTATTTGAAAGTGTGTGGCACCTCCCCCTTCGCGCTCTCTCCCCCTTGCTCCACCATCGTAAAGACGTGCTTGCTTCCCCTTCACTTTCCGCCAATATTGTAAGTTTCCTGAGGCCTCCAAGCCTTGCTTCCTGTACAGCCTGCAGAACTGTGAGTCAATTAAATCTTTTTTTCTTCATAAATTCCCCAGTCTCAGGTAGTTTTTCATAGCAGCGTGAGAATGAAATGATACAAATACCAAATGGAATACATTTGGCCAAGAAATAAAAGGGCCTATATATTTCTCGTGTGCTGATCAATAACAAATTACATTTCGGTTTCATTTCCCCAGGCTAAATGTATGAAGCACCCATTCCTGAACTTGAAGCATGGGGCACAAAAGTGCTCATGATGAACATTTGAGTTCAAAACAAAATTGAACAAACAGATAAAAGAGTCAGAAAGCAAATTATCAGGTTTATTGCTGACAAAGCTGAGGTGGAGAATGTGGACGCTAATGTGTGGCCACCATTGTGATTCCTACCTCATGGTCTTCCCTACTCCAGCTCTGGACCATTGGAGGACCTAGCAGGAGACTGCAGGGCAGACTACTCAGCACGCAGCTTCCCAGGTGTGGACAGAGAGCAACCGGCCTAGACCTCACCCCATGAACTCCCACAGGGAAGTGGGAGTGGAGCCAAATGGAACTTCCCCATAGGAAGGCAGACCTGAGCGGAGACACTCATGCCTGTGGCTTCTAATCCATTCACGCCACCAGGTTAAGAAAGAAGGCCGACCAGGCTGTACTCCTCCCAATCGCTTTTGGCTGCACTGTGGAGTGCACGACAGGGCACAGACCAGAAACGTCCTCTGTTGTGCTCTTCGGTACCACAGCTCCTCTCCTTGGAAGCTCCCTGAACATCCCCAGCTGGTTGTCCCTGACCTCACTGGGTGCAACAGTCAACCTGTGGTCAAGCTGTGGCTGCCACTCAGGGTGAGGATGAGGACGACCTCGCCCCACCTTCAGGAGATGCCCTGGATTCATCAGTGACCTGCCATGTATCTTCCTGGGGTTAAATATGGGAGTACTGCCCCTATCAGGACCCCAGAAGGCTCTGACATGAGTAAAACTCATTCTTTAGCCAACTCCAAAGTCAAGCTAAAAATTTTGACCTCTAGGCTAAAAATTTACTGCTGTCTTGTCCTTTTCCAATGCCAAATTTTGCCCGGCTTGTGCCATCCAAAATAGCCCAGCACAGTCCCAGGAATGAGATGACAGGCATGACAATCTGCTCATAACACAATACAAGCAATATAAGAACACCCGGATTTTCACAGAAATCCCTCCCATCACAAAATTCCAAATGTAGTGCTTTCTTTGTCTTATAGCTCAAAACCAAAAGAAATTAAAGTCCAAATAGCTTTTCTCCTTTACTTCTTATACTATTCGGCCTCAGTCAGGGAAGAGTCTTTGCAATGCCCAGAAGGGGTGAGAGTTCCCTCAGCAACTGTGGCCTCTGCCATCATTGACTGAAATTGGTGCTGTTTCTTCAGGGTTCCCTAAAGCAAAAATAAGTGAATCCAAAGCCTCCTGCTTGCCTAAATTCTTAGAGTCCCCCACAAAATCTCTATAAGGAAGCCAATCCACACCTTATTGTGGAAAGAATACACATTATTTCTGTCTATCCAGTAAAGCTCCCCTAATTATTCTGGTAATGGACGAGTGACCCCAAACTGCCCAGGGAACTTCCCAGGAATTGTTCTAACTGGAGCTGGACCAGAGATGTGGCCAGTACTTTCTGCTCATGAGGCTGTGGAGGAAGAATCCTGGCACTGCTGATGACCAGCTTTTGCTGTCACATTGAGAAGAGACCAGAGGTGAGGAGAGAGTTCCAATGATGCTTACAGCCCTAGTTCTAGGCATCCCAAAGGCCAACTGGACCCCTGCCCATCCCATGGTATAGCTCCAAGAACCAATGAATTCTGGAATTTAAATGAGCTCAAGTTGGGTTTTTGCCATCCATAGACAGACCTCAATGGGCTAGGACATTATTAATCAAGATCTTCTATGAAAGTAAAAATTGGTCAGGTGCAGCAGCTCACGCCTATAATTTCAGCACTTGGGGAGGCTGAGGCAGGTGGATCACCTGAGGTCAGGAGTTCAAGACCAACCTGGCCAACATGGAGAAACCCTGTCTCTACTAAAAATACAAAAATTAGTCTGGCGGGCATGATGGTGGGCACCTGTAATCCCAGCTATTCAGGAGGCTGAGGCGGGAGAATTGCTTGAACCCAGGAGGTGGAGGTTGCAGTGAGCTGAGATTTCGCCACTGAACTCCAGCCTGGATGACAGAATGAGACTCCATCTTAAAAAAAAAAAAAAAAGTAAAAATTATCCTTTTTGAAGCTACTCCCACAGCCAGTGTATTTGGACACACTCAAAGAAACTGAGGCAGACACCACCTGGTATGACTGCCATTCCTAGTGGAACATTCATGGCAGCCCACCCAGCCTGCAGCAAATGCTGAGGAGCCAATGAGGACGGCCTAAGTTACAAAGAAACTCCCAAAGGAATATTAAGGGCTTTGGAAATACACTGGTCCCATAAAACCCCAAAAATGCTGAAATTATTTCTTAAGTATACCAAAGATTGCTCTTTAATACAACAAACCCTTCATGCTTACGTAAGTCTCCCTACTTCGTCTTTGTTTGAAGTTCAAGTTTTACTTTCCATTGGAAACCACCAAATACTTCCCAGACTCTGAAATGAAGAAAACACAGATCTCAGGGTAACCACACATCTTGGACCAAAAAGTCAACAGATAATCAGCCAGAAAAGGTTAGGGTGTACTACAATAGCAGTATAGCTTGGAGGTAGGAATCAATGTGATATACGACATAGAGACTAGGATTCAGAGGAAAGGTGGAAAAATTCAGCTATTATTCATACAATACCAGACAGCACAGAAATATCAGAAATTCAGAAACATCAGATGGTTGACAACACATGGGCAGAACACCGGAATAACTCAAATGACTGACCAAATTTTAAATATTTTTTCAAATGGATGTTGGAATTATATTTCCAAATATTTATGACCCAGTCCCCCACCCAGAAAAAAACCCTGGGAGTCCAGGTTGTTTTGTGGCTCTGTGATGTAAAACTAATACTAGTAAAATTTGCAGATGGTGGATTGAATTTTCCCCAAGGAGGCTGCTGTTGGGTAGACACTGTCTGGGTATGAAAATAACCACCTGGGCTCCCTTCTGACATTTCTCAATATGCAGGGGGTTCAACAAAAGTGTTTTCCACAGTTGGCATTGGGTTCTTTAAGGATAACTGTACAAAAAATAAAATCACACCCTAGCTCTTCAGAGTCTGAACTTATTATAAAACACACCAGGGAACGGAAAGAGCTTTACCAACAAAACCTCTGACACCACACAGTGCTTTGTCAGTTCAGAGAGGAACATCAAGGCAAGCAGGTGTCCCGGGTCCCACGGGAGATGGAGGACAGCCATGGAAGCAGATCATGCCCCACAGACTATCCCTGGTTCACATTCCTCACTGCCCAATCCATTTCCCCATGAAACTCTAACTTACTGGATTCTACTCCAGGCCCCAAAGTGCCCTGTTACGTTCACCTGGGGAGGATGGACACTGATGGAGTGAGGAGCTCTGCCCTAGGCTGCAGGTCCCCATTACTGATTGCAGCCAACGCTCACTCCTGAGCAGAAAAGCCAGCTGCACCCTGAGCTCACCTCTCCAGCCACCCCAGCCCCACCTAAATTCCCCGTGGTTATCACCAGCTGTTCTTCCAGCATTTTGATAACAACGCACCGTTTTATTCAGATGAAAAGGCCAAATTTTCATGCATGCATGCCAATGTGCTTATAAAGCTACACTGGATAGTCACTGAATACAGTTGTGAATCACATTTTTTCTTCATCATCTCAAAGAAGCCAAATGGTGAAGCCATCCAAATCTCCAAAGGCGAACCACTGGCCAATCTTTAAATGGCATTTGTCAGATTCATTTCTATCCCCTCCAGACTGTCAGCACCACCATCACCTCCACTCGTTTCTGTGCAAGTGCTTTCCACCTCTTGTGAGCTTCAAGTAGTTGCATGTCAGGGTGCTCCTCACACCTGGGCTTCAGTAGACTGCATCCTGTGCCAGAGACCCCTGTGTCTCTGGGGTCTGCCTGGGGGCTGCATGTAAGCTTGTCATGCAGGCGACTGCCAGGCATGCTGTCTCACATGAAAAGGTCCCATGGAAAGAGCTTCCATGGTGCCTGGGCAGCTCACTTGTGCCTCTAAGGACCTCAGGAATTGGCTCCCAACCTCCAGCCAAGTTCGCCTGCACCATTGCACAATGCTGGGAAACTAAGCCTTTCATTCAGAAGTACTCTCATTATTTCAAGGGTTAACGGCTCCTTATGGGCAAAGTGTGCCTAGAATGTGTTAGATTCTAGGTTGTTTGTTTATTTGCATTTCAGGGGAAATGGAGCAAAGAGAAAGAATATTCATTAATATAGTTTATCTTTCATTACTCCCTTTCATTATCTTCCTACTTTACTCCCTCCTTCCCCACCGCCCACCAACTTGGAAAAGATCTACAAAGCAGAAAAATACAAAAATGGAACAATAAAATGAAGCATGAAGAAATTCTGTTTCAAAATAAACTGCAAGCAGCATAACTAAAATCAAACTCTCAAGCCAATGGGAACTGACTGTAATTTGTCCAGAGAATATTCTTAAAATAAATCTCCCTTATCCCTCAAGATGTTTCTGAGACATTTTAAGCTGGATTTTTATTAGTCACATTCAAGTCCAGTTTCCCAACTAATATATAACAGTCTAGCAGATTGCATTAAATTCAGAAACCACCACTGTAGACACTATGAATTGGCTACCCAAAAGCTATTCCCAGCTTCTTTCTCCCTCACCTTCTACTACAGAGGCTGGAATAATAAACATTCAGCCATGACGTTTCAGCTTCCCTTGCAGCTAGAATGGTCACATGATCAACTCTAGCCAATGACAGACATAGGGAAGTTAGTCCTGCCATTTCTAAGAAAGCATTTTAAAGGGGTTAGGTTTGGCTGTTATGGGCTGGTGGCCTTTTGTACCTTCCTCCTTTGTTTCCCCTTGGGATGTCAACATGATACCTGGTGATGCAGCTGCCAACTTAAAACATGGAGTGACAATCTTGAGAATGATGACAGCAAAGTGGAATATGGAGCAAGGCTATGTGTCCACAACCTTGTTAAACCATGGGAGAGTCCTGGTCTCTCTGCTCCCAAGTTTACTGGTGAATGAGATAAACAATTCTCTTACTTGTTTAGCCACTGTTAATCAGATATCATGTTGTCAGCAGCCCAATCCACTGCTACCTAACATCACTTCTGGATTTGTAGAATCAAATCATTTCCTGATTTTTAAATGAGAGCTGCTTTGGTTTAATTTTCATTACTTTCTGTTTGTTATTTTTAAGGGATCCCCTCTGGGAATTTAATTTTGACAATTTCAATGCTTATTTGTCAGTAGGCCATTGACTTGAGTAATTACATCTGCCCAGAAAGTGATGCAGCCATAAATCAGACTGAACTTCACCATCAGATCTGGCTGAATTCAATCATTAGGATTTGAGGTTTTAAAGTTCTTGGCCATTTTGTTTAGGATCCAGTGTAAGCAAAAGCTACTGTTTCAGAATAAAAACAAGATTCCCCCCCACCCTCCATATAAACCACCAGCTTTCCAGAATGGTTTGGGGAAATTGAACTGGAGGAATTCCATAGATATTTGTATTTATAACAATCATAAGAAAAAACTGGCCTTAAAGAGCAAATGCCTACAGTAGGGAAGGACTCATGCCTTCTGTTGGCAGGCATCAGAGACCCAACTAGAAGCCAGGACTTTGCAGGTTTTTGTGGAATTTTTTCGCACATTCTTCAAATTCAATTTGTAACCAAGAAATAGTTTCTTAAAGAATGACCATTGTTTGCTAGTCCAGCTAGTCTCAGCCTACTATAAACTGCTTGGCATGCCAGACCAAAAAACACTCCCTGAAAATTTATTCCTTTTCCCAAAATGTGAAAGTCATTGTCTAACTATGTTAAACACTTGGACATTACTGTACCCAAAATCACCATTCATATTACTCAGAAAGTTCCCTGAAAAACACCCTTAGAAGAGAGGCCAAGCAAAGGTTCTGGAGGGGGAGGTTTGAAACAGAGTGAATGAGACAGACATGACCAGGAGCGAACTACCACATAGACCCAGTGATAACCCCACTTGCTAATGAGCCATTTTTAAAACATTACAGATAATAATAACTCATTTAATGATTATGAATGGGCATAGGTAAATTATCAACAAAGAGGGGAAAATACACTACACACCTAATAAGCTAAGAGTTTAAGTTTTGGATCCACTTGTAATATAGCAAAAAATATTTAAGGAAGTAAAAAAGAAAGGAAAGGAACATTCGCTGATCACCTACTTAGTGCCAGCCATTTCATTCATTTATGGAACAGATATTTACTGAGTGCCTACTATGTGTCAGATTCTAAGCAAGGAGCTGGCAATACAGAAGTGATTTAAAATGAGCTGTGTTATCATAACTATTTTCTCTTTGATCCCCATTTCAAGCCTGTGCACTGCACTTTGGTATTCGCATTTTTATAAATAAGGAAACTGAGTCACAGAGAGTTAAGTGATTTGCCCAAGGGCACACATCTAGTAAGTGACAGTCGAGCTCAGACCTATCTGAAACTATGGACCATGCTCTTTCTACTATACTTTGTTCCCTCTCAGCTGTAATTATAATTAAAAGCAATAAGTTTAAACCTGGAAATAAATCAGAACCAAAGATATAACACTGAAAGCCAATGGTGGCAGCTGAATTCATAAGGAAACATGAACTCGTGCCCTGAATGAGATCTTGTGAATGTCAGGATTCCATGCTGCCAAGTCTTCATCTCTTGCTCCTCAGCTTACTCTATGTCCAACAACAGTGAGCGTCTCCTCCTAGAAGCACCTCTTCTCGGATCCTCCCTGACCACTAGACTAGCTTCTAGGACACCACACTCCCTGGTTTCTCTTCCACATCGTTGACCACCCTGTCTTGGTCTCCTTTGCCAGCTCCTCCTCCTCTGCCAGAACTCTAAATAGTAGAGCACTGCACAGCCCAGCTCTGACTTTCCCCCTTCTCTACTCCACTCCTTCCTTCTCTACCCATGTAGCATACCTGGTGCTATGACTGCAAAGACCATCCACATGTGGAAGGCTCCTGAATTCCCAACCCCAGCCCTGGCTTCTCCTCTGAGCTCCAGTGTGTCCAACTGTCTACTCAACATCTCCACCCAAAGAACACAGAGGTCTGAGGGATGACAGTTTAAATCTGAAATTTTAGTGATAGGAGATCCAGAAAAAACAGTTGCATCACAGAAGCAGGAGAGATTTTCAGGAAGAAGGGGATGTCCATCAGTGTCAAGTCAAGTCAAGGGTGGAAAGAGTCCATTTTTCTCCTCTTGAAGGAGAGTGTCCACCACCATTCAAGGCCCCCAAAGAAAGCAAATATGCCACTCAAGTTTCTCTCTATAAATATCAAATTTAGTCCATTTTCTATGAATGGAGCTAATCCTACCAACCTCATAGAATTGATGCAAGAATAAAATATGAAAGAAAATCATAAAACATTCCACATACGTGAGATAATGTCAATATGAGGAAAAATGCCACAGAATACCTGATATCCCCAATCACAACCCAATACAAAATGACCCAGCCTGATTCCCAGTGTCTCAGCTCTTGGCCAATTCTCCCTCCGCACACAGCAATGAGAGCATTGGGTCCTCATTTCCTTCCATCTTGGAAAATATACTTTTAACTGGAATTTTAAAATCTTGACAGTTGAAAGAAAACTTAGATAATCTGATTCAACTTCTCCTCTTCCATCTGCCTATTGATTGTAAATCCAAAATGTCTTCAGTGATTTCCATGACTAGACAGACCCTGTCAAATTCCAACACGTTTCCCTACCTTCAAAAGTAAACATCTTTGAATATGCTATTCAATTGGGTGACATAGCGTTACTAAGCAAGCCACTCCCCTGGGAATACAAGTGAATTAATTTAGAGATATGTAAGAAAGGCAATGGGCTTCAGTCTACTGAAGGAAGCACTACATCGGCACATAAAAGAGTGAGGGTATCTATCAGACATTTACTATCAGCTGAGTGCCACTAACAAGAAACATTATCAGGGCTCAGGGGAAAGGAAGTCCTCCCAAAGCTAGGATAATCAGAGAACAGAGTATAGCATTAATGGAATTCAAGGAGCGCTTTTACTAGAGGTTTCCCCCATGTGTGGGAGCCCTGGGTCACTCACTGCTTTCCAGGGTTTGAATTCCAAGAGGACACATAGTCAATCCCTCCCTGTGGTTGTGACCCAGCCTATCTTTGACCCCTCAAAATGCTGAGAATTGTTTCCTGTAATGAAACTACATTACAATTTCAGAGTGCCAGTGGACCCCATGGAACTCATCCCAAGGACCCCAAGTCACAGTCCACATGCTTGTTAACATGGACACACAATTTGCTCAGATGACATCTAGTGTTCGTCTCCTGAACCTCATCCTCCCTAGGTGCTAGCATTGAAAGCGCAGTCATGATGCAGCTGTGAAAATAAGATCACCCCAAAGCCTCACATCCTTTGGGTGTGGTTTGTTTGAATATCAGCAGGTACATATATGGATTCTGAGAATTATTAGCCAAAACAAGATGCTTCAGTTCTCCCAGTCTATCAGAAAGCAGTAGAAGGAAATTGTTGGGTGGGGTGGAAAGTGGTATTAACAAACAGACTGGAGCCAAAGCACATGTTACAGGAAAAGAGAACGTGGTGGTTAACCATAGCATCAAGAAGGTTGTCAGATCCGTGGCCCATAGACCGTCTGTGGTAGAACAAGGCTGCCCTCATCTCATGACCTGGAAGTCTCAACTAGAAAATACAATCTAGACAGAAAAGAAGAGAAAGGCACATCCAAAATTTTACAGAATAGGAAAAAAATGTACTGATTTTTTTGAGTTTCAGATTGAGTTAACACCAAAATGTGCCCACCAGGCAAAGTCCTCAGACAAAGTTGGTGGTTCCTCTTCCTGATCTTACAATTCTCTATGCTTCAATGTAAAAACACTACTTCTGGCAAGTAGAAGTTGATTAGAAAGTCCAAGATGATCCTATATTGCTACATTTATTGCATTTGGTTGTCATTTATGGTCATAGCAATTCCAACTTCTTTATTACTAAATCTTTGTAATCCCAGAGCCTAGCACAGTGCCTTGCCCATAGAAGATATGAGTTAATTACTTATTATTTAATCTATCAGTGAAGGACCTAGCCAGGCTTGATCAAATAATTAAGGCCACTTGAATGTCCATAGGTCTTTGGAACTCCAGGTTGACAGTTCAGCACACAGTGCATCTCAGGGGCTTATCCCTTCCTCATCTGAGCTATGGCCCAGTGCTGGAAGCTGACGAACTCTTTTGCCTACTGAAAAGGAATCATCACTGATCATTAAAGGAATGCAAATCAAAACCACAATGAGATACCATCTCACGCCAGTCAGAAT
This sequence comes from Colobus angolensis palliatus, assembly GCF_000951035.1. Lineage (NCBI taxonomy): Eukaryota > Metazoa > Chordata > Mammalia > Primates > Cercopithecidae > Colobus > Colobus angolensis. Next base: position 4,773,932 of record NW_012116821.1, on the reverse strand, counting down.
GGCGATTATTAAGAAGTCAAGAAATAACAGATGCTGTCGAGGTTGTGGAGAAGCAGGAACATTTTTACACTGTTGATGGGAATGTAAATTAGTTCAACTATTGTGGAAGACAGTGTGGTGATTCCTCAAAGATTTACAACTGGAAATACCATTTGACCCAGCAACCCCATTACTGGGTCTATACCCAAAAAAATATAAATAATTCTGTTATAAAGATACATGCACATGTATGTCCACTGCAGCACTATTCACAATAGCAGAGATGAAATCAACCCAAATGGCCATCAACGATAGACTGGATTTTAAAAATGTGGGACATATACACCATGGAATACTATGCAGCCATAAGAAGGAATGAGATCATGTCCTTTGCAGGGACATGGATGATGCTGCAAGCCATTATCCTCAGCAAACTAATACAGGAACAGAAAACAAAACACCACATGTTCTCATTTATAAGTAGGAGCTGAACAACGAGAACACATGGACACAAGGAGGGGAACAGCACACACTGGGGCCTGTCAGGGGAGGACAGGGGGTTGGGGCAGAGCATCAGGAAAAATAGCTAATGCATGCCAGGCTTAATACCTAGGTGATGGGTTGACAGGTGCTGCAAACCACCGTGGCACACATTTGCCTATGTAACAAACCTGTACATCCTGCACATGTACCCTGGAACTTAAAATTAAAATTAAAAATTAAAAAAAGAAAAGGAAACGTGGGTAAGCACAGTATACGTTATGAATTAAATTGTATCCCTTCCAAAAATATATTGAAATTCTAACCCCTGGTATTTGTGAACGTGACCTTACTGGGAAATTTTGGAAATACGATCTTACAGAGTTAAGATGGTCAAACCTAATCCCATATGACCGGTGTCTTCATAAGAGAAGACACAGGGAGAATGCCATATGACGTGGAGGCAGAAGTTGGACTGGTGTGTCTAACAGCCAAGGAAACCACAAGAAGCTAGGAAGAAGCAAAGAAAGGCTCTCTCCCAAGGCCTTCCAAGAGAGCATGACCAGATTCCAAACTTCCAGCTCCAGAGCTGCAAGATAATATATTTCTGCTGTTTAAAGCCACTCAGTTTGTGGTACTTTATTACAGCAGCCCTAGGACACTCACATCCTGTGTAAATACAATCTTCTCTCCAACTGAAAATGGACTTTCAACACAAAGCAATTCTCTCACTAATGCATATACTGACACCACACAGTTAGTGTGGGAGGGAAGCAGGGCACTGTCCCACACTCAGCACCACTCCCTTATTCTGCTGGAGGCCAGTCAACATACATAAATATATTTAGGTATATCATATGTAACTAATACCGAAGAAAGCACATCCAGTCATTTAGTAAGTAGTCACTGAGCCTCTGCTATTTGCGGGCAGCATTCTAGACAAGGAGGCTATAGCAGGGAATAAAACCAACAAAATGTCCTGCCCTCATGGAGTTTACATTCCAGCAAAGGAAGACAGTCAAGTATCAAATAAGCCAGTAAAATATATGAAATGTCGGGTGTTGATGAGGGCGTGGAGCAAAATAAGGCAGTGATAAGATATGCTGGGGGTAAGGATAAAATTACCCTGTTAAAGGCAGGGAGAAGTCCAGAAGGCCTGTTGAGAAGATGTTGCACAAAGAACCTGAAGAGGGTGAGGCATCAACCCATAGATTGTTTTTGTTTTTGTTTTTGTTTGAGACAGAGTCTCACTCTGTCACCCAATCTTGGCTCACTGCAGCCTCCACCTTCTGAGTTCAAGCGATTCTCCTGCCACAGCCTCCTAAGTAGCTGGGACTACAGGCATCTGCCACCACGCCTGGCTAATTTTTGTGTTTTTAGTAGAGACAGGGTTTCACCATGTTGGCCAGGCTGGTCTCGAACTCCTGACCTCAGGCGGGTGATCTGCCCGCCTTGGCCTCCCAAAGTGCTGGGATTACAGACATGAGCCACTGCGCCTGGCCATCAACCCACTGATGTTCATGGAAGGTTTCTCAGGCAAAGGGAATGGCCAGTTCAAAAGCTTTGAGGCTGGAAGGGGCCTCATACATTGCAGGACCAGCCAGGAGGCCAGGGGCCAAAGCAGATGGCAGACGGCGAGGGAGGGCGTGGTGTGGAAAGGATCATGCACAGTCTGAAAAACTTGTTGGGACTCTGGTTTGTATCCCCGAGGGAGTCGGGGAGCTATTGGAAGGTTCTGTGACATTGTGCATCATGAGAATCACTGCAGCTGCTGTCCTGAGACTGGAGTGTTGCGGGAGAGGACAGGAGCAGCGTGACTATGGAGAGGTCACCGCAAAAATCCAGGTAATACGGCTTGGACCAGGGTGGTAACCGTACTTGCCTGAGATGCCAAATTGCATGCCATGATTTCTCCATTTACACACACACACACACACACACACACTTGCAAGCTAACTGCAGTGATCACAAGCCAAATGGGCACAATACTTTTAAAAATAGGCTTTGGTCAATCTCAAAAGGTGACATAATGTAGAACTTCATTTATATGATATTCTTAAAATGACAAAATTATAAAATGGGAGAACAGATTTGTGTCTGGGGTGGATGGGAGGAAGGGAAGGTAAATGTGGCTACATTAGAAAGCACCAGGGCCTTCTCACAAAACTCTTCTGCATCTTCACTGTCCTGGCTGGGATGTGGCACTGCAGCTATGCAAATGCCACCTTTAGGGGAAACTGGGTGGAGAGTACATGGTACATCCACCTTACTGCTGTCAACCTAAACAACAGAGAGGGAGACTCCAAGAGAAGATGATGTTGATTTAGGAGTATGTATTGCGATGGGAATTTGCATGCCACGGTGAATTATATGCTTATTTAAGGAGTGAAAGGAAGGCAAAGGCTTTTAAAGGGAAAATAAGGACAATGGCAATTGTCTTGAGATAATTATCCTTGGCTACAAGGATCAATGTAGAGGATAGTGCCAGTCTGAGGATGGACAGGAAGTTGCTGGGCAGATGTCAGGTTGTCGTGGCCTTTTGCAAGCTTGTAATTTTTGCAGTCTTTGCTGAGAGCTCTTGTTATCAGGCATTTGCGCATGAGCACCCTTCCCTCCTGGCCTTTCATGGCTCTGTTTGTCAGGGTTTTTAGCACAAGTGACTCCATTTTGATTCTGACAATGTTCGTGCTTCTTATAATTGAACAGGAATCTATAACTACCTCAAAATTAAAACTTTTTTAAAACATTTTTTGAAAAATAGCATGTAAGCCTAAAGTGAAGTCCAAACCGCTGACCTTTATGTCTTAGGGGGAATGGGCACACCAGAATCGGCCATGAGAAAAGATCACTGAAAGCACCCAACAATGCGGCATTAAGTAAACACAGCCGCGCCGGCTTCTCTGTGAAAGCCACACCTAAGCTTTCTGTCCTCTAAGTGTGACTGATACATCATCACGAGCACACATCCCTCAGAGGAGGCAGAGCCTTCTCTGCAGGGGGATTTTATTTTATATGTGAGTCTGTGCCACCATGGCAGCTTTCTCCACCATCCCCCAGAGCACCCATACATTTCACAGAGCTTCTGTCAAAAGCAGCTTCTCCTTGTGATTCTTCAGAAGGGGCTCACAGTGAGCCCGCCTGCCCCAGGTCCTGCCCTCCCCTGCCTGGCTAGGGCGGCTTCTCCTGAGCTCCTAGGACACTACACCTGTCACACCCCATCCAGCTCCATGAGTCCCGCCATGGGTGACTGTGGATGAGACTTCATCTCCAGACAAACGTGGGGTCATGATAAATTAGGAGACATCACTGCACACCTTTCCCAGGTACTTCATTAAAATGCTAGTTAACTCCAGTCACAGCACTAGGGCTTAAGGTACCCGCTATCCACACTTCTTCGAGAACGGCACATGCTCAGCTCCACTCTGTTTGCGGATTTAGTAAAAGTCTCAGTAAATTGTGTCAATTCATTTCCTCTTTAAGCCAAGTTACTTACCACTCCCCGCCCATGAACTCCTAAAATTACACATAGTCTTTCCTAGGGAACCACACTGAAATCGGCACAGACCCACCCCTGGCCCCAAAGCCAATATACTCAACTGTTCAAGACCTGCACTATATGTCAATCCTACCAGACTGTCCACATGTAAATACATGAGACTCATGCTACCCTGGAGCCCTTTCCAAAATAGGACTGTTCTAGAACATATGAGCCGTTTCAGAAAACATGGAACAAAGATGATTCTTCAAATGAGATATGACTGGAGGTGACACGATACAGGCATTTGGTCTACATTGTCATGAAGAAAGCCTCAAACAAGTTAAGCAAATATAGAAGAAGCCCCAAACAATGAACAAAAGCCTCAATGGCCCCTTCTGGCCAGAGCCCCATGCAGTACTGGGATTGGCTGCTACCTGACCTCCCACCGACCCAGCGACGTGCCACCTTATGGCACTCCCTCGGTGGCCACCAACACAATGGATTAAGGTCAGACCCCAGGACCTTCCTGAGCTGGCTGCCTCCTATACCTCCAACCCCGAATGCCACCATTGACACAGAGCAGCACTTAGCACGAGCCACCCTGAACATTGCTGGTTCCTTGCACGTGCCTTCACATGTGCAGCAGAGTTTGTTCCTCAACCAGAGATGTCCTTCCTCAGCGTCTTTCTCCAACTAATGTCTATGCTGTTCTTAAAAGGGCTCAAATATAGCTGGCCTTGACCTCCCAGTCAATTCACCCCCAAGATACCCGTGCCACTTGTGTCCTAGCATGTATCACCTGTCTGCATTATCCTCATCCAGTCCTCCCTGCCTGTGTGTCCTCTGATAGCAGGCACTATGTTCATCTGACTTTGTGTCTTTGTCTGACTCCTAGTAACCCTTGCTGAATGGGTGAATGAATGAATGGACATCACCATTCATTCATTCAAATGGAGAGTCCCACAAAGTTAGAGCTGGGGGGCCCTTCACAATATCTAGGTCAATTCCCTCACTTTGCAGATGAGAAAAGTGAGGCCTGAAGAGCTATGACCCACCCAAGGTCACACAGCCATATCATTGGCTCAATCAGGACCTAATAAACCAGATGAAGCGACGTGACACCATAAAACAGTCCCTAAATAGCAGAGCCCAGCATTTAAATGGTACATTTCTCCTGAGAAGTTCAAGACACTTTAACGCTCTGAGCATCAGCCTCACTGCCTCTGTGAGATGTAGGGACTTGTCAATGGTACAGATTAGCCACTAATGTTTCTCAGCATTGTTTCTTGACTTAAATGGTCCAGTAAACAAAACTGAATGACTTAGCACAAGGTGGTGGCACTTCTGGGAGCCTTCTGGTTAAATACAGTCTCAAAGGTTCAAAGTTGTGATTTCCATGGTAAGGATCAAGCACTCACAGAGAGCCCCTGAAATTAAGTGGCGAAGAGTTTGGGTAACAGGTTAGACACCGAGCACCAGCTTCAAGGAGCTGACAGGCGAGCTTAACAGGACCACCATGGAAAGGGGGTTTCCCACAGTGAGGACCCTGCTCATATCCACAGGCCAAATCCATCTTGTAACAGAGGCTAGATTCACTGCTACTTTGTCTTAAGTTAAGCCCTGCTGGAATTCAACACATTTCAGTGCCTCACAGAATCATTTCTCAACAGCCAACAGCAGTGTTACAAAAGTAAACTCAGGAAGGCATTCTGAGCAGATCAAAGATGTGAGTGTTGGCACTCACACCCAGCCTAGAGAAGAAAACAAGGAGACACAGTAAAGGCTCAAACCAACCAGAACTGTGGTGTCTGCAGGGAGAGTGTGGGATCTGGACCCCAAAGACTGAGTATTAGATTAGAGACTTTGGGAAAACCAGTTAACCTCTCTGACCTCAGTTCCCCCAGTAGCAAGATGAGGATGCTACTGACTTCACAAGGTCACTGTGGAAATTATATTAAATAACAGAGAGAAATGGTGAACTCCGTGACACTTTAACCTGCCAGTTATTATTAAAACGAAGAAGTGTACACCTAGGAATTCCTCATAAAACTGAAAATAAAATTATGTAGATTGTACTTTATAGATTATAAGGATGCCATAATTAAATCTTTCCTCCACATACAGGAGACCATAGTAAAAAAATGTGAGCAGCATCTACTTTGTAATTAACATGAACACCTCTCAAGTTATTTTGCTACATTTACAAGTGTAGCATTATTATAACTAGAATACGTAGTACATAATTATAATAATTAGACATTATAATTGTAATATTACCCTCTCTTGATACAAAAATTAACATTGATGGTGGAGGGGAGAGGCTGAGAGAGGACCCATCAGGGCCAAGGAGGCAGTTATTAAGGCCAATGCGACATCCCTTACGCTCACCCCATCTTCCAGCAGCTGTATCTTTGGTGGAGGCCTGCAGAGGCACCAGCGGCACCCCAACCGCCACCGGGCTTCTGACCCCAGCTGCAGGTCTAGACAATTTCCTTTCTCACCAGTGCGTATTTGAATTTGCTAACACGCAGCCATTTCGACTCTTAATATCTGTCCTTTCCCATTTAATATATGAAGGAAACTCCAATGAGTAGAAAAATTGCCAAAACGCAAGCACTCAGGGAGAAACAAGGCAGATAACTGGATGTTTGTCCTAATTTGCTTATCTCTGTAAAGCCACAGCGACAGCCGAATCCAACCAGGGCTGCACGGAAGGGCCTGCGGGTGATGGCTTCGCCTCGAGAAGTCGAGGAGCGCCCTCTAAGGGCCTCAGAGCGCAAGCGCTGTCCCGGCCGGGCCGAGGGAGGAAGACGCAGGTTTTTCACAGGCAAGGATGACTTAGGAGGGAGGAAAACAGGGTGCTCACGAATGTGAATAACCAATACCTTCCTGATTCCAAATGTTCTAACATACATCTACAAAAATTGGTAAAAGAGATGGATGAAACAGTATCCACCACTGTCCCCCAGAGACCCAGCTCTCCTCCCCAAAGGCACCCAAGTTTGCAGTTTCATGGGTACTCGAACAGAAACATCCTGTGCACTTACAAGTGAATACATACACATACATATTCCTTTCTCTCCTTTACTTTTATATCTTTAAATACCTCTATTTTTCAACTGAAATAAAAGTTTCTGGTAACAGTTTAACTATAACACAAGAAATCCCTAAGTTCCAAGGGGGGCAAAAGAAGTCAAAAGAGGACTGCTCCTTAATCAGCCAAGGATGATGGAGCCTCTCCTGAATTGTTTGCTTCCAGGCTCCCTGCCTCACCCTCATCCCTTGACTTAGGCAGAATAATGGTCCCCCAAAGATGTCCTTGTCCTAATCCCCAGAACCAAGGATGTGGGCACCTCTAGTAGGTGGAAAGGGCAAGGAAATAGATTCTCCCTTAGAGTTTCAATGCAGGCCTTGATTTTAGCCCAGTGGGGCACATTTCAGACTTCTGATCTCTAGAACTATAATAAAGATCATAAATTCGTATTGTTTCAAGTCATTCAGTGTGTGGCAATTTGTTACAGCCATAGGAAACGAATACACTCCCCTTCCCCTCCTGTTTTCAGGGAATGGGCCTTTAGAACTTAAATATGATGCGAATGGTCTTGGTAGGGCATCTTGACCATGCTCTGGAACTGTCTGGTGATAACTTTCCAGGGATGTGTAATTGTCACTCTGCAATCCTATGACAACCTCTGATTCTATAGGAATAAATTTCATGATCAATTGATGAACAAAACAGCTCTACCATCTGCCATTGGCGGGCTCCAATGCACAAGATAAAAGGAGGGAGGGTCTCTCCACGTTCTCTCAAAGAAGACTGAAGTAAGAAGGAAACCTCATAAAGCCACATGCAGGTTGAGCCACAGGCAAGCTTCTAAAGGCTTCCAGAGATGGAAGGAGCCTCCTTCAATTGGTCTATTCTGGAGCGGAGACTAGTCCAAGGCCCCCAGGGGTGCAGGACAGCACTGCCATTCATGCCCAGGCATCCTGATTTTTAACCTAATTCCCTCCGTATATACCAGTGTATCTCAAATGTTTTGGTGTCTGAATTGTCTTCTATTCTTGAATTTATGAGGATGCCAAGGAGGTTATGTTTCTGTGAGTTTTATCTATCCTCATTGACTTTACTGGGAATTAAAACTAAGGAAAGTCTAAAATATGTACTTACTTGTTTTGAAATAACAATAATAAACCATTACATGTTGACATACAAATATATTTATATGAAAGGTAACTGTTTTCCAAAACAAAGAGAAATGAGTGAGAAGAGCAGCTTTGTTTCTACATTTTGGCAAATCTTTTTAATAGAGTATCTCTGATCTGCTTATGCATTCAATCTATTGCAATGTGTTGTTTCGGTTGGAGAAAATCCAGCCTCACACAGATGTACAGCTGGACAACTATTTCAATCGCCTTTTTGGATAATTTTGAAAAATCTTTGATATTACACCAAAACTCATCAAGTAGCCATTTCTTAGAATCTAAAATCATATGAAGAATTTTTCATATTTTGTTACATTAAAAATCCATTGAGCTATCATGCACTTGGAACAGATCTTTTACCCATGCAAGATTGTTGTAAGGCTATACACTGGTCATTTGGATCTGTTGGTTTATTTGGTTATGCGGATCATCCAAATGTTCACACATTTTATAATATGACATTTATAAATCACATTTATTTATATCACCACTGATCTCACTAGAAAAAAATTTAAATATTGGGAAACTTTCAAGCTTATAGTGGCGGAAACAACTTGGCAAAATTCTAATTTTCACTTGAAAGCTGAAATGTTATTTCATTTCATATTACTGGCAAGCAATAATAGCAGTTCTTTTACTAGAAGTGGCAGGTTCCCTTTGTTCATTTTTGAGAAACCATCTGCCAAATACCCAAGTCAGAATAATTCTAGTTGTTCTGTTGTCATTCTTTGGGCTAAATACCACACTCCATTAAAAAAAATCAGCTAACTTAATGCACAATTCAAACAGTGCTTCCCCTTGGGGTTGCCACTGAACTTGGTCATCAGCAGTAGTACCTCATGTGTCCTTCCCATTTATTTACACTATTAAAAAGACAGATAGTCAAAGATACAGGGATTTGGTAAAATTAATAATTTTACTGTGGCAACAAGAACATTCTTAATGAAACTAGCAAATATTTTTTAATTGCAAAGGCCCCACAAAATTCAATGACTACTAGCGCATGGGGATGTCCTTGCCTTGATTCTCAGTAAGGCACCCGCAGTTTACTCATCAAGTTTTTGCATCCTCAGTGCACATGTCAACTGTGAAAAAGAAAAACAGCATCTCAGTAATCTCAGTATTACTTTGAAAATAGTTTCAACACATAGAATTCCCTAAAAGCTTCTTTAAAGAAGAAAATAAAAATCATCCCTAACCACCCTAAGAAATCCACTGTAAATATGTGCATGTGTGAGTACATCCACATGTGTTTAGAAAAATGTATCATACCAGACTGGCAAGGCCATGATAATTTTAATGTTTGCATAGTATCCTGTTGTAGGGATGGATGTGTGTGGAGGAGGGGGCACTGCTTGCTTATTTTGTTTTATGTTTAATTGACCCTACACTGAAGGGCTTATTCAGATCTTCAGTGTGTCCTGCTTTAAGCAAAGTCCCTCTGGAGCCGTCACTATTATGTGGCCCTGAGTAATTTCCTTACAGAGATTCTGGCCCCAAAAAGGTGGTGAGGGTGAGGGCTTGACACCAGCAGCTTGCTTGGTCCATGCATTAGTTCAACCAGAGAGAGGGAGCAGTCTGTCCATGGCGTTGCGTCAAAGGGAGCCCATGAAAGAAATTATGTACCCCATAATTTCATCCACAGCGTGGGGAGCTATCTACAGGTTGCTATGTCTGTTTCTATCCTTCTATTACTTAATTTAAATGCAGTAGATTTTATTCTGAAACGTGCTTGTCCCCCCTTGTCCACTTCTAGTCTGGTCATCATTTTACTGTAGATCCCACGTCAACACAGTAGAGAGAAGGGCTGGGAAGCTGTCCAGCCCCAGCATTCCTCAGCACAGTGATTCACAGAGCAGAAGGCGAAAGAAGCAAGAGTGCAGATCGCGGTGGGATTCCAGGAGCTCTCACAAACAACCCTGCTCGGACCCACTCACATGCAACCCACGGGCAGGTGGCAGAGGAATCGGAAAGGCATAAGGCTGGAACCGCCACAAAGCCAGGGCAGCACTGGTTTCAGTTTCAGACCATTTTCACAAACAAAAACTCTTTCAGCACTCGGAAAATTTTCACTTAGAAAAACAAAAGCCAGGAGTTGTAGGTGGGGAAGTTGGAAAACTTTATTTAGTTTTATTCCTCTCAAGTACTGTGCAAAATATTCAGTGAATACCCTCCTAGAGATCACTAATGGGAAGAAAAAGACCCTACCACAGGCACTGCCTCTTATGAAAAAGTGGCATTGGCATCAGAATACCTGGCATAAACCTGAACCAAGCATTGGCATGATGTATCTACCAAACAGTCACAAAGCAATGTGACCCCCAACTTTTCTTCCTTGACCTCTGAAGTAAGAGAACAGTATATACGCTAGTACCCTCGTTGGAATAGTATCTGACAATCATTGTCTGCTTCTTGGATTTCTACAAACCAATGACCGAAAAGCCACAGTTTCAAGTGTAAAAATGCCTGCACGGGAGGTGGGAACAACGGCCGCCAAAGGCTTAGGAATGAAAACCCCACCACAAACTTGTCTCTCTCTGCAGGAAACTTGCAAGAAATCTGACAAGAGCTCGCTAGCATTTTCCGAAAAGCATTGCTCCCAAAGCAAGCATCCATCCTGGCTGCAGCCTCAGCCATCGGGGTAGGGCGAGCTTCTCTGGAATCAACTTTCTCATTTCCCTCTCCCTCCTCTCAAGACAAACATTTTCTCCCAGCTTGAATGTTCCCCGCAGGCGCGCGGGCCTCCTGCCGCCTGGAGCCGGGCTGGCACTGGAGCGCAGCTCCTCCAGAGCGCAGAGGCACCCGACGGCCTGTGGCAGCCCTCAGCCTTTCCCCGCGACCTTCTAGAACAGCCCCGCTCTGCCTCCCTCCGGTCTCCCGAGTGCGCCCGTCATCCTGCCTCGGGAGAGGTGAACGCGAGGAAAGGATGACCACCTACACTCCCGGGAAATTCTGGGCACAGAAAGGCATTACTCCAGCCCGCATGCCGAAAGTCTCCTTTTCCTTTCCTTTTTTCCCCCTGTGCCTGAATCTCCTGGGACACTTAGACGGCTGGAGCCTCCCGACCCCAGAGCGGGCGACAGCAAAGTTAAACGCCAGCGCGCTGCAGTCCCCGGGCGCTGAGGCGTCCCCGCTCCCGCCTCCCACACAGGGCGCCAAGTGCCCCGACTCGCAAGTGA
>NW_012116821.1:4737617-4762108 GCF_000951035.1 Colobus angolensis palliatus | reverse complement strand
GGGCGGGGCGCGGGCCGTAGGGGCCAGAGCGCCCCGGACTGACTTAGCGGTTCTGAACTTGCGGCGGTCGCTGTGCCGGGCCAAGTGGCTGAGGAAGTTCCTCCCCTGGTCTAACCCTCTCATTTTCTGGCTGGGGAAGTCTCCCATCGGGCAGAGGAATACCCTTTGTCCCCTTACATAAACACCTCTGCGCCCCACGTGGGGACTCGGGCCAGGACCCCTCACCCCGTCCGCAGCGCTGTAGTTCCTGTGGCTAGCCCGGTCCTTCCACGTCCCTCCCCGCACCCAGCGCGCCCAAGTCTGGGGTTTTCAGTGTCCTTAGACCTTGCTGCGTCTGGCTGTCATTTCTAGGGCATGCACGATGCCAGTTTTCAGTGTACCTTGGTGCCCAGGCCAAGGACTCAGCGGACCCCACCTCTCTCGCTTCTGTAATTTTAACGCTGCCCCAGGTCTCCCTATTCCTCCTTCCAGCCTGGAAGCCTCGCGGCCCTCCAGACAGACTCGGAGCGCCCCTGGAGTCTACAGTGACTGGAGCTCTAGGAAGGCCAGGTCCTGGCTGCCACGTGCTGCTGTCCGCGGACCGGACCGGTGTCCTCGAAGAGCTGACCTGGCTAAACTCATCCCAGCGCTGTCAGTTCTCCCTCGTGATAATCCAAAATTTGACCGGATTTGTGTTCTGCATAGAGGAAAAAACAAACAAACAAACAAAAAGCTAAATGAATTGTAAATAGATGAAAACTAGAAATACAGTATCTCTTTGAATTTGAGCACCCAGGAAAGGCGTAAACCTACCGCTTTCCTTTCCAGAAAACTCTCCTGCTTCCCAGCAAAGGTTTTGTTTGTTTGTTTTTGTTGTTTGTTTTTTTTTAAGACAAGGTCTCCCTCTGCCTCTGCCGCCCATGCTGGAGTGCAGTGGTGCGATCTTGGCTCACTGCAACCTCCATATCCCAGGCTCAAGCGATTCTCCTGCCTCAGCCTCCTAAGTGGCTGGAACTATAGACTCCAGCCAACATGTCCAGCTTTTTTTTGTACTTTTTATAGAGACAGGGTTTCCCCATGTTGCCCAGGCTGGTCTTGAACTCCTGAACTCAAGCAATCCTCCCACCTTGACCTCCCAAAGTGCTGGGATTACAGGCATGAGCCACCACGCCCAGCCTAAACACACATTTTCCTGCATTACTCCCTTATGTTGTCATGTTTCCCCATATGCCATTTAATGGAGCTGTGTGGTTTCTGTCTCACCAGCAGCCACCCAGCTCTTCCTATTTTGGGAGAATGGTAGCTCCCTCCCCAACTCCAACCAAGTGACAGGACCCCTCCTTACCCCCACTCCTTCCCAAAGCCCCACTTCCCCACTGGCTCAGGGCTGTGCAATGGCCTAAACAGGGTCACTCAGAGTTGGGACTCTTCTAACGGGGGCTGGTGGAAAGGTCTTTTTCTCCCATCATTCATGGATTTGGAAGGATGGTAGCCATGGCAGGCTGAAACAGCCCTCCTCTCCCAAAAGACATTCCTGTCCTAGTCCCTGGCCCTGTGACTGTCACCTTACATGGTTTATTAAAAAGTGATTAAGCATATTGAGATGGAGAGATTATCGTGGATTATCTGGGTGGGCCCTAATGCAGTCACATATGTAACTTATAAACAGAGGAGAGGGAGATTGACACACACAAGAGAAATCCAGGTGAGGATGGAGGCAGACATGGGAGCGATGCACCCACAGCCCAGGGATGCTGGCAGTCACCAGAGGCTGGAAGAGCCTCCCCCAGAGCCTGTGCTGGACTTCAGGCCAGTGGAACTGATTTCAGACTTCTGGTCTCCAAGACTGTGAGACAGCAAATTTCTGTTGTTTAAGCCACCCATCCCATTTGTAATTATTTGTTACAGCAGCCACAGGACGCCAATGCAGTAGCCAGGATGGGCCTGTGGCTCTGGCTCCAGCCGACAGCAGCCAGAGAGAAGGAAGCCACGTCTGGAGAGAAGACAAGCGGGTAGAAAAGCGCCAGGCAGGTGCGAGAGTCCCGGGCTCCAGCCTCACCCTGCGCTTTCTGAATGCTGGTTCTGGGGACAGCATATTCCATTTTGCTAACTTAGAATGAGATTTCTATTTTCTATAACCAATGAGTCTTGGCTAGTGCATTCCCCCGTTCTTAAGAGAACAAGAACCAAGATTTATCTTTATTGCTCATCTGTCACCCAAAAGAGGCCATCACAGAACCAAACACAGTAACATCCAGGAAATGCTGAGGTTAACTGCCATTAATTCATTCGTTCAGCAAATACTTACTGTGATCTACTCTGTCCCCAACACTGCTTAGACTCCAGGGATTAGCAGTGACTAAAAGCAGATGAATAGCAGGAGGTAAGTTAAAAGTGGAGAAGGGGAGGCAGCGCTGAGGACCTTACAGGCTGCAGGAAGGGCTTAGGCTTTCACTCTGAGAGATGAAGGGTGACACTGGAGAATTCTGATGAGAGAAGACATGGGTAAGCAGGCTCTTACAGTCCCAGTGAGGAAAGACAATGCTTGGACATGATGGACAGCAGTGGGGCATGAGAAGCAACAAGGTTCTGGATGCACCTTAAAGGTATGGCTTGGGAGATTTTCTGACTCATTGGATATGGAGAAAAAGAGGATTTGCAATATACCAAGTCACACTATTCTCATGCTGCTCATTAACTCTCCGTTGTGACTTCTGTAATTTCAGGATGTCACTCTTTAATTTCATTTTAATGAACTAATCTTGCCATAATCTGTAGATGCACACAGTGAAAGCTCTACAGTGAAAGCATCAGACATCAGTTTTCTTCCCTGCATCCTCATGAGATGCGTGTGCACTTATCTTCCTCCCCAGAATGATGCTTATTAGAGCAAATTTCTTAGGGGTACATTTCAGAGTGAAGCACAATGCAAAATTACTTCCAGTTTTAGAGTTTCAGAACCCTCAACCATGGGCTGTTTGATATTAAACAAGATTACTGACACTTATGAGTTCTGATTCTGATTTCATTACAAATTTGAGAACGTGTGTTTAATCAAAAGGTATTATTACCCTTAGGTTTAAAAGATCTTAAAGAAAATGGAACTAGGAGTCAGTCATCTGTCCTGAACGTGGTCATCTCAAAAATATAAGCTCATGGAAGTTTTCTTCCTTCTTGTCAGTTTTGAGTTCAATGTCAATACTATTGTCCTGTGAAAGATTTTAAGATTTTAATATTTTTTCACATAATTTCCTGATGTCCTGATTGCTGTTTCTATTTAATTCATCAAAACCAAACAGACTGGAGGTTGTTCTGGGGCTAGATATATGACCAGTCATTGAAATCAATGCCTTATTAGCCTGCCTTAGTTCTGCGGTTTTTTGTGACTTCACAGATTAGCTTGTGTTCATATACACTATTTCTGGTTCTAGTTATTTTTAAAATAACCATACATCCAAGGAGTTCAGCACTCCTCATACACATTGTCGTGGCATTCCTACATGATAGGACCAATTAAAATGCTATTCTCGTGTTTCATATGGATAAATGAGAAGCAAGTTCAAATGACCTTCCAGTACAGATTCAAGTAGAGTTTTGAAAGTGCGTGTCTCATATTATTCATCTGACATCAAATCTTGTTCAGTCTTCAATTTGGCTCATGTGGCTCTTTAATTCCTTTTTAAGCACCTCATTTGAATATATCTGCATATTGTGACTGCAGCAGGACACTACGTAATACCCATTACACAATAGTGATGTGCTTTTCAAAGACTACACAGAAGGAGAACAAAAGAGAGTGTGCACCTATAGCACTAGATGTGATTGTGGGGAGCTCAGTAAATCAGACACAGCACATCTGGAGGAGCACATCCATCCCCAGGATTCTATGAACAGACGGAAAAGGGAAAACAAAACAGAGGTAGGCAAGTAGACTCTGCCATCTCAATTTCACCTTGACCTGGGAGAAGGATAATAGAAATAGCTTCTAATTGGCAATAAAATAAAATAATAAAATAATGCTTTGCTACTTTTCTTGAACAGTATTCATTTCGTTCCAATTCTCACAACAACTTTAGAAACACTATTCTGATTTTACAGGAGAAAACCAAGGCTCCAAGAGGTTGTGCAGCATGTGCTTGGCCCTTTAACTGGTGCACCTGGGAGTCCAGTCTGAGCCTCTAACCCCAAGTGCACATTTCTGTCCACCACACATGACACTCAGAAGGTCCTCTCCCTCTCTCCCATTTTCATTAAAACTATGAGGATCAAGGGAGAGAGGACAAATAAAGGTCTGTTTTGTACACCCCATGTGCCCATGTCCACTGCGGATTTATCGGAGACACTTCCTTACCATCCAGATAGTGACCAATCCCTCTTGGCAAACAAGTACATGAGACCTCAATGTTACATCACTCATGTTCTTAGGGTTTCAAAGATGCAGGCAAGAAATGGTACTTCTCAAAAAAACCCTGCCATGAATCCATCATTGCCCAAAACACACTTCCTCTGCACAGATGTTCTAACATGTTTCCACTGCAAGATAGTGCCAAGGCAATTTTCCTCTGTTGTACAAATCTACTGGGAATTAGTGAAACATAAAGGATTAAGATGTCAGACACCAGCCTCACATATGCATTGGCATGATTAAATAAAAAATCTCACAGATTTCTGTTCTAAGTTTCTGTCCAATGGTCCAGGTCAATCCAGCCTACATTCCACATATGGAAGAAGATATTCCAATTCTGCCAGCTACTGCTTGTCAATGGGGACAAGAGAAATCATTCATTCATCTATTCCTTTATAATATCCTTTGCTGAACACCTGTTTTTGTTCCATGCCATGTAGTAGAATCTGAGAATGCAAATGTGACTAAGACACAGACAGCCCATGCTTCAAAGAGCTCACATTCAAATGCAGCAGATAAACAAATAAACAACTGAAAACAGTCACAATCCAATGTGACAAATGCTGCAATCTTCAGGCCATGGAGCTTAGAGGAATTTTGATGAATGTTGCCCAACACTTCCTTTACTTTACTTATTTTCCCACCGAGCAGATTTTTAACCCTATGTCTACTTCCCATAGGCAGACACAGGGGTACGCTCACTCTCTTCACTCTAATCCTATGGAATTAAAAAGAGCACAGTTTGGGGAGGAGACATTAGTAAGTCTGAGTGGAACAAGAGCTCAAAATGTAGTCTTCAAGTTGCAGTTGGCAGTTTGAAAAGCTGGCCCAGCATTATGCTAAGGAAACATATGTCTGGCCGCCTTCCCAGGCGGCATTTTTCTGACTCCCAGCGTCTTCTCAAGAGCAGACCACAACTGCTAGTCCTTGAGCAGTGCAGAGCTGCCCACCCGAGCCCATGCTGGTGTGCACAGGGTGTGCCACTCCAGCCCCTCATGCTTCAGATAGCATGAGGACAGACAGGCACTCACTTTAGAAATGGGGACATTCATTATTTGTTCAGTAGTCCCATAATGAACCCTACCTGAGTACCTGGCCCATGAACAGAGCACAGACCTGTGGTCACCTGTGAAATGACATCTGCACCAGCTGACAGCTGACGGAGGCTTTGCTGTCTCTGCAGTGTGACTGGCCTGGAGGAAGTGATGAAGTAGACAGTTCACCGGTGGTGACCCCAGCCACTTTCCCTCCTGGGTGGTGTCACCCTCTCAGGCACCTACCAAAGCACATCATGCCCTTTCATACTCCACCCTTCTCACCACCCATCAAGCCTTCCTTCAAGATCCAATCACCTCCTTCTAACTAGGATGTAAATAAGTGACTGATAAGGCTTTGTGGACTTTTCTCCATAAGGATGTGGTGCTCTGCAACTCAAAATCACAAAGTGTGCGCTCATTCATCCACATGAACCATAAGGGAGGGTGACACTTTATTATGCCCATTTTACAGAGGCAGAAACTGAGGTTCTGTGTCCAGCCAATATTCATGCAGTTAAGGAATAGCACAGCTAGGAGGCAAACCCTGATATTTCACCTGCAAACACAGTGCTTTTCACACAATAGGCCATCAAAACAAGAATTCTCCAATGTTGAATTAGTAAGTAACAAAATGTCGACAGGGAGGCATTTAGGATGTGGGCCTCTTTTATTTACAGTTAGATTTTCCTGACTTAAGAAAAAGCACCATCTTCTGCATCCTCATTATAACCACTGCTCTCTCGCCATGCTTGAGAAGTGAAGTTGATTTTCCTTACATTCTTTAGAATCTGCACAAAAACATCTAGGAGAAAATATTCTGTGATTCTATAGCATCCAAATCAATGTGCTTCCCTAACACAGCTCACAGATCGTACCTAGTTGTTATCCATATGATGCTCCTGAGATGAAAAAGCAGGCTTGAGCTGTTTTATAGGCAACCTCCATTCTGGGAGGGGACCTTACTCTCTGTCTAGATTCATTCATGATTTTGTGAGCCCTCAGCACATTCAGCCTACAGGCCTCTTCCTTGTTCTGGAAGCATCTTTCCCTGACTTCTGACACTGGAGCCTGTCCTGACCTATGTTCTGCTTCTCCTGCCTCTGTTCCTCCATCTCCTCTGCAGTGCTGAGCCCTTTTCAAGTCTCCTTCACCCCTCTCCATAGAAATCCCATCCACAGTCACTCCAGTCACCCTGCCCTTTCCGTCTTGGGGTCACCTTGCTGCCTCTTCACAGGATTTTTGCACCAACT
The DNA here is from genome assembly GCF_000951035.1 of Colobus angolensis palliatus. Lineage (NCBI taxonomy): Eukaryota > Metazoa > Chordata > Mammalia > Primates > Cercopithecidae > Colobus > Colobus angolensis. The sequence goes on along the minus strand of NW_012116821.1, from coordinate 4,755,437 downwards.
GATCCCATTCCCTGTTCCTTTCTGCCTTTCCACCTATCCTTCAAAGCTCAGCTTTTATTAGAGTTTCCCTAGAACCCTTTGACCAGGTAAAATCTCCCCTTTCTACTCACTGACAGCACCATAGAACTTGCTTTTGTGGTCCTTCCCATGGCTGAATTTTCATGCTTATCTCCATGGCTACTCATCCGTCACCCAGCTTGACTGTAAGCTCCATGAGGACTGGGATCACATCTGTTTTTGCTCACCTTGTATCCCTATAGCCTGACGTGTGACCTGAATCATAGCAGGAACTCGGTAGACATTTGTGAGTTCATGTGTACAAGCATGCATACATGAAGGATCTTCTTTATTCAGTAGTACCAACTTGGTAGAATGGTGATATAGTTTGGCTCTGTGCCCCACTCAAATCTCATGTTGAAATGTAATCCCCTGTGTTGGAGGTGGGGCCTGGTAGGAAGTGATTGGATCATGGGGCTGGTGTCTAATGATTTAGCACCATCCCCTAGAGCTGTCTCATGGTAGAATTCTCATGAGATCTGGTTGTTTAAAAGTGTGTAGCACCCCACTTCCCACCCTTCACTCTCTTCCTCCTGCTCCTGCTATGTAGACGTGCTTGCTTCCCCTTTGCCTTCCACCATGATTGTAAGTTTCCTAAGGCCTCCCCAGCCATGCTTCCTGTACAGCCTGTGGAGCTGTGAATCAATTAAACCTCTTTTCTTTATAAAGTACCCAGTTTCAGGTATTTCTTTATAGCAGTGCATGAATGGACTAATACAATTGCCCTCTGCAAGAAGTCAGTGTAAGCTCGGACCTATTCCCTGCTGCAGCCCACTTCCACCCAGACCCTGGCTGTACCCAGCGTGCATAAGCAGCAACTTGGCAGACAGATGTCCTCAGGCTGAGCGACACTCTAGCAAAGATAGTTTAAAAATGTTAAATTTCTCATTCTGGGCTATTGGTACAGTGAGACTAGCAATTTGTAAAAGGATATTTATGTATTGTTTCTAAGGTGAAGGAGGATAAATGCAAGTAATTTTGTAGGAAATTCAAATTTTTGTATTAATTAGTGACACTTGCCCTGTTTGTTGTTTCTTTCATTCATTCAACAGTTAAGACATTGAATGCCTTGCAATTTGCTGACATCCTAACTTCTCTAATCAGATTGTGCAGCTGGTTGGGCAAATGCAATATTAACCATTGCTGCCAGGAAAATCTCTCTAAACTCATATAATGTAATTAATCACCTTGGCCAACAGGTCATATTAGAAAGGTACCAACTGAGGGAGACTTCTCAGACCATCTCCTTCTCTTCTAATTCATGCTTGAACAATTACCCAACTATGTGACAGGTTTTGTTTGTCTGTTTTCAAAAAAAAGTTGTGTTCTGGTTACTCCAAAACGTAGTGACTAAAAACAATAATTGTACACTATCTTTCTCAGTTTCCGTGTGTCAGGAAGCTGGAAGTGGCCTGGTTGGGTACGTCTGGCTTGGAGGTCCCTCATGAGTTGTATGGACTTGGGCTGTCATCATCTGAAGGCTTGACTGGGGCTGGAGGATCCACTTCCCAGCTAATTCACTCCAGGCTGGCAAGTTAGTGCTGGCTGCAAGGTGGGGCCTCACTGCCTCTCCACAGAGCTGTTTGAATATCTTCAGAGCATGGTAGTTCGCTTTCCCTGGAGCAAGTAATGCAGGAGTCCAAGGCAGAAGTGCAATGCCTTTTCAGACGACCCTCAGAAGTCACCCACTGTCACTACCACCATATTCTATTGGTGACACAGACCAGCCTTGATTCGCCATGGGAGTGGACTACACAAACGGCATGAAGACCTTTGGTGGATCATAGAGGACCAACATGGAGACTCACTGCCACAGGCTGACACCACAACAAGACCCCTGCTTTCTTGCATATTTTCCAGCTCACTGAACCAAATGACTTGTTTTCCTTTGACTCTCCTCTGGGCTCATTCACCTTTGTTCTAGCCGAGGCTTTGCTGCTAGGAAAGGTACATGCTTGCACAGCCCTCTCAGGCCTGCTCCAGGTGGGTCATCATGAATGTAAGTTTCCTAAGGCCTCCCCACCCATGCTTCCTGTACAGCCTGTGGAACTGCGAGTCAATTAAACCTCTTTTCTTTATAAAGTACCCACTTTCAGGTATTTCTTTATAGCAGTGCAAAAATGGACTAATACAACTGCCCTCTGCAATAAGGCAATTCTGCTCCTCTAGGCCTTTTCTCTCTTATTTACACCCTGGCCTGTGGTGCCTCTCTGTCAGTGTGTCCCTGTTCTGTGTCCCTGAGAATATTTTAAAACTAAAGTTTAGCCAGGCATGTTGGCAGAAACCCACAGTCCCACGTACTCAAGAGGCAGAGGCAGGAGGATCACTTGTATCTAGGAGGTCAAGGCTGCAGTGAACAGTGACTGCACCACTGCACTTCAGCATGGATGACACTGAGACCGTGTCTCAATAAATAAATACATAAATGCGTAAGACTAGATTATAACCTTATTTGATTTTACAGCATGTATCCTTCTGTGTTCAAAAAATATGACATACATTGCAGCTCATAAATCCTACACAGTGGCCCATCCAGGACAGACTCCATTTGCAGCCTCATTTCATTTAATGGGACCCCCTGTGCAGCGTTTGCTGATGGAAACAATGCAGGGTTTCCCCCTTTACTGCTCTGATAGATCACCCCTCCTCTGCACGTTCTCACATACTTCCCTTGGCCTGGAAGGCTCCCACTCATTTTTCCCTCACTTAATCAGTTTACTCCAACAATGTTTTACAACATTTATTCAAATCTTTTTTTTAACTTTTTTTTTTTTAGACAGAGTCTCACTCTGTCACCCAGGCTGGAATGCAGTGGCACGATCTCGGCTGACTGCAACCTCCGCCTCCCCAGTTCAAGCAATTCTCCTGCTTCAGCTCCCCAGTAGCTGGGATTACAGGCACACGCCACCATGCCCAGCTAATTTTTTGTATTTTTAGTAGAGACAGGGTTTCTCCGTGTTGACCAGGCTGGTCTTGAACTCCTGAGTTATTGCCTCCACTTCTTGAGAACCTGCGACTCTGGGTTTGTGCCAACATATCTGGCTACACTCTAGTTTTAAAATATTCTCAGGGACACAGAACTCCTGACCTCAGGTGATCCGCCTGCCTCGGCCTCCCAAAGTGCTGGGACAACAGGCAGGAGCCACTGCACCCGGCTGCATTTATTCAAATCTTATGCCACTTCACATAGTTTATAATCACATGTCCTTGCTCCTGACTTCACTGCAAACTCCCACACCTATTTGGTACCCATAGGAACCACTAAGAAAGCAAAGAACATGGCCGGGCGTGGTGGCTCAAGCCTGTAATCCTAGCACTTTGGGAGGCTGACACGGGCGGATCACGAGGTCAGGAGATCGAGACCATCCTGGCTAACATGGTGAAACCCTGTCTCTACCAAAAACACAAAAAACTAGCCGGGTGTGGTGGCAGGCACCTGTAGTCCCAGCTACTCGGGAGGCTGAGGCAGGAGAATGGTGTAAACCGGCGAGGCGGAGCTTGCAGTGAGCTGAGATCCAGCCACTGCACTCCAGCCTGCGTGACAGAGTAAGACTCCATCTCAAAAAAAAAAAAAAGAAAGAAGGCAGAGAACACACTGGACCTTAGCAAAGCATTTTCAAATATCTTCGATGAATTTTTCAACAAACACTCATGGGATGCCTACTACGCATTGAGCACGGTGATAAATACTGAAGGCACATGAGAAAGAAACAGTGTCTGGAATTATTTTTTAGATGAATAATATTTTGGTATCAACAAAGTACAAGGCCCAATCATGTATTATTCACTTTCAAGTATGACTTATCTGCATGAATTAATAAATTTATTATCAAAAAGAAGTTGAAATATAGCAATGTGGTTGCTTTGTGAGATGGTTTGGCTCTGCGTCCCCACCCAAATCTCATGTCAAATTGTAATCCTCAGTATTGGAAGAGGGGCCTGGTGGGAGGTGGTTGAACCATGGGGGCGGATTTCCCCCTTGCTGTTCTCATGATAGAGTTCTCATAAGATCTGCTTGTTTGAAAGTGTGTAGCACTTCCTCCTTCTCTCCCTCTTCCTCTTCCTCCAGCCATGTGAAAATATGCCTCCCTCCCCTTCGCCTTCCGCCATGATTGTAAGTTTCCTGAGGCCTCCCCAGCCATATTTCCTGTACATCCTATGAAACTGTGAGGTAATTAAACCTCTTTAAAAAAATAAATAAATAAATCACTTAGTCTCAGGTAGTTTTTTGTCCAGTACAAGAACAGACTAATACACTTTGCATATTGCAAGAACTAGCAAACTCCTAAACAAGACTAATCAAGCTGAAAATTCTTTTCATACAGTTGTTTGCTTGGTTTATAGCCTAGCACAAAAATGTCACTGAAGTATATTTTAAACAGAAAGATGTCTTGTTCTAACTGTTGGCAAGAAATAAAATATGCCAAGTATCAAATATCACAAGGAAACTTGAAACTGCTGAGCCACCATATCAGATTATTATTACAGGTTCTCCAAGAAGACACACTCACCAGTATTCTCAAACTAGGAAGGAGAATCTGCATGGCAAGCATGGCCCCCCATCCAGGGACTGAAGGACCCACTCCCCGCATTACCTGTCCCTACCTTGCTGTGATGCTCTGAGCCCTAAGCTTCCCGTCATTCATTCAGGATTCTGTTTCTGGCTTGTTTGGGTTTGTTTTCCTCTTTACTGAAACTCACTCAGATCAGTAAGAGGAATCATCCACTGAGTATATCCACCTCCAGTCCCACCTTCCATCTGCAAGTCTGCCAGGAGCAGCTGGGTGGAATTGTGTAGCTGTGACCATCTCAGACATTTCTCCACCATGCTCCTTTCAAAATACTTACGATCCTATAAGTGTATTTCATCTTTATGTCAAAAAATTATTCAAGATAGGGTTGGAGTGAACAGAACAGAGGATTGACTACAAAGATGAAACAGAACCTGACTTCAAAAAGCAGCTTCAGAGTAGTAGGACAGAGAGATAAGAGAGGAAAAGGAACTGTAAGACAAAGTAATTAATTCCCAAGAGAAGGATATATATGTATGTGTGTCTACATACATACACATATAGATATACGTACATATTCATACACACACACTGCTTAATGCACAGGAAACATGAGACATGTTCAGGTGAGGAGACCAATGACAGGTGTCTTGAAACAGTCAGTGTTTGAGACAGACCTTGCAGGAAAGATAATAACCAGGGGAAACAGCGATGGCAGGACAGTGTCATCACCAAGACCAATGCAAGGAAGGAAAAGGAGAGTTAAGAAGTGGAGTTGGCTGGACTGGAGGATGCATGAAAGGGATTAGCAGGGGACAGGGTTTTAAAGATGGGATAGAGCTCATAATAGAAAAACTTAAAGGCAGGACTGGGGAGTTTGGGTTTACTCTGAAGGCAAGAGGAAGCCACTGAACAGCAAAGTATATCAACTGTGTCTCATAAAGGAGTAGTGAAGTATGAGTGAGACAACCTAATGGCAGTATCTTCAAAGAGATGACAAACCATACAAACCTAAGGGATTTACACTCTAAAAATCATACTTGTGCTCCAGAAACATTAATAATGCAACTAGCTGTAGGACTTATTGGCAGGAGGAAAGAATCAAGGGAGAGAAGGAGTTAAGAGGCCATTAAAATAATCCCAGTAAGAGGTCAAAAAAACCTGATTGAGGGCTTCATCAGAGAAACAAGTTCTTAGACAAGATACTATGGAGGTAGAATTAACAGAATATGATATATGTATGATGGGGGCATTGAGGGGTCTTTGGGCTTACCACAGACAGAGACTAAATCTGAGCACCTCTGACCCCCACATCAATCTGTACTCCTGCCAGACATGGGGGCTCACACCTGTAATCCCAGCCCTTTGGAAGGCAGAGGTGGGCAGATCACCTGAGGTCAGGAATTTGAGACCAGCCTGGCCAACATGGTAGAACCCTGTCTCTACTAAAAATACAAAAAAATCAACCAGGCATGGTAGCAAGTGCCTGAAGTCATAGCTACCCGGGAGGCTGAGGCAGGAAAATCGCTTGAACTCTGAAGGCGGAGGTTGCAGTGAGCCAAGATCTTACCACTGCATTCAAGCCTGGGCAACATAGCGAGACTCTATCACACACACACAAAAGAAATCTAGACTCCTGAGTGTTCTAGGTCAGAGACATCTTCTGTCACTAGCAAAAGCAAACAGAAAACCTCTTTGGAGGAAAACATCCTCAATTTAGGCCCTCAGGATTTCCACAACTTAAGATCAATAAAATATGAGATCATAAACCCTCAAAGAAATAAACACTATGAGAAGAGCCAGCTGAAATAAGATACGGTTCCCAGGTTTTCCAGATATTAGTATTTATTAGATTCAAAATATAAAATAATACATGACATGTTTAGAAAAATAAAAATAAAATAAAAAACACACAATGTTTTGAGCAGAAGCTAAATATAAAGTATAAATGAAAAATATTGCCATGGGTAATAAAAGCTCAATGGATAGCTAAATAGTAGATTAGACATGGTAGAAGAGAAAATTTGAGAACTGGAAGACTAGTTAGAAGAAATTACTAAGATTATAGCACAGAGGTACAAGCAAATGAAAAATATGAAGAAGTAAAAAGTTATGAAAAATAGAATCAATAAGTCTAGCACATGTCCAGTCAAAGTATCAGAAGAAAAGGGTTGACAGAATAGAGAAGAGACAATATTCAAAGAAATAATGGCTGAAGACTGATGAAAGATGCAAATCCACTGATATAGGACACACAACAAATGCCAAGCCAGATAAACATAACAAAATCCAAGTACACTGTATTGAGGTTAAGAACACAGAATGTAAAAAAGGTGATTAAAAGCAGCCAAAAAGTAATGAGAGAACATCTGCAAAAGGACTAAAGTTAACAGCAGACTCCTCAGCAATAGACTAAAGATGGTGGAATATCTTCATACTTCAAGAGAAAATAACTGCAAGATTAGAATTGTATACCCAGAAAAATTATCTTTCAAGAATTAAGTAAAATAAAGGCATTTTCAGACAAATAAAATTTGAGAGTACTTATTACCTACAGAACTCTACTAAAGGAACCTCTACAAGTACTTCAGGAAGAAAAGACTGACCTCAGAATAAAGGTCTGGGATGCAAGGAGAGAAATAGTGGACAAAGAATTGTGGAAATGTGCAAATAAATATAAACAAAGAGCAATTGTACAGTATAATTTTTAAATGTTTAATCATAGGGTTTGAAAAGAAGACAATACACAGAATATCTGGTTTTTTGTTTGTTTGTTGTTTGTTTTTGAGACAGAGTCTCTTACTTTGTTGCCCAGGCTGGAGTGCAGTGGTACAATCCTGGCTCACTGCAACCTCTGCCTCCTGGGTTCAAGGGATCCTCCTGCCTCAGCCACTCAAATAGCTGAGATTACAAATGTGTGCCACCACGCCTGGCTAATTTTTGTACTTTTAGTAGTGACAGGGTTTCACCATGTTGGCCAGGATGGTCTCGAACTCCTGACTTCAAATGATCCACCCACCTTGGCCTCCCAAAGTGCTGGGATTGCAGGCATAAGCCATCATGCCTAGCCAAAGAAAATACACAAAAGATGTGAATGAAAAAGAATGAAATCAGTTGGGTATGCATTGTTAAGCATGTTCAAATGAATTTCTATTGTTCAGCAGGGAAAATGGAAAGTAAACTGTATAGTTTTTTTCATTAAACACGGCAAAATTTTAAGAGTAACAACTAAAAATATAGTGTCCAACTTCTAAATAAAGAAGAGGATGTCAACATTCACTCTTCAAATATTGGTAGATAAACCAGATAAAGTAGTAGAGTATAGAAAATTTGAACCAAACAATTCCAAAGCTTAGTTTAAGTTTGGTTTAATGGTCGTATACAGAATACACACTATTCTCAAGCACACATGGAACATTTATGAAAATTGGTTATAAATTAGGCTATAAAAAAGTCATATCAAATTTCCAAAAAATAATATTATGTGTCTAGACTATGTTCTCTCACTATAGTGCAATGGAGTCAGACTTAAAAATCAAAATTTAAAATATATTTTCAGAAATCAAACATAGACAAAATCATAATACAAACTTTTAAATGCTCAGAACTGAACAATAATAAATCTTGTACATCTCATAACCAGTAGGATATTGCAAAAATGGAACATATATAGCCTTAATATTTATATATGAGGGAAATACATAGCCTTAAAGGTAAGGTTATGTGTTAGCCTTAAATATAGCTTGTATCTAAAAATACAGGATTGAAAATAAGCTGAATACCCCGTTAAAAAATTATGAGAAGATAACAAACTCGTTTTTTCAAAAAAGGAAGGAGATAATTAAGATATTAGGAGACATTAATGAAAAGGAACACAAAGGTACCATGGAGGGCATAATGCAACAAAACTGGTTCTTAGCTAAGGCTAATATAATTGCCACATATTTAATGAGACTTATTTTTTAAAAAAGATAGAATGCACAAATGAAGAGTAGTAAGATTTAAAGGAGACACAACCACACAAAGAGTAGATATTAAAATGAAAAGGCCAGGCATGGTGGCTCTTGCCAGTAATCCCAGCACTTTGGGAGGCCAAGGGGGGTGGATCACCTAAGGTCACAAGTTCCGTTAGAGACTAGCCTGCCCAACATGGTGAAACTCTACCTCTACTAAAAGTACAAAAATTAGCCAAGGGTGGTGGCACACACCCGTAATCCCAGCTACTTAGGAAGCTGAGGCAGGAGAATCACTTGAACCTGGGAAGTGGAGTTGCAGTGAGCCGAGATCACACCGCTGCACGCCAGCCTGGGCAAAAAGAGTGAGACTCCATCTCAAAAAAAAGAAGAAGAAAAAGAAAAGAAGATTGCAATGACTTATCATACTTATTTTGTCTACCTATCATAATTACTTCATCTGCTTATCAAATGTTATGTTAATAAATTTGAAAATTCATGTAAAATAAATAAATTCCTAGAAAATTATAACTTACAAAATTTGACTTAAAAACAATGGGAATGATCAATCATTCCTGGAATTATTAAATAAATGTAATAAGTAGTTAAAAATCTTCCTATAAAGAAAATAGCAGGCCCAGAAAACTTTATGGAGAAATTCTAAAAACCTTTCAATAAAAATTGTTCCAATCATCTGGAAAGATTGGAACATTTCATTTAGAAAAACTAAACAATCCCCTAGTAGCATTCTTATGAGGTTAATATAGCCTTGATGCCAAAACCAGACAAAGATGATATGACGAAGGAAAATTACAGATGATTAACTGATAAACATTGATACAACAATTCTAAACAGCTTTAACAAACCAAATGCAGCCAAGTCTGATCTTGTCCAAATTTGCTCTGTCCCAGGAATTCAGAAGAGGTTTAACATTAGAATAAATGTAATTTATCACATTTAATAGATTAATGCAGAATAACCATATGGTCTTCTCATTTGACTCACAAAAAGTATTTGATAAAATTCAACATCTTTAAAAAAATCTTAAACTGAAAACACAAGAGAGATTTCATAAACTGATGAATAGCATCCATAAAGAACCTACAGCAAACATCACTCTTAATTGTGAAATATGAGAAGCTACGGATGTCCACTATCCTGGGGTCTATTCCACACTGGAGGCCTTGGCAAGGAGCCTTTATCTACTTCAAGCCCTTGGCAGTTTCTCCTGCTGTCCGTTGCATTGCTTGGCACATGAAAGACAATCTTTTCCACGTATCTTAGTAACAAAACAAGACAACTTTATTTACTTAAGTAATCTTCCTTTCTGAGATCCTATAAAACGTCCTATAACCATATGGGAATTATTGATTAAATTTTGCTTTATATATTTATTTACATTACGTTACCATTATTTACTGGGTGTCAAGGATTTTCAGCAACACTCCTGTTCCTATGTAAAACCTTGAAAAGTCCTCGTTCCAGTCCTATAAATCTCTCTCCTCTAGACAATTTCCATTTTTTTTTATCTCAACCAAAGTAGGTGAAGTGAGGAGACAAAAATCAAATGTATAAATGTTTTCCTTTAATTTTACAGGAAATGTTTCAAGAAGTTGGGTGTGGGCATGGCTTCATTTCTTCACACTGTCCCCAGTACACACAATTGTTGGTGACTGTGTACTCGCTGTGGTTCATCTTTACTTATGTTCATCTTTTCTTTATTTAGATTTTCCAAAAATCACCTAGATATTTTTTTCCACACAGGCAAGGAGCCCTCTGTGCACAGAGGACATTATTTTAGTGATATTATTTGCCCAGTTAGAGAATCTGAATTCTTTTTCACATGCCTTCAATTCAAATCACAAATTATGCTACATCTACAGATGGTTTTCCTAAGAATAAAGTAATTGGCAAACATGATGTCAATTAAAGGAACTTTTTGTATCATGCCTGTCTATTCTTTTGCTGGTGTTTGTTGGTGATGTCATTATTTACAGTTGCTAAGGTGATCATGTAAGAATGCTTGGTTTTGGAATACTTAGTGTACAAGTTGTGGCTCACATCCTTATGAATTACTTCACTTACAAATGAAATTGATTTGACATTAGATCATTTTATCAGTTATACCTCTGACAAGTTAATATAAGCCAGTTGTTTTCTGGCAATAATAAATAAGTTATTTGTTGGCCAACCCACTATTGCAAGCAGCATTTCCCTCACTTGAAAGTAAGCAACATCACTCTATCAGGAAATTGAAGTGGTATTGTATTAGGAAAATTGAATAAAAGGAGACTCTGTTCATAACACCACAGAACTATTTAAAGCAAATCAAAATAAAAATGAAGCCCAGACGTTTCCAATTGTGAGTAGAAACACAAATGCTACCTCCTACTGGAGGACAATTAGAGGTATTTGTCAAAATATTAAACGAACATATCCTTTAGATCATTGGCAAACAATAGAGACACAGTCCGGCTAAATTAAGTAAAAAACAAACAAAAAACACAGGGTATTTGAAAAATGTCGAAGAGCTCCCTGGATTAAAGAAAAGGCTGAATAACAAGGTCTCCAGAAGAACAAGATCAGAAAAGCTCTAGGGCAGAAATAGTTGCCAATTTCTCTAAGGCACCTCTTTCTGGACAAATCGTTTCCAATGATTTTCCATTTTTGTGTTTCTTTTCTTTTGTTTTTATTATACTTTAAGTGCTAGGGTACATGTGCACAACGTGCAGGTTTGTTACATATGTATACATGTGCCATGTTGGTGTGCTGCACCCATTAACTCGTGCAAAAACATGCCAACATTTTTGTGTTTCTTAAAAATTCAAGTTCCCAGGTGGAAGCATCTGATTGGGTTACTTTAGGTGGCATGACTTCCCTTTTCCACAAGAGGGCAGCATACAGAGTTCTCTGGACGCTGGACAAGCACAAACCACATAGATTTGTTTCAATAGAAAAACAGAAGACAAAAATTAGACATATTTTCTTATTACATCTCCATTTCCCCCAAAAGAAAATGGAGGTGTTATTATCAGAAAGAGAGAGAATGAAAGACAGGCAGATAAAAACACTTGCTCAATCTTCTTTGCAATAGCAGCTCCACTCCAGTGACTGTTCCAGACTGTTGGTAGAAGTCCAACTTGCTACCTCAGATATAAAGAACATGTTCATTTAATATTTTGACAAATCCTTCTAATTAGAGAACAATTAGAGGGATTGGGGACATTCAGAACCAACACTGGTTTCATCACGTGTTTTCTGATCCCACCCCCTCCGCACCTGTCCTGGGCTGCTTGAAACACCTATTCAACCTTAAAGACTCAGCCCAAGGTTTACCTGCTCTGAGAAACCTTTATATCACTGACAAACAATAGAGACACACTCTGGCTAAATTAAGTTAAAAACAACACAGTGTTCGAAGAATATGAATGTCACACAGATGATGGATAGTGTTTTTGCAATATTACTTTTAATAATAAAAGTAAAAAGAATACAGAGTCCCATCAATAAAGCCGTAGTTACGCAAAGTATTGTTCATCCAGACTACAGAATTCTGGGAGCCACTAAAGTCAATGGAGTGAAGTTATACGGATGCAGGAAGCCCTTGAATGCATATCAGCAAGTGGATAAAGGAAGTTTCAGAAGAGCTTGTGAAGTCTAAACATGTTTCTGTAGAACTATAAATGATGAACATTGAACAGGAAAACTCATGAGATCTAATAAGAAAGCTTCCTTATTTTTATCTTTCACTGTTCCTTTAAAATATGTACAGTGGGAAAAGTTCTTCCCCTGACTCAGGGAGGAAACCCAGGCAGTGTCACAACTCCTGTGAATTTGTGAGTAATAAATAAATCCTATGGTTGGTCTAAGTCAGAAACACAGTGTCAATTCAGTGACTACAAATGTCAAATCCTATGTAACAGGCTGGGCGCGGTGACTCATACCTGTAATCCCAGCACTTTTGGAGGCCTAGGTGAGCAGATCACAAGGTCAGGAGTTCCAGACCAGCTTGGCCAACATGGTGAAACCCCATCTCTACTAAGAATACAAAAATTAGCCGGGCCTGGTGGCGCGTGCCTGTAATCTCGCTGCTCAGGAGGCTGAAGCAGGAGAATTGCCTGAACCCGGGAGACAGAGGTGGCCGTGAGCTGAGATCACACTACTGCACTCCCGCCTGGGCAACAGAGTGAGACTTTGTCTCAAAAAAAAAAAAAAAAAAAGTCCTATATAGTAATAAAAATTCCAAAGGATTTAAAATCGGATTCTCTGCTACCGCCCAGCTGGAGCCCTCTGTACCTGGAAGACTGCAGAGTGTGAAGCCTTCTCTTCCTTCCTTTGATTTTTCCAGACCCTTCCAGAATCACGGTAGGAAAAGGAGTAGGAAGAACAGGAACGGGAATGCTCTTGCCCAGTTGGAAATGTTTTAGGCTCGCCTCACTCTCTCTCATACATGCCTCTGTGAGTTTCTAGAGGCTTCTCTGGGAAATATTCCACAGCGCTTTTTACACGATGCTGGCTGAATGCTTGCGTCAGATGGCTGGCGCCTTCCCTGCTCTTCTTCAGGAGTCTCACCCATGTGGATTCTCAGGGTTGGCAATCCCATTAGAATTTAGTCCTGTGAGACGTGTTTTGGACTTCTGGCCTCCAGAATTGTGAGAGAAAACATTTGTGTTGTTTGAAGCCCCTGCGATTGTAGCAATGTGTTACTGCAGCAAGAGGGAACATGCACCTAGACTGGGGAATATCCTGTATTTCTCAGACCCCTTTCATTTAGCTCAGTGGGGAAAGTGACTGAGTTTGAGTTCTGGCCAGTGGAGTGTAATGAAAGTGACATGCATTACTTCAAGTCCTGGCAGGTAAAACATCCAGAGGACAGTCCATGCTTCTGGTGGTCGGCCTGTAGAATGGAGAAAATCCAGCAGCAGACTCTGAGGCCCTTGGGGACAGCCAAGTTAACAGGAGGAAGGACCCTAAGTCCCAAAACACCCCTCACTCTGTCCTGCATTACCATCTGATATGAACAAGAAATACGCCTTATTACAGTAGGTCACTAAAATCTTGGGACTGTTTGTTAAAACAGCTAATGTTTAATCTACTTTGAACACCCAGAATTCTATTTCTTAAATGGTAAGATACATAAGAGCAAATTCTGGTTGAGCTTGACCAAACTACTTTAGGCCAGTTTATTTCCTGGTTTACTTCCCAATAGCTCAAATATCTAGGGGGGTAAATCCACACGTGATCTCCTAAACCTAAGTGTTGAAGCCAGAAGTGGGCAGTAAACAATGCCAGCTGTCTTCTCACACAAGTTGTATTGGTCAGTGTTCTTCAGAGGGGCGGAACTAATAGATAGGATACAGGTATATATAAAGGGGAGTTTATTACAGTGTATTGATTCACACGATCACAAGGTGAGGTCCCACAACAGAGTGTCTGCAAACTGAGGAGCAAGGAAGCCAGTCTGAGTCCCAAAACCTCAAAAACAGAGAAGCCGACAGTGCAGCCTTCAATCTGTGGTCAAAGGTCCGAGAGTTCCAAAGCTGAGGAACATGGAGTCTAACGCTCGAGGGCAGGAAGTATCCAGCACGGGAGAAAGATGGAGGCCAGAAGACTAAACCAGTCCAGTCTTCCCACGTGCTCCTGCCTGCTTTATTCTGGCCAAGCTGCCCAGACTGAGGGTCGGTCTGCCTCTCCCAGTCCACTGACTCAAATGTTAATCTCCTTTGGCAACACCCTCACAGACACACCCAGGAACAATACTTTGCATCCTTCAATCCGATCAAGTTGACACTCAATAAATATTAACTATCACACAAGTACACTGGGTCCTCATTATTCACGGTTCTGATTTGTGAATTAGCCTACTTTATAAAATTGAGTTGTAACCCCAAATCAGTGCTCATGGTGCTTTCAAGGTCATTCTCAGACATGTGCAGAGTGGTGAAAAATGTGAATCACCCAACTGACACATTCTCAGCTGAAGTCTAACAAGGTGACACTTTGCCTTCTTGTCCCAGCTCTGACAGTGTAAACAAGTGTCCTTTTCACTACTTATTTAGCACCATGCTTTTCACATTTTTGGTGGCCTTTGTTGATGATTTCGCTGTTTAAAATGGCCCCCAAGATCGTGCTGAAGTGCTGTCTAGCGTCCCTAAGTGCAAGAAGGCGGTGCTGTGCCTTATGGAGAAAATACGTGTGTTACAGAAGCTTCATTCAGGCGTGAGTCACAGCGCTGTTGGCCATGAGCTCTATGTTAATGCATCCATGACGTATGTTAAATAAAGTGTCTTTAAACATAAGCACACACTTAGAAAAAGGTATATATTGATGGGTTGACGAAAATGTTGTGATCAGAGATTCACAGGAAACTAACCCTGTGTTTCCCCTAGGAGCCAAGCTTCATGCTAATTCAGTGTTAATAGCAAATGTATAGACCGTAACCACCATGCATAATGATAATAAGCTGTACTTTAGTTTTGATTGTTTGCAATTCAGAGAAAAGATGACCTATTCTGATTTTTAAACTTATAATGGAAAAGTCTACACTCTCCTTAGGAAACCTCTCTAATTTCAAAGCTTCAGCTATGACCCACAAAGATGGTTTGTGATATGGTTTGGATTTGCGTCCCCACCCAAATCTCATGTTCAACTGTAATCCCCAATGTTGGAGGAGGGGCCTGGTGGGAGGCGATTTGATCATGGGGACGGATTTCCCCCTTGCTGTTCTCGTGATAGTGAGTGAGTTCTTGTGAGATCTGGTTGTTTAAAAGTGCACAGCACCTCCCCTGTGCTCTCTCTTCCTCCTGTTCAATCCCCTTCACCTTCTACCATGATTGTAAGTTCCCTGAGGCCTCCCCAGCCTTGCTTCCTGTAGAGCCAATTAAGCCTCTTTTCTTTACAAATTACCCAGTATCAGATAGCTCCTCATAGCAGTGCGAGAACAGACTGATACAGTTTATATTTTCAGCCCCCATCTTTCCTTTGAGTTCAGCTCCCCTTGTCCAGCTTCCTATTGGGTATTTCCACTTGAATTTCCTATTATTGTCAAAATCTAAATGACAATACTCCATGTAATTTTCATTGTTCTCTCTGAACGCTAGGCCCATAACCATTAACACCCTCTGTTTCCATTATGGTCCTCCATTTTCCAAAGCTCTTAGGCACAGAAATCTTAGGCACTATCTCACCTTACCTAGTCAATCCATCACTAAGCCCCCTTGGTTTTAATTGTGGAATCTCTTACCCTTTCATTCCATTCTCACTCCTACCACCCTAGTCAGGTTCCTCTCACTCCACACCTAGGTAAGTGTGATCGCATTCTAACTGAAATCCCTTTCCAGCACTCCAGACCATCCTGTACCTTAGTATAAGACTGACCTTCCTAAAACACCTTTCCAACATGTATGTCTGAGTTGACATTTGCCTCCACTCCTACAATTTTACCTACTGTCTATCTGATCTAGTCCCACATTTGCACTGGCTATTCTATGGGTCCCTGAAACCCAGCACATTCCGTCAGAATGCATTATGTGTTCTCCCTGTTCTTCACTAGGCTGAGATTGCTGGCTGATTACCAAACCCACTTCTACTGCTACTAATAAACATAGGAAGAAAAGTTTTTAAAAGTTCTATAACATGTTTATACGTACTATTCAAGGATTAGCTTCTAAAGTACTATTTACCTAGGGCCATTATGTGCCAGGCACTGAGTTTATAACTTTGTCTACCTTATATATTTTACTCGTCAGGACAATTCTATGAGGTTCCATTATTATTCCCATTATACGGGTGATGAACAGACTCAGAGACCATCTATTTTAACGCTTCAACATTCAAGTGCAAATACATTGAGTCCAATCATAACTAGAGAGTCTCAAAGACTAAAAGCATTTCAAGAATTCTTAATGATGAAATAAGATTTTGCAAATAACTCATACTAGACAACAGATGCAAAATATTTTTATAAAATTACAGTAATAATGAAAAAATTCTTTATTTTAAATATTGTGGTCTATCGATAATAGCCTAGAAGCACCCAGCCTTAAAACAAAAGCAATCTGTCTTTTATGCAAGAATTGTTGCCAGAGCAGGAAGCTAAGACATGGCGCACCACACTGCTTGGGTCAACATCGTAGGCTTCTGTTGACAAGACACTTGACCTTGGCTGAGTTATTTAACTTCCCTGCACCTCAGCATCCTCCACTGTCAAATAAGATACAAATCATTCCTTCCTTATAGAATTGTTGTGAGGATTAAAATGGATTAATATTAGATTGAATCCTATGAAGTTGCAAATATTCAACTATTTTTTAACCTATAAAAACAACCATTACAGACTGGGTGCGGTGGCTCACGCCTGTAATCCCAGCACTTTGGGAGGCCGAGGCAGGCAGATCACGAGGTCAGGAGTTTGAGACCAACCTGACCAACATGGTAAAACCCCATCTCTACTAAAAACACAAAAGATTAGGCAGGTATGGTGGCACGTGCCTGTAATCCCAGCTTCTCAGGAGGCTGAGGCAGGAGAATTGCTTGAACCCAGGAAGTGGAGGTTGCAGTAAGCCAAGATTGTGCCATTGTACTCTAGCCTGGGTGACAGAGTGAGACTCTGTCTCAAAAAAAAAAAAAAAAAAAACAAGCCCACAATCCTTACAGATAGCTCAACTTAAGTAATATACAAGGTACTTAACCATATAAATCCAGCATATTGTTAGCACCAAGTTCAATGTCAACTATCACAGGGAAACAGTTTGAACATATCTAGCAGGCACACCCTGATTCCCAGCCTGCTCCTTTAGCAGACATGGATAATTAGTCTCAGAACACCCCTCAGTTAACATCCAATCAATCTAAGAACCCCTCTCAAAGCAGCATTTGTGCAGCCTCAACCCGGCTGTGGTTTTATATCTACTCCCAAAGGAATTTTCACTACCAGCATCCAGCGTGGAAACCTCAGGAAGAGTTTTAAATCACAATAGAGTCATGGTCTCCGAAGATAATTTTCTTAGGCTTTTCATAATGTATGCCTTTATTGCTAAAAATCCAAAAAGATTTTTTAACAATATGATGAAGATGACTTATTATTTGAGACATTAATCTGATATTTCTGGAATTATAACCATTTTATGTGTATGGAAAATCAAGGAAAGAGGCTCTGTTCTTTACCCAAAGCAAAAGAACTAAGCTGGGGGGGCGGAGCAAGATGGCCAAATAGGAACAGCTCCAGTCTCCAACTCCCAGCGCCAGCGACACAGAAGACTGGTGATTTCTGCATTTTCAACTGAGGTACTGGGGTCAT
>NW_012116821.1:4628395-4730427 GCF_000951035.1 Colobus angolensis palliatus | reverse complement strand
AAAAAAAGTATAAAGACGAGGAAGATGGCTTAATAAAGACAATCTGAAAGAAAACAAAAAAAAAAGAACTAAGCTTAGGCACTCACTCTGGGGTAACAATTTTTGGCTACTAACAATTTTTCAGCTGTCAGGTAATACCAACAGTTGCAGAGCCACATGACACAAATAAAGAAAAAAAGAGAAAAATTTTAATACGTTTTAGTTTCCTGCGATTGTTTGAATATTTGTCCCCTCCAAAGCTCCTGTTATTGTCACAGGGTTAAGAGGTTGGATCTTTAAGAGGTGAGTAGGCCAGGAGGTTTCTGCCCTCATGAACAGAGTAATGGTGTTATCACAGCAGTGAGTTCTTTTAAAATGATGCATCAGCCCCCTTTTGTGTCTCTTATCCTCTCTTACCCTTCCACCATGAGATAACCCAACATAAAGGCCCTCACCAGATGCTGGTACCTTGATCTTGGACTTCCCAGCCTCCAGAATTGTAAGCCAATTAATTTCTGTTTATTAGAAATTACTTAAGCTTGGGTATTCTGTTATAGTAGCAGAAAATGGACTTTATTTCCCAAATAGATTAAATATTTGGAGCCAGAGTATAAGAAATCATTAGAGTCAGGTTTCATTTGGTTTAAATTTATAGTCAAGACGAGTCAAAATTTTACTACAGGTGCAAGAGCTCCCTGAGATATCAATTACCATCAATTATGGTGCACTCAGTCTTTGTTGTTGCTTGAAAGAAGGAAAATATAATTGAAGGGTAATAACTCAAATACAAAGGAGAAGTCAAGGTGCAGAAAGTAGTGGGAGGGTCAGATGTTCTAAAGGCTATTTTTATCTACTTCAAAGCCCACCTTTAAAGCAATTACTGCTGCTGCATACAGCTGCAAAGGTTGTACGAGAGGCTTCATTCCAAATACATACAGTGCACATTTCATTTTAGTGAAACAAAAGTAATCGAGTCTTTTAGTCTACTATGTTGTGAGTCTCTGAGGATAAGAAGAGCATTTTCTTCATCTTTGTATCCACAGCCTATAACAGTTTCCCCACAATTTAGAGGTGTTCAATAAAATGTTTGGGCAGAAACAAAATCTCACAAATTATTAGGTACAGCCAAACCTGTATCAAACAACAAAGTCAAAGTTTTCTATGACTTCATCATTAAAAAGAAAAATAAACAAACAGTGACCTAAGATGAATATAAGAATATAAAGTAGAGTCAAACATGGTAGCTCACGTCTGTAATCCCAGTAACTCAGGAGGCTAAGGTGAAAGGATTGCTTGAGACCAGAAGTTTGAGATCAACTTGGGCAACATAGTGAGACCCATCTCTACAAAACATATTTTTAAAATATTAACCAGGCACCGTTGTGGTGTATGCCTATAATGCCAGCACGTTGGAAGATCAAGCAGGAAGATTGCTTGAGCCCAAGAATTCAAAGCTACGGTGAGCTATGATTGTGCCACTGCACTTCAGCCTGGACAACAGAGCAAGACCCCATCTCAAAAAAAGAATATAAGGTAAATAAACAAAATTAATGCTTTTCCCATGTATATTAACAATAATCTATTACAGACTGAAATATAAAAGATTCCCTTTATAAAAGCAATGAACTCATAAATTACCTAAGAATATTTTTAATGTTTATTGAGACCAAAAATGGAGAACTATTGATCTTTATCTAGAACCTTTAAAAAAAAGGCTTAACTAAATGAAGAGATACTTTACTCATCAGATATAAATCGCCATAGATGATAAGATGTACCATTATTGTGTGTAACACTAAGAAATAAAGCACTGCCAGTTAAGTTATGAAACATCATCTACTGTAAATAAATCCTAATTTCAAACATGTTGTAATGTGGGGGCAGGGGAAGTTTCTTAGCCTCGGTGAAATACGTTATGTTCTAAAATATGAAGACTGAATGTGATAAAGATATTGATTCTTCCCAAATTAAAGTATGAGTTAAATGTACTTCTGATGGGACCATAAATTGTCGTAACTTATCTAAATATTTAAGTAAATTGTTACATATTCACTAACATATAGCAAGAGACTTAAGATGTTTACTACATTTAATTTCTGTGAATTTTAAGAAATAATCAGATTTATGCAAAAAGATGTCCACTCCATCACTTGAAAAGTGGAAAATTAAGTCTGGGCAATGTGGTGAAATCCCATCTTTATAAAACAATTAGCTAGGCATGCTGGCATGTACCTGTAGTCCCAGCTATTCCAGGGGCGAGGTGGGAGGATCACTTGAGTGTGGGAGGTCAAGGCTGCGGTGAACTGTGCTCACACTATCACCCTCCAGCTTGGGTGACAGAGTGAGACCCTTTCTCAAATAAAAAAAAAGAACCTACAAATCCAATAATGGGGGGTTGATAGTATAAAATTTAGTACATGTATATGATTACATATTTAGCTATTAAAATTCAGTTTATACATAATTTTTAAAGATATGAAAAATATATAAATATAAAGGTATAAAGTTATAAATAAGGGTATAAAACCATATATGCATGTATCCATTTTAAAGTACACATAGAAAGAAATGAAAATACATGTATGAAATTTCGTCACTAGTTATATTCTACAACAACAAAATACCTTTTCCTTTTCCAAAATACATCAATAGACATGCTATTAAAACAAAATGAAAGCCCATTTTGAAAAGCCTAAAACGTGACTTACAAGAACTACAGGCATCCTGGGGCAAAAAAAAAAAAACAAGTTTATTCAGGGCTGTGATGATTTGGTAATGTGTCAACATGACTAGGATAAACTACACTTCCCAGAATTCCCTTTGATATTGTTTGGCTGTGTCTCCACCCAAAATCTCATCTTGAATTATAATAATCCCCATGTGTCAGGGGCGGGATCAGGTGGAGATAATTGAATCAAGGGGGCAGTTCCCCCCAGGCCATTCTCATGATAGTGAGTGAGTTCTCATGAGATCTGATGGTTTTATAAGGTGCTTCCCCCTTCACTTGGCTCTCTTTCTCTCCCCTGCTGCCATGTAAAGAAGAAAATGTTGGCTTCTCCTTCACCATGATTGTAAGTTTCCTGAGGCCTCCCAAGCCATGCAAAACTATGAGTCAATTAAGCCTCTTTTATTTATAAATTGCCCAGTCTCAGGTATGTCTTTATTAGCAGTGTGAGAACAGACCACTAATACACCCTTGCTGGAAGTTTCTAGTTAGGAAGGCCACAAAAGTGATCATTGTGCAAGATTTGGAGGGAGAAAGGAAAAAACAGCTGTGCGTGGCTCGCACGTTGTCACTTAAATGTTGCCTCCCTCATTGTCATGAAGGGGTGGCCACCAGGTCTGCAGCTGTGCCTCCTTCCTGGGATTCCCTCTCCAGCCTCTCTGATTCTTGGGCCAGATGTGCTTGTATCTAGCGCCTAGCTCCTACCAATGGTCCAGCTTTTGCAGAACACCCAAGCCATTGAGGTCAGAACAATGACAGTGGACATGGCTTCCAGTGTCCTGCTCTGCTCTGAGTTTTTTCTTGGTTTCCAAGAATCTTTCTTTCCTCTCTGCCTGCCCTGCAGTCTTCAACCTTCAGC
The DNA here is from genome assembly GCF_000951035.1 of Colobus angolensis palliatus. Classification (NCBI taxonomy): domain Eukaryota; kingdom Metazoa; phylum Chordata; class Mammalia; order Primates; family Cercopithecidae; genus Colobus; species Colobus angolensis. Next base: position 4,726,864 of record NW_012116821.1, on the reverse strand, counting down.
ATCAGACATGAAAGCAACAGCCCTAAGGTAGGGACCTCTCAACCAGCTCCCAGAATTGTGTAGAGTCAAGTGTCTATAACAAAGCCCTTAATATTTGTGTGTGTGTGTTTGTGAGTATGTGTTTTCATGTGTGGAATATATATCAATAGCTGGATGATAGATAGAAGATAGATAATAGATAAGTGATGGATGAATCGATGGATCAACAGATAGAAAGATAACTGATAGACAGAGATATGTCTATTTCCCTCAGTGGTTCTGCTTCTCTGACTGAACCCTGACTGATACAAGGGGCTTGTCAACATTATCATTGCCAATATCATTGCCAACAATATCAATCATAAAAGTATTGGCTTTCTAAGGTCATGCTCTGTGTAAGCCAAGTCTTTAAAATGATTCATTTATTTTCTCTTTCCTTCATAATTACTGAGGCAAGTATCATCCTCCCCATGTTATAAATTGGAGAAGAAACAGCAGTCCCTTAAGGAACAATGGTCGGATGCACCCATCTTTCAAGAGTTACTGTGGAGGAAAGACAAAAAGAGGACCTAAAGGGCAAACTGGTCCCCTACCTTCGTTTATCTTTATCAGAGGCCAAGGGGCCACCTCAGTGTCTGGGCCAGATTAGGGACTCTGTAAATATGATACATTTGGTTCATAAAAATTAAATCCCTTGAATGTTTTGCTTTGAAGAGCTGACTTCTCTTTGCTTTGTTAAACAAAACTCTTCTGATTACTTCTAACCAGGCTTGAATCAGGGATTACTTGGCAAGCTTAAAAGTGAAGCAAGTCAAAGCAAAGCATAAATTGAGGGCGTGATTTTTGCATGGGGTTTTTTTATGTATTGGTTTAACCAACTCCTTTACTTTCCTGAAGGTCTAAGATATTTCGGACCTTACGCAAGAATACACATGCATTGCAGAAACTCCCTGAACCCATAAAAGTTTAATAGGCCAAATACCATAGAGCTGCATTCTGCATCATCAATTGGTGGGTGTCCCTCTACTTATAGTGGGTATGGATTCCAGTGCTCCAATGCATGGATGCAGGAAACAGAACTTTCTTTATCTTCTGTACCTCAGCTGGATATCTATTTTGATACCCAATCCTACCAGGATGAGGAGGAACAATATCAGTCAACTCAAGGTCTCCCCTCTCCTTTCCCCGGAGCTGTGTCTAAGTTCTAGGACACCTAAAGCGTGCAGAGTCTTTAGGGAAGGCACCGCCGGCCCTCATTTCCTCTGTTCACTCAAGCCCCTCATGTTCCTGATTACATCATCCTTTGTACCCAGCAGTTGTCCTCATGACTTCTATGCCATACATAAGGACATAGGGACTTTCGGCAGCTCCAGCAGCCCAGGGGGCACCTGGCTCAGAGAGGCTGGACCCAGCACACAGCCTGTCCCCACCCTGTTCTGCTACTTGAATGGTGCATGGGAGAAGTCAAGCGGCAAGGAGGACCTGAAGATGACACATGGGCTGATAGGTTCCAACTAATTTCCTGCCCCACAATTTATTAAACTTTGTCATCTATATGTTTCGCAGGTTTGGGCAAGAGTTGGATTCCCTCCAGGACCTCAGCTGGGCCTTACGTCCCTACATGCCCTTGCTCCTAGCAGAGTTCCCACCTGGACACTCTCACTGTTGCTAATAATACTGTGTGGATAACCTCTATTGAGGTATGTCTTAGGGTTCATACCATAAGGGCCCGTGTCTGAAGGTAGAATTTCCAGAAGTAGACCCTAAGATAACGATTTGTGATATGGTTTGGCTGTATCCTCACCCAAATCTCACCTTGAATTGTAGTTCCTATAATCCCCATGTGTCCTGGGAGGAAAAAAGTGGGAGGTCATTGAATCATGGGGGCAATTACCCCCAGGCTGCTGTTCTTGTGATAGTACATAAGTTCTCACGAGCTCTGGCAGTTTTATAAGGGATTTTTCCCCCTTTTGTTCAGCACTTCTCCTTCCTGCCACTATGTAAAGAAGGACATGTTTGCTTCCCCTTCCACCGTGAGTGCAAGTTTCCTGAGGCCTCCCCTGCCCTGCAGAACTGTGAGTCGATTAAACCTCTTTCCTTCATAAATTACCCAGTCTTGGGCTGTTCTTTATAGCAGCATGAGATGGACTAATACAATTTGTGTGTAGGTGATTTCTTGATTATGATGCCAGTACTCCCAGGGCAAATGAGGAAGGGAGTGAGAAAGGCAGGATGGGGAGGAGGAGGAGGCCAGGCAAAGGCCCCGCGGAGAGCAGCTCCAGTTGACCCTGCCGAGGAGCCCTGTGGTGTAAAGCTTAGGTGGTCCTGCAGGAGGCAGGAGCTGGGCTCCCAGCTGCTCCCCCAGCCCGAGGGCAGTCCTTCAGAAAGGGTAGGGAAGTGCAAGGAACTGGTGAGGGGGCTCAAGGGAATCTGTGAAGAGCCTTGGCATTGACCAAAGTCCAGCACCCTCCAACTGACTGCACAGGGGATGCAAGGAGCTCTGAGGGCAGGTATAGGAGGGAATGGGTGCCAATGATTCAGTGGCTGTGCACACAGGGCCAACAGAGTGAAGAGAAGAAAGGGCTTTTTAAAAAACTTTAAACAAGCGTGTGCAGTCCTCGTGTTCTCTGAGATTCTTTACCATGGAATGTCAGCAATAGTGTGACTTTTTGAGCAATGGCTTTAAGCTTAAAATTTATCAAATAGACAGACCACAAGAATTTCACACAATGCAGATAGCGATTGTCAATAACACCTAACATCAGTTGTCATGTGGCAGGATGCACCATGGAAAACTATCTTTGTCTGAAATTCACTTTACAGGCATTTGAGGGCCCACAATGTATTTTGTATTTATTCATATAGATGCGTTATCTATTTTCAGAAAAACAATGATCTCATAAAAATTCAGAAATTCTTTTAAAATATTCTAAATATTATATTTTTAAAGGAGCATTTGTTCTAGAAAATTTGGAAAAGTTAGACAGGAGATCATTACTTCTAACTTTTTGAAGCACCTTTTTCCTTATCTAGAACAGCATAGCTCAAGGTGTACAAGTGTGGTTCCACACCAGCAGCAGCTGCCTAACCCAGGAACTTGTTAGAAATGCAAGTTCTCAGGCCCCACCCCACACTGACTGAATCAGAAACTCTGGGGGTGCAGCCCAGCAGTCTACATTTTTACAAGCTCTCCTGGTGATTCTAATGCACACTGAAGTTGTTTGAGAACCACTGATTTAGAAAAGCAAGAAAATGAGTTTAAGCTTACAATATGGAAGGGGGAATCCATAGGAAACGTTCTGATTACCAATTTTGGATTTAGAGTTTTTCTGATAACCTCGCTGAGGCTGTACATAAGATGGATTTTATTTTCAAAAAGACAGTACCTCTAATGATTTTCTCATTCCAAAAATTTATGCGTTTATCTTTAAATGTCAAGCAATTATTAAAATGGCAAAAGTCCAAAAACACTGTTAACACCAAATGCTGGTGAGGATGTGGAGCAACTCTCATTCATTGCTGGTGGAAATGCAGAATGGTGCAGTCACCTTGGAAAACAGTTTGGCAGTTTCCTACAAACCCAAGCTTACCCTTCACCAGACAATCAAGCAATTGAGCTCCTTGGTATCCATCCACAGAAGCTGAAAACTTACATCCACATAAAAATCCACACACAGATCTTTGTAACAGCTTTATTCATCATTGCCAAAACTTGGAAACAACCAAGATATCCATCAGTGGGTGAATGGATAAATACACTGTGGTACGTCCAAAGAATGGGATATTTAGTAGCACTCAAAAGAAATGAGCCATCAAGCCATGAAAAGACATGAAAAAACCTTAAATGCATATTGCTAAATAAAAGAAGCTGATCTAAGAAGGCTACACACTGTGTGATTCCAACTCTATGACATTCTGGAAAAGACAGAATTATGGAGACGGTACAAAGATACATGGTTGCCAGGGGTTAGGGAGAGGGATAAATAAGCAGAATGCACAGGATTTTCAGGGCAAGTAAGTACTCTATATGATATGGTAATGATGGATACAGGTTATTATATATTCATCAAAACCCATAACATTTACAACACCAACAGCGAACCCTAATATCAACTCTGTTCTCTGGGTGATGATGATGTGTCGATGCGGGTTCACTGGTGTACAAATGACCCACTGGTGGTGCGGGAAGGTGAGAGCCAGGGAGGCTGTGCCTCTCGCAGGGTGGGGGGTGGGAGATATGCTTGCACTCTCTGTATTTTCGGCTCAATTTTGCTGTGAACCCAAAGCTGCTTCAAAAAATTAAGTCTTTTTTTTTTTTTTGAGGCAGAGTCTCGCTCTGTTGCCCAGGCTAGAGTGCTGTGGTGCAATCTCGGCTCACTGCAAGCTCCACCTCCTGGGTTCACGCCATTCTCCTGCCTCAGCCTCCCAAGTAGCTGGGACTACAGGCGCCCGCCACCACGCCCGGCTAATTTTTTTGTATTTTTTTTAGTAGAGACGGGGTTTCATGGTGTTAGCCAGGATGGTCTCGATCTCCTGACCTCGTGATCCACCCACCTCGGCCTCCCAAAGTGCTGGGATTACAGGCGTGAGCCACCGCACCTGGCCAAAATTAAGTCTATTTTTAAAAAGCCACAAAATAAAGAAAGGAATATATAACGAAGAATGTAAAAAGCACCCTCAAATCCTACTATCCAGAAAAAAATCAGTTAACATTTTAGCATATATTATTCCAGATTTTTCTATGTACACCTTCGTATAGTTATACATATATGTTTTTACCAAAAGAGGACCCTACTAGACGTGCTGTTTTGTAAAGTTTTGCAAACTGTTTTCTTAGTTTAAAAATATGCATCATGACTATCTTTTACCACAAATAAGTAGAGGTCTACTATGCTATTTTAATGTCCGCATAGTATTCCATGGAAAGAAACAACATAATTTTCACTACTGCCTTCTTACTAAATATGTTTCCAACATTTCACTGTTATAATGAATGCTGCCATGGCATCCTTGCCCTAACACCCTTGTGTGCTCAGTTGGGCAAGTATTCTGCAAATCTCCCCCAGAATCAGGTGGCCCCAGTCCTGCCTGTGGGGCAGCACACAGAGGACAAAACGCCAGAACTGCCTACTCCCATCCCAGCATCTTCTCCCATTCCCCAATTTCTCCCTGCTTTTCTTCTCTCCTCTCCCCTCTTCCCTTTCTTCTTTGTCTTCTATCTCTGTCTCTCAAAGAGAAGCTTTAAGAATGAGACAATCCCCTTGCCTCCCTTTTTCCTCTATGCCAAACTCTGGAATAGAATGCAAAGATGAAAATGATTGTATTTTAAAACTCTAGTTTCTGATCTGTCTTCCCACATTTTCTCTTCTTCTCCTGAGGAAAAATTCTGCCTGCCCCTGTGGGAAAGTTGCCAGTGAATTGTCCTATCCTGGCTGAGCCCCAAGGCAGGTCTCATGTCTATTCTATTCAGGATCCATGAACGCAACTTGCACAGGTGCACAAATGCCTACTTCTTCTTTCAGGGTAAGGCAAGAAAAAAGGAGGCAAAGGAATGGAGAGGGGAATCAAAGAGAGTGGAAGGAGAAGAGAATGACAGGGAGGTGGAAAGTGGGGGAGTCTCACAGAGATCAAAATAAAGCCGCAGCCTCCACCCCTCCCCACCAGTAGTGCCAATCACATTCGACACCCCTTTACAGAGACATCCACGCAATTGTGCGTCCCAAAATCCTCAGGCCTTTTTTTCTTTATGATCTCAAGTAAAATTCTGTTTTTGCTACAATGGCTGCAGGCCACAGTAAATAATATCTCCAGCAATTTCAGCTTTCAATGTCGCCACAATCCTTGTGCCAAATTTAATCAGAAAAGCTGAAGTTGCAACCCCCTCAGCTATGAATGTATAAATGTGTTTTCCCTTTCACCATATAATTGGGATAGTAAATGTAACTCCCACAGAAGCATTAGTATGCATCTGAAATGGAAAAAGGATTACATAAATTGTCCCTGGACTTGGGGTATAAACTCATGCACATATTTTTCATTCTACTCTGTCAGTTGCACCAATAAATGCCAGAAAGGGAGAGAGAGAAACAGAACTTTTTGGTAAACTTGCTAGGGCTATTAAAAGTAAAAGCTCAAGAGTTACCTGGACAAGAATGTGAAACTGATTAAAAGCAATAACAATATCATACCATCCGTTCTATAATAACGTTAAATTAGCCGCAGCTTGGTGGCCTCATTTGCCTCCTTTCCCCCCACCATCCCTCCCCCAACCCCTCCCTCCCCTGACATGGTGTGTGCTGTGCCCATTTTTCTGCTGACGGACAGGTCCCCGGCCCTGTGTAGCCCGCCCCAGCATCTTCTATGTCATCCTATGGGGCCCACTTCTGTCACCCTAAGGGCCCTATTGGCCTTTAGTCAATTCTGATGCTGGGTCATGGGGCCTGTATAGTCCCCACTCACTCCTCAACCTGACCCCCAGCCCAGACTCTGAATCCTGTGAGAGTGGGGTCCGTGTCTTCATCTTTGCTGTTCAGCTACAAAGCAAGGAGATTCCTAACAAGTCCTCAGTTATGTCCCTCTCCATCCATCTGCAATGTGACTTGGTGGACACTCCCGTCAAGAGGTAGAGTATGTCCTCATTCCCCTTGAAGCTGGGCTTGGCCAGTGGGACATCAACAAGGTAACAGGTGAGGGAGCCTTGCCCCAGCACTGCGTGAAGAAGCCCAGGCCAGTCAGCCAGCCACACGTTGCCCTAGCTGCCATCGGCCAACCACAGGACACAGGAGGGCGCCATCCTAGACCACCTGGCCCAGCCTGCCCACCAAGTGGGGAGAAATTATCAAATTTCATTGTTTGGGGGTGAGTGGATAATGCATACATGACAGGAGAGGGACTATCTTAGTATGCACATGCTCTGTCACCTTTGCATACACACTCCCTGACCTATACATAGAGGACTCTTAGGTCCTAGAGACAGAGGACTACACTTTCAAAAACACTCAGCACTTTCATAGCTAATTATCCTGGAACTTGGAAGCAGCAAAGGCCCATGTTTGGGGATTACACTGGAGTCACATAATGTCTGAGAGGCCAAAATGGCTCAGAAATACCCCAGTCCCAACTTGCAGCGCCCCCAGATGAAGTATCACTCACTGCCTGAAAAACACAGATTCTACCCAGAGCTGCTGCATGTCCCGCACATGAGGAAGCTGGCCTCGCCTTCAGTGTGCATGTACATACGTGTGTGCACACAGACACATGTGCATGCCTGCATACAGGTATTGCACACACTGGTGTATGCACACATTGGTGCACAAGCAGGCACACGTTCCATGGCAGCAGTGCTTTGGCACGTGCAACCCCATTGGTGACAGGGGCCCCTGGCCAGCCACGATAAGAGCTTGCTGCTTTCCAAGCCTAGGCAAATTGTCAGTGCTGGTGGCAGAGAAATTGCTCTCTAGCTCTAAGAGAAGGAAACCCCAGCCTTGGGCTGGTGGTGGTTGATTCTTCTCGAAGAGCCCTTATACACTATAAGACCTCATGAGCAGTGTGTCTTTCAGGCCACCCTCCTCCTGAGGCTCATCTGCCATATTCTCCCACATGGAAATGAGCAGTGACCCCTGGACAGATACACCTGAGACAAGGAGGACTGGGGCTTATTTCTGGACTTCCTAGGAGACTTTCAGAAAGGTTACTGCTGGGATACAAAGAATGAAAACAATGATAAACAGTGACAGCTTTACCTCGTTACACTATCCATTAATTATTTACATTTCTATATATGTCTGTCCTCCCCACCGCATGTAATTATAAGCTGTTCTTGGGCAAGAATCACATACTTTTAATATTGTTAAGCCAAGTGCTATGGACGACACGAAATACATTATGACTTGAATCAACATGAAAAGAAGTAATTGGCCGGGCGCGGTGGCTCAAGCCTGTAATCCCAGCACTTTGGGAGGCCGAGACGGGCGGATCACGAGGTCAGGAGATCGAGACCATCCTGGCTAACACGGTGAAACCCCGTCTCTACTAAAAAATACAAAAAACTAGCCGGGCGAGGTGGCGGGCGCCTGTAGTCCCAGCTACTTGGGAGGCTGAGGCAGGAGAATGGCGTAAACCCGGGAGGCGGAGCTTGCAGTGAGCTGAGATCCGGCCACTGCACTCCAGCCCGGGCGACAGAGCAAGACTCCGTCTCAAAAAAAAAAAAAAGAAAAAAGAAAAGAAAAGAAGTAATTAACCTCAATGTCGATTATCTTTAAGTGATTACAGATCAGGTCTCCACTGATAAAAGGAAGCAAACAGTGGAATGCATCAATACCACAACAGATTTTCTTGAATCCAGACAATTTGGATGGCTTGGTGGAGAGAACGCAGGACTAGGAGTTTGAATACCTGCTCTATGTGTGCATTTCTGGGTCTGTCCTCAACAAAATACGTGATGCTGCTACACTGATGTATTCATCTGGGCCTCAGTTGCATCATTTGTTGTTCACACAAGCTTAACACTTGACCCACTGTTAAAGGGAAAACCTGCATTCCTCCACATTTGAATTACTTCATTTTTACTGTAATAACACATAAAAACACACAACTATAAAATGAGGTGTAAGCCGGACATATAGCACTTAAGTATCACCAAAGCACATTTTTAAGGTAATTAATAACAACACTAAAATCACCGGAGTTCAATTAGCCAAACTAATGTGAGAGAGGATGTCGCATTTCTGAAACTGCATCGCCACCCATCACTGAAGGTGGACTGAAGGCACAAGCCTTTTGCACTGGGCTTGCTTATTCCATAGTGTGCTGCGGTTTTCAAACTGCAAAACTTTTATTGGTACAGGGAGCCCAGGCTGTGCTGGCAAATGTGAAAACAGAACTGCAGTGCAGGACGTGATTGGAAAGCAATCATCCACATCTCCCAGAAGATGCTTATATTTTCACTTTCATCGAAATTTAAACCAATTTTTAATCTTGTAGATAATTCAGAGTCTTTCCAGATTGTGTCATAATAGTCTAGCTGGAGAAACACTGTAATCACAGACCTGTAAGGACCTTCAAGATTTAACAATCCATTCTGTTCAAATTTGACCTCGTGGGAATCCTAGAACTATCCACTGCAGGGCATGGATCTGACACCAGAGGGAAACAGAGAGCCATCGCGGTAAAGAGGTGATGGCAATGGTGACAGCCTCCTCCCTGTTGGCAAAGAGCTACTGGGGCCAAGGTGCACGGCCGTGTTCTCCCATGGCTCCTAAAATAGTTCAACTAAAATATACATGTGGTGAGCATGCAACTAATACATACAAACTCATTCCTTTAGTCAAATAAGAGAGTTTTCCCTTTTTATTGTTTTCTCTTGATTTACTTGTGTTTATTGAGTAAATTTTGAGTACCTACTGTGTGCAAGGAAAGGAAAGTCTCGGTGTGCACTCAGGATGCAGGTTGTCCACAGAAATCTGAATTGATTTCTAACCCGAGCTGAGGTGACAGTTCTCAGAGGTTCTGTCTCCAAAATTCCCTAGTGAGGATCTTTGCAAAGTGCAGGGGCTCTGCAGTGGAAAGGCAGGAGGGTGTTTGAAACAGCAACAGGAGATAAGCGGGGTGAGTGGCTGAGCTGGGAAAGGAGGGAGCATGCTGCTTCGGCTGCAATCCTCTCTATAGAGATGATTATTTTCGTCTCTATAGAAAATAATCTGCTTGAAATACCATTCGGCCCAGCAATCCCATTACTGAGTATATACCCAAAGGAATAGAAATAGTTCTGCCATTAAGACACATGTATGTGTGTATACATTGCAGCACTATTCACAGTAGCAAAGACATAGAATCAACCTAAATGCCCACCAATGGTAGACTGGATAAAGAAAACGTGGTACGTATACACCGTGGAACAATGTGCAGCCGTAAAAAGGAATGAGATCATGTCCTTTGCAGGGACATGAACAGAGCTGGAGGCCATTATCCTTAGTAAACTAATGCAGGAAGAGAAAACCAAACACCGCATGTTCTCACTTAAAAAGTGTGAGCTAAATGATGAGGACACATAGAGGGGAACGAGAGACATGGGCCTATCGGAGGGCGGAGAGTGGGAGGACGAAGAAGATCAGGAAAAATAACTAATGGATATTAAGCTTAGTAGCTGGCTAATGAAATAATCTGTACAACAAAATCCCATAACACAAGTTTACCTAGATAAAGAACCTGGACATGTTCCTCTGAACCTAAAATGAAACTTAAATGAAGGAAGGAAGGAAAGGGAAGGGAAGGCAAGGGAAGAAAGAAAGAAAAGAGAGAGAGAAAAGAAAAGAGAAAAAGAAAGAAAGAGAGGAGGAAAGAAGGAAAGAAAAGAAAGAAAGAGAACAAGAAAGAGAAAGAAAGAAAGAAATGAAAGAAAAGAGGGAGGGAGGGAAGGAAGGAGAAAAAGAAAAGAAAGAAAAAAAGAGAGAGAGAGAAAGAGAAAGAAAGAAAAATACTCTGCTTTATAAGCCATTCATTCAACCCACCAAGCAATTCCTGAGCAGCAGCTGTGTTCTCACAATGTGGCAGGTGTTTGGGTATAGAAAATGAGGATGATGTGTAAGACCAGGTCCCCATCCTCACAGAGCTCACCATGATCTGGCTCAGCAAACAAAACCAATACATGAAAACACAAGAGAAATCAATACTAAGCGGGTGTTGGGGAAAATGAAGGTGTAAGGAGCCGGAAGGAAGGGCAGGTCACCACTGTGAATGACGAGCAAAGGGGCATCAGAGAAGATGTGATGGAAAGGAGCAGTGGGGATCCTAATATCTGTAATGCAGCCACTGGTGGGGGTGTGATGTGGCTTTATAAGAAATGTCTGTACAGCCACATTGACTTTCTTGGGGGGAAATGTCATAGCCTTTGTGGCAGGGAGGTGGCTGAGGCAAGAACCAGGGCTGGTCAGCAACAACACCCACATTGCAGAAGCCATCCCTCAGCCCTGACTCGCAGCCTTCCCTGTTGTGGCTGGAACCCCAGGGGTGTCCCACGTGTACTGTGGCCAAACTCTTCCTGTGTGTCCTGCCCACAGCCACCTGCCTCCCCTTCTGCCCTCGGTGCTTGCTCCAGCCCCCGGTGCCACAGACTCCCTGCTGCTCCCACGGGCACAGGGCTGGAGGGCATGGCCTCCTCTCCATTTTCCAGGGCATTGCACCATCTCTGCCCCAAAGCAGGATCACCTGGGCCTCAGGTCTCACAAAGCCCAGCTCCTCACAACTCCTCCAGCTTCCACCCACAGGTGCCTCTCTGGAAAGGGTGCCAGAGCCTTCCCGTCCCCTGCCTCGGCCCCTCTCTGCCAGCTTCTCTGCCTAAGCCCCCTCTCTCTTCCAGCCACAAGACAAAGCATCATCTCCACTTTGCACCAGAAATCACAATGTATCTTATTCTTCTGTGTGGCCCAGGGTGGGAAATGGTTGTTCCTGGATCCTGTCCGTGAATCTGACCTTAACAGCAGTTTGTGTACCCTGAAAGGGGCCAAAGTCAAAAAAGAGGAGGGTGAAGAATCAAAATCAATGTTACATTCAAAAGTCAAGTGCATAGAGAGAAGCTGCTCCAAGAATGACCACAAGCGGTCTAATTTACTTACAAAGTTCTGTGTCAAGAGATAAGTCCTAGCCTCTGGGTAGGAAAGTTTGGTAAAGCTGAAATTACGGGAAATTATGGTTTTGTTTCTATAAACTTGGAGTTTTCATTCCCTCATAAACATCCATTCTTAAAAAACAAAAATAACGATTACACACCTACAAAATACCAGGCATCCTCCTAGTCTGGGACTACAGAGAGAAAAATAACAGCCCCCGTCCTAGAAAAACTCAGCATGCTGTGTACTAGAGGAAGGTATATCCACATACAATTGTAATTTAACCAGAAGTCTTGATGGGTGCATGTGTGTGTGTACAATATGCCACAATTAGAGCCTCTCAGCACTCAGTTTTCACGGTCCTGGATATTTTAATTTCATACACAAGACTAAAGACAGGGGCCGCTAGAGGTGGGGCTACCACCCTGTAGGCTCCGATAGGAAAACATTCAAAGACCAACAAGAAACCAGAGGACCACACACAACATAAGCCGTTAATAACAGAATGTGGTGGCTGAGGAAGCTCCAGCCACGACTGAGAGGAAGGGATGCTTCTTAAATCTGATGCAACTTTCTTTAGTATTTAGGGGAAGGGAAAAAGTTACATAGAGTGCCAAGGAGTAGCTGCTGTAAACAGCAAAAGAAGATGGAGGTCAGGAATCAGATCCGGGGTCACAAAGCACAACAGGAAAACCAGACACCCAGACAGAAAGACAGGCCGAGGGAGCAGGTCAGATGGGATGGCGTCTTGGTCACCTGGGGTGGCCATGACAAACTGCCACGGACTGGGGAGATTGAGCAACAGCAACAACAAAAAATCATCTTCTTTCCATTTTGAAAGCTGGAAATCCAAAATCAAGGCATGGCAGGGTTGCTGTCTTCCAACAACCCCTCTCCTTGCCTTGCAGACAGCCCTCGTCTGCCTGTGTCTTTCCTCCGTACATGTCTGTGTCCTACTCCCTTCTTATAAGGACTCCCGTCATCTTGGATTAGGACCCACCCTAATGACCTCATACTGACTTCATCGCCTATTTAAAGACCCTGTCTGCAAGTACAATCACTTTCTGAGGTACTGGGGGTGAGGACTTCAATATATATATTTGCAGGGGGACTGGGGACACAATTTAGCCCATGGCAGATAGCAACCTTGATAGGCCTCTCTCCCTACTAAGCACGAGCCTTCCTTGGGGGAGAGCAAGAAGCTACCGGTGAGGATGAGGGAATTCACTCTCCAGCTGAGAAGGACCAGACAGCAGCATCTGACCTGTGAACCTCAGACCACAGCAAGGCACAGAGCTATGGCAAGGAATTCTGGATGCGCTGTCCAGTTCCAAAAAGAACAATCCACAAGAACCCTCAGCTGTCACAGAGGCTTGGCTGTTCCCAGACAAGGAGGTGGCTCCTCCCCAGTGCTGCAGGGCAGATGCCCCCAGGCTGATGGGGGGTGGATGGGCTGGAGGAAAGCATATCTCCTCGGGACTCCTGCAATGAGCAGGGTCAGCTCAGCAGCTGCATCACAAGTACTTGGGACTTATGGAAACACAGACTGTTGGGCCACCCCTTGTCTAGGATTCCAGGGTCTGGGGCAAGGCCTGCCAGGGTGCATTGAGGACCTGGTGCTGACCTGGGAGTCCATAGGCCACACCTGGAGAAGCCCTGGCTCAAGGGAAGTCCCACGCCCTGTTCTAGCATCATGTTCTCATTCTCGGTCCATCTTTCACCTGGTTGCGGTACATCTTCAGGAAAGATTTTCAGGAGGAGTGCTGAGGGCAGCCCCACCTTACAGTCCAGCGTGCAGCTTCTGGCCCCAGCCTCCACTTTGGAGGGTGATGCTTGGCCTCTCTCTGGCTTCACTTCTTCCCACTGGCTGAGGAATCCGGAAGGCCAAAGAGGTGTGCCCACCACAGATCATGTGCCCCTTTGGTCCTCTTTTGACACCCAGGGCCCTGGAATTCCTGGCCACAGAGGCCTCAAGTCTGCTCTCAGGGTCCACGTGGGTCTCCTGCCAGGTATGTCTCTGGGGACTAATCAGGGCCGGACCTCCCACAATGGAAGGGGCAGTTTCCTCGGGGACACAAGCAGTGGCTTGGGGAGGGATGAACACGGGAACGGCATTGCCATTCTGTTTAGAGAGGGCTGCTGGCAGGGCAGGGGCGGGGGAGGCATGGAGCCAGGCTGGGTACTGCTGTCAGGTGACAGAGCAGGACCCAGCTCGAGGCGATGCCACCTTGAGATGGTGCCACAGGTAGCTGGCATTCCCTGTCCTGGAGCAGAGCTTCCACCAGGGCCTTCAAGTAATCATGAAAAATGAGAGGATATATTTTACTTAAGAGTGTATTACCTTGATGTGTAATTTCTCAATACCACTTAAATAGAGGTATGTAGATTACTATTTGTTCTCTTTCCCCAGGACCCAAAATGAATAGAATGAGCCACCTAAGAGAATATTTCTGAACCCTTTGATATTTGAAAAAGTCTCTCTAGTGTCTTTACTCATGAAAACACCATGGCTCTATATATATAGCACTTCACACAGAGCCTGAAAGCTCCTTAGACAAGCATTTCCCAAAATCACGCAGTCGGATCCAGGTCCTATAAATGCTCCAAGATAAAAGGGTTCGACAACCTTTTCTGGGGGTGGAAAAGGCAGTGTATCTACACTTTGGTAAATAAAGCACTGTAACCAGAGTAAGACCCACCCTCTGCCTTCCTCCAGTGGCCACACTTACCTTACCATGAAATCCAAAGAGAAATGGGTCTGTCCACGGTGTGTCCAGGAAAGCAGGAAGAAGGAAGGGAAAGCTGTATGCCAGATTGGAAGAGTGAATTCACGTATTTCTTTATTCGTGCTGCAAGATTTTCTTTCATTTTAAAACTACGTTGTTCAATTGATATGTAATAACTCAATGGCCAGTTGTAATTCTGGATGTTTCCTAAAACAAGAAGCCACCAGGCTGTGTTGGCACAGAGGGGCGACCTTGCAGGGACTCGCCAACCACCCTGACTTCACTGTAACTTTTTATAAGATGATCCCTGTATGTACGCAGCAGTCACCGAGGGCGCCCAGTGGACGTGGTCGGACGACTGTGAGCTCAGGCTGCCAGGCCAAGCGCACAGGCCAGGTGGAGACGGTTGAACATGGTCCACAGCCACCACTTTGCAGCTCGAGGCCTCACCCTCATGTAGCCTGTTGGTAATTTTCTAGGAGTGTTTCTCACAGCACAGGCTACCGGCGGCCCAACACCACAGGAGCACATCCGCCTCTGAGACGCGCGTGCGCACTCAGCTCCCTGCCGGTTCCGGCCACGAAGTGCTCGTGTCCGCGAGGCCTCTGATGGGCCTGGGGAGGGCAGGGGGCTCTTCCCCTGAGGGAGTGGCCTCTGCGTCACTGTGCCCTGCCTTTTGGCTTGGACTGCAGTCCTCCCTCAGGAGTAAAGAGCTCTTCATTACCAAAGGGGCTGTTGGTTCCGTGGCGAGCAACGACAAGAGACAGCGGAACAGCCAGGCTGATGATGCCCCGTCTCTCCGGAAATTCCTGACGCTTTTACTGTGAAGATGAAACGACCGTAACAGCACGAAGATCGTGGGTCTGTGTGTCTGTGAAGAGAGTCCAGCTGCTGGGAGCTGACGAACAATGAATGCCCTGCCCTGCTTGTGTTGCGCGTCGCTAGGCCCGCAGCTCACGTCGGAGAGGACTCCTTGATGTAAATTGGCTGTGCCACAGCAGCAGTTCTGGAAGGAAGCTAGGAAGCTAGACTGTGCTTTTTGTTTAATCACCATTCACCAAACCGATCTGGAATCTTCTTTTTGGTACTAGCTGGGGAGGAATGCACACATGCGGTCTGTTGTGACACGTTCGTGATGGTGCCTAGTGTGGCTCCCAAGAACACTACAAGCTCTCAGAAATGTTCTCCCAGGCTTTCAGAGGAGGAAAAGGTTCCTGGGGAAGGCAGGGAAGCCTATTTCTGTCCTCGCACCAGAGAAAGAAACCTAGGAGACAACCGAGACAAGAAATTCCCAATTTAAGTCGTTTTTTCTTTATGGGGAGGGTCATTTGGAATGATAGCCTCGCTTCCTTCCCATGGCTGCATCTATGATATCTTTTCCTCCTGTTTTCTAATGTGTCACTCAGACAGGAAATAAAGCAGAAAGGGACTTGTGAACCTCTGTCTCTCAGACGGGGCCCTCCCCACAGGAGGTTCACAGGGAGTGAATGAGAAGGAGAACATCCCACAACGGTCCTGCTCAGGACGGTCTCCACATCCATGATCCCGTGGTTCCTAGTCCCCTGGTTCCAGGGATGTTTCTGGACTGACTGTGCTTCCCGGGAGCCAGCTGAGGGAGCAGGGTGTGCTCTCAGATGCCCGTGGGTGTGGTCAGTGGGTACAAGCAGACCCTTCCCAGGCAGCAGGTGCCAGGCAGGTGCAGGTGGGTGGTCGGCTGCTGCTGCAGCTAATCCCATGGGTCCCAGGCCGGAAGGTGCTCCCTCAGAGCTGGTGCCTTCCTGCAGCTCAAAAGAAAAAGGGTCAAGTAGGCCCCAGAGAGAGCCAGCAACACCACTCCACACACCTGTCTCAGCCACAGCCGTGAAACTAAAGGTGTTTTAATTTAGTGACAGCTTTTTGTTACAGATGTCTAAAGATTATGAAGAATAAATTATGGGGAAAATTTTTTTTTCACTCTTTTATTTGTTGTGGAGAGAAATAGGTAAGTGCAGGGAGTTTGCAATAAAACAGCACCTGGAGGTTCTTCAGAAGTGAATCTGATGGCCGGCACGGTGGCTCACACCTGTAATCCAAACACTTTGGGAGGCCAAGGCAGGCAGATCACCTAAGGTCAGGAGTTCAAGACCAGCCTGACCAAGATGGTGAAACCCTGTCTCTACTAAAAAGAGAAAAAATTACCCAGGCATGGTGGTGGGCACCTGTAACCCCAGCTAGTCAGGAGGCTGAGGCAGGAGAATTGCTTGAACCCAGGAGGTGGAGGTTGCAGTGAGCCAAGATCGCGCCACTGCACTCCAGCCTGGGTGACAGAGCAAGACTCCAAGAAAAAAGGAGAAGAAAGAAGGAGAAAAAAGAAGAAGAAAGAAGAAGAAGAAAGAAGGAGAAGAAAGAAGAAGAAAGAAGAAGAAGAAAGAAGGAGAAGAAAGAAGAAGAAAGAAGAAGGAAGAAGAAGGAGGAGGAGGAGGAGGAAGAAGAAGAAGAAGAAGGAGAAGGAGAAGGAGAAGAAGAAGAAGAAGAAGAAAGAGAATCTGATGTTTGCACTTCACTTTTGAACCATTCGCTCTCACTGCTGTCACCATAAAGACATGGTGTTGCTAATGCAGGTTCTGGTGGCTGGTTAACTTTTGATCATCACCTGGCTTCCTGAAATCTCACTGCCTTCTTAGGAAAGGTGACTGGCTTCTGTGTGGGAAGCTATTGTTTTACATGCAATGATTCCATCCTACCTGCCACTGTGCACCGTCCCATGTATTGAATTTTGACCTTTTCTTTTTAAGTTTGTGTGCTTATCTCTTCTTAGTGCTTACTTTTGCCAGTTCCAATAATATTACCAAAATAATACACATATAGCTTTGGCAAAAAAAAAAAAACAAAAAACAGAAAACATGAATAGAATAAGACAATTCCTCGGGACACAGTTTGGACCCTGACCAAATGCCTTTCTGTAGGCAGAAAGGCTGTCTGCCAGTGGGAGAGACACTCAGGAGTGGCTGTTAAATTGGAAAAGAAGGTCATGCCACCTGACCTGGCCCCAGCCCTGCAAGGACACAGGAGCCACACTGCTTGCATCATCCGAGCCTTGCTCCAGAAGGCCTGGCCGCTCTCTTCCTAGGGGTGATTCAGGGACTTAATCTTGGACCAGATCCCCCTCCACACTGCCCAGCTCCAGACCCATCTCTTGGATTGAGGGCATCTGTGCTAGACCCAGTGAGTCACTCTGGCCACTTCATCTGAGCCAAAGATGTGGGTCCCTCCATGGCTGTGCGACTTGCCTGTAAGGAAAGCAGTGTTTTACTCAGAGGAGAAGGAAAATCATCTTGCCTGGTCTCAGTGCTACATTACCACTCAGCAATTTGAGGAAATCCTCCAGTTTTCCTATATGAGGAAGCACGCTGCATTGAAAAAAAAAAAAAAAGGAGTTGGTTAAACTGAGCCCCTATCTGTGAATATGCTCATGGTGCTGCTGCCTGGAACACAGATGTTGAACGGGGAGCCTCATGGCCGTCTGAGCAGCGCTGACTGTCCATCTCATGCTCGGCAGGGTCCCTGGGCAGGTGGACATAAGTCTAGTATTCATTGGCCAGGGCCACGGGGACCCACATCTTCCAGTCTGCCTGGGACAGCGAAAGCAGCTATACAGACCAGCGACAGTGGGAGGGCTTGCTGGGATGGATGGGGACAGCAGACAGCTTGTGTCCTATTCAACTTCCCCACTGTACTTGGCCTCCGGACCTGTCGTCAGAAGCAATAACACTGGCCCAGAGCAGCTTCCCACATGACCACAGAACCAGCAGTCTGCCCTGTCCTAGGTTAGATCATCATGGTTTAGAATAAAACAATGAGGCACATTTATCATAGGCATTGAAGGCTTAAGGTTTTCCTTAATTTCCTAATTTTTAGTCAACAATGATTAGCCTTCATTATGTGTGCAAAGAGGAATTTGAAGGCAAGGGAAATGTAAGAAAAATATTGCCATTCAGAAGAGAGTTTTATTGATGTTTCTTTCTTCTTATGTATTTTATGGTATTCACATTTAACCACATTTCATCCAAAAAGTTGATGCAACTTTAACATGAATGTTACATTTTACTTACAAGGAATGATTACTTGTGTTCTCTTTGTAAAGGAAAGACAATATTGTATTTTTATTAAATAATGTACAGATGTTCTCTGTATTTTTGAATCATTATATGGATTATGGATATATTGCTTAACAAATTTTTTTAGAACAAAATAAAAAGAGGCCACATTTGTGCTCTGGAATGTTCTTCCCTGTTTGGCAATGGTTTCCCTCTTAGTACTAATTTTTGGTGGTGCTATTAATTTTCATAATTTTCTGCATCACCATCAGTATTTCCATGGCACCGAGGGAAGACCACGTCAGGCTGTCAGATGCCACTTTCCTGCTATTCACCTAAACAGTCCTTCATTTAAATGTCTGCAATAGAACCATGAATAGAAAAATCATTAAAGAAGAAATACATCTTGTTAACAAACATTTGTATAATGTTCAATCTTACAATAATGTTTATAGAAGCAAGTTATAAGATAAAAATTTTACCCCTATCAAATTAATGAAGATTTTTAAATATGAGCACCCCCTCTGCTGGCGAGCACAGGGGAAGTGGGCACGCTTAAACAACACTAGATGGGGAATGAATTGGTGCAATCCTTTTGCAGTGGTACCGTGAATAAATAGGTTGAAAATCATCAGAAGCTTTAGTACAGAAATACACTTGTTCTAAGCTAATAATCCTAAATATTATAAAAGTACATACAAACATATTTATTATGACATTGTTTATGATTGTTAAAAATATGAAACCATCTAATTCCTTAAAATTATGTGGGCAGATTACATTACAGTGCATCTATAACATTAAATAACACATAATAACAAAAACCATAAAAAACTTGTGATGAACATGGAAATGTGTATGCTATTTTATCTTAACTGAAAAAAAGGAAACAAAATTGTGTCTTTAAAAGAATCACAACTATGTAAAAATGCATTGAAAAGAATCAGACAAGAAATTACCAAAATATGACCAGCATTTATATATCTGCCTCTATTTTTCTACATTTTTTAAATTTTCTCTACTAATCATAGTTAATTTTTATAATGTAAATATAAAACATTCTATTTAAATATAAATAAATTATGTAGCAAATTATACTTTTGATAATATAGATAAGTATCTGTTTACTTTTTATAATAGTGTCTACTCAAAGTGATAATACTGAAGACTGATTTTAGAGTCAAAAATAGAAATAAGACAACAGATAAGACTACTCCTTTGAGAAACATGGAATGGAAGAAACAACTTCAAAAACATAATTTTAATGTAATTGTCAGTGTCCTGCATACTGGGGAGTGGGCCGAGGAGAGGAGATTCCCTTGCTATTATTACCAAACTCTGCATGTTTGTAAAAAAATGATTAACCACCCTCTGAGTAAATGCCATCTGTAGGTTATGCCATTTCCTGTTTAAATGCACAAAGAAAGGTTTTTATTTTGTTTTGTCTTCTAGAACTTCTTTAGCAGAAAACTAATTATATGAACTACATACATTAGAAAGTATTTGGTCAAATATTGTAGAAATCAGCCTGATATCACTTGGCTGTGTCCCCACCCAGATCTCATCTTAAACGTAGCTCCACAATTCCCACATGCTGTGTGAGGGAGCCCGTGGGAGGTAACTGAATCATGGCGGTGGTCTTTCCTGTGTTATTCTCATGATAGTGAACAAGTCTCATGAGATCTGATGGTTTTATAAAGGGAGTTTCCCTGCACAAGCTCTCTTCTCTTGCCTGCTGCCATGTGAGACCTGCCTTTCACTTTCCACCATGATTGTGAGGCCTCCCCAGCCACGGGGAACTGTGAGACCATTAAACCTCTTTCTTTTGTAAATTGCCCAGTCTTGGGTATGTCTTTATCAGCAGCATGAAAATAGACTAATACACAGCCCTAACTGCTTCCTGTACAATGGATTAATTTTAGGATTTGACAAGAAGATTCTGGAAAGAGTCACAATAACCAAATTAGAAAACAACTGGACCCAGGAGGCGGCACTGCCAAGAGGGCCCCTCCATCCCCTCCTGCTCTGCTCCTTCTTCTTGCAAACTGCTCTCCCCTCTGCAAGAACACATGGGTGGCAAATGGTCACCTGAAGGATCGCCAACTTTTCCTCTCACAATCCTAACACTTAAGAGATGGTTTCGTCTCTTCATTCCACTTGCAAAATTCCCAGAAAACGGCTCTATCCTAATTTGGGTCTGGTGGTTATTCCTGAACCAAGGACTTACTGTGGCCAGGAGCAGTGTAGAGACATCCCTGGCCCAGGAAGAGTCATTCATCCACCTCTAAACCAAACAAATATGGCCAGAGGCAGCACCACGTCCTAACACAACTTCCCCACAACCATGAGGATGGTGCTGAGAAAGCAGTGGAGATGCTGTAACAGAGCAGACCACTCACACAGGCCATCCCACTAGAGGCTGCCTTTATTTCAGATTAGCTTACCTTTCAATTAATAAACGTGTAAATACCTCAGGGCAGAAAAATCTGAAATAGAGACAATTTAACTTGCAGAACTGAGAATCTGTGCCAAACTAACTTCAGCTTTTCTTTTCCTGCACTGAGATAATTCTTCTCCTTCCACATTATTTAAAGAGAGTTAGAGGCCGGGTGCGGTGGCTCATGTCTATAAACCCAGCACTTTGGGAGACCAAGACAGGCAGATCTCCTGAGATCAGGAGTTTGAGAGTAGCCTGGCCAACATGGCAAAACCCCATCTCTACTAAAAATACAAAAATTAGCCGGGCATGGTGGCATGCACCTGTAATCCCAGCTACTTGGGAGGCCGAGGCAGGAGAATCACTTGAGCCTGGGAGGCAGAGGTTGCAGTGAGCCAAGATCATGCCACTGCACTCCAGCCTGGGCAACAGAGCAAGCCTCTGTCTCTAATAATAATAATAATAATAATAATAATAATAATAATAATAATAATAAAAGAAGGTTAAAGATAAAGGTATGATTTCCTTAACATGCAGCCTTAAGAAGGGAGCTTCAGTTTTGAATTTTTAACAGATGCTTCTGTATTTGGAAACCACTATTATAAGCTTCAGTCTGTACAAAGGACAATAGAGAAAGTCATTCTACTCCTAGTAGATGTCTGTTGCATATGTGTACCACCCAGACAAACTAAAGGCATCCATTAATAGAATATGCACCTGGATATGGAATGCCAGCTGTATACCAAAAGCCAAGGATGAATGCAGTAGCAAAGACTATATTTTAATGTGCTGACAAAGTATAAGAGCTCAAACAGACTGAGCATGGTGGCTCACGCCTGTAATCCTAGCACTTTGGGAGGCCGAGGTGAGTGGATCACCAGAGGTCAGGAGTTCAAGACCAACCTGACCAACATGGTGAACCCCATCTCTACTAAAAATAAATAAATTTTTTTAAAAAATGCAAATTAGCTGGGCATGGTAGCGCATGCCTATAATCCCAGATACTTGGGAGGCTGAGCCAGGAGAATCACCTGAACCCAGGAGGTGGAGTTTGCAGTGAGCCAAGATCACACTGTTGCACGCCAGCCTGGGCCACAAGAGCAAAACTCCACCAAAAAAAAAAAAAAAAAAAGAGCTCAAACAAAATCTGACTACTTCCAGACCTTGAAGAAATTATTGATTTTGAGTCTTTATTTATTTAGGAAATGAGCAGTATGGACCAGAATAATTTTCAAGTTGCAACTAAGTCTAAAATTCTGAAGGCTCTTCTCAAAGACTAACACTGTTGCTGATAGAAAATTCTTAAAGAATGCATATTATCTCTTGATTACCTGTTAGAATGGATTAAGTCCAATATCTGATCTTCATTAGGAAAAACCTTGAAAATGTCAATGGGCTTTAAGTTCCCAGGAGAAGGCAAGTCATTTATTTGAGCTTCTCTTCTCTCTTAAAAGGTTTCTTTTAGCAGGGGTGAGGAGCAGAGCACTCTGTCTTCCAGAGAAGGATTGCAGCACAACTACCTGTGCAGGCTATAAAAAGCCGCTGCACTCCATGTGGGGGAAGAGAGCCCAGCTTTCCAATCACTTCTCCACATTGTGCCCCGGGTAAGCGTCCAATATGTGACCAAAGCCTCCGCAAAGAGAGGTGGGTGCTTGCCTGAGCTGTTTTGCTCAAGGATAACTCTACAAGTCACATTTGCTGAAAATAGACCCTTGTGGCATGAATTTCCTAAGAACTCAGCAGATCAGTCCAAGTTTAAGATGAGAGAGAGAGAAGGAAAGAGAACTTGCTACTTTCTAGTTGTTTGGCACAGAGAGAGCACGCCAGTGAGTGAGCGCAGGTGCACGTGTCTTCTGCTTGGAATAGCCCGTCTCAGGGCACCTCTGTCTGGAGTGGCCCTTGTGTGTCCTGACTGCTCTGGTCCACTGTGATCCTGAGACTCTAAGCTCAGCTCTCTTGGAGTGGCACCACCATGCCTTGTCCCCAGTCTCCCAGAGCATCCTAGGGGGAAAGCTGTGGTGTCCATGCTACAAAGCACAGGGTAAGTAGGGAGATTTCAGTCTGAAGTAGATGGAGCCCTCACAATATAAGGGAGATAGCGTATAGCAAATCTCCATCTCAAAGGGGACAAAAGTAGTCTTAACTTAAAGACCATTATTCAAAAAAAGGTATATTGATTGAACCAATTTTAATTTATATAGAGGCCTGGAAGAATATGTTTATATGAATATCTGACAATGATTAGCTTCGATGTAGAAATTTTTGTAGATTTTTTCTTTTTGTCTATCTATTGTATATTTTCAACATATAGTTTTTTTAAGTTCTTAAAGAAATTTTCTTTAGAATTCTCAAACTGAAGCAATAACAGGAGGAAGGGACATTTGTTGAGCCTGGAAGTTGGGATCTTGTGTTCTAAGCAAGAATTTAAACCTTTCCTCCATATGTTTGTGTCCTCTACTTTTCTGGCTTGGTGTCACATCTTCTAAGTGCTGGCAGTAAATCACACAGGATAGTATCATAAAGTGTTCTCAAAGTAATTTTATAGTTTCATTAGAAAGAAACATTGGTATAGAAGAAAAATAACAAGTCTTCATATTTTCAGGAACATAAGGATCCAAATTTAGTTTAAAATCAAGAACAATCACAAGTCAGTATGCAAGAGTAATGGCCCAGACAATGCTTGTTGATGTTAAATTAATTATAATTTGTTAATTCATTTACAAATGACGGTAAATTGAAATCATCAGTATTTGTTGATGTTAAATGAATTCAACACTTGTCAAATTAAATGAAACTTCAATTTCTTTAAGGAGTGGACTTCTTTCTTTATAAGATCCCTATAGTGTGTTCTGTGAAATCCTCTGTTTTGGAGCAAAGGAGAAGGAGGAAGGATGAGAGGGTTACATTTAAACCACACAGCCAAACTTCAAGAGGCAGCAGCCACCTCTGGTGCATGCTCAAATTCAGAGCAGGAATTGTTGCAGAAAACCAAATTACTCTTCAAGACTTAAGAAGGGGAAGTGTCTGTGTAACCAGTACGAACAGCAAAAGCCTACCGCTCACTTAAAACAGGCCCACTGAGAAGCTCCTGTCTCATATCCTGCACTCTCAGAAACAGAAGTTTCATGAGTTGCTTTTTCTTTTTAATTGCATTTAGCTACTTCCCTGTCATTCAGACACGTATTCATGCCACAAGCACTGGTCAGATGTGCGCTGCGTGTGGGACACAGAGCTGACCTTATGAAAGAGCTCATGGCCAGTGAGAAACCAATGTAGAATCGAAGCCAGTTCAGTGTGGTCCGCACTAACACGGAGGGCAAAGTTGCCAGGGGAGGACTGAGAAGGAGGCTTCCCCACTGGGGAAACAGGAAAGTTTCTAGAAGAGATGACACTGGGCCAGGTCTTCTATTCAGAAAAGAATATTGCAAGCAGGGGAACATCTTGACACAGACCTGGGGTCACAAAACAAAGGAGGTTCCAGGACAAAAGGCCTATGCTCCCCTGTGAACTGCCGGGAACCTATGGCATGGGTGATGACAAGCCATTCCTCTGCAGGAAGATGACATGATTGGATTTGTGCTTTAAAGTGAAAATCTGCCTGCCATTGAGAGGGTGGGGTGGAGGAAGTAGGGAGTTTGCTGTTTTGCAGTAAACCACACAGGAGAGATGAGGGCCTGGGTGGTAGCCAAGAGAACTGGGAGCTTGTGAGATACTTCAGAGGAAGAAATCAACAAGGCTTGCTCTCAGATTAAACACAGTAGGTGAGAGAAATGGGTCACTTTACACGAACAAGCTTTTTTTGAAAAAAGTAGATTAATTGCTTAGTGACTAACAACTAACTGCTTTGCAAAAAAAATTGCAAAAACTATCATTTGTTAGAGTTCACCATTTTTAATCTTATAAAAGCAAGAGCAGTGATATGGTTTGGCTGCATCCCCACCCAAATCTCCTCTTGGATTGTAGTTCCCATAATCCCCATATGTTATGGGAGGGACCTGCCAGGGGGTAAATTAATTATGGGGGCCGTTGCCTCCATGCTGTTCTCCTGATAGTGAGTTAGAGATGAGAATGAGATCTGAGGGTTATATTCTGGGTTTTTCCCTCACTATACTCTGCACTTCTCCTTGCTTCCACCATGTGAAGAAGGATGTGTTTGCTTCCCCTTATACGATGATTGTAAGTTTCCTGAGGCCTGCTCAGCCCCTGTGGAATTGTGATTCAATTAAAGCTCTTTACTTTATAATTTACCCAGTCGGGAAGTTCTTCATAGCAGCATGAGAACAGATAAATACAAGTTGTATATGGCCTGTGATATCAGGGGCATTCAGTTCAGACTGGCTTCTTTGAAGCCATCCCTCAGAAATGGGTGAAATACCTGCCCTGAGCATCTCAGAAAAGTCTCGGGTCCCTGACTTACTGAGCTGGAGGTTGAAGTCTCCTGCTCTCCCAGCTCCTCTAAAGGAAACCGACTTGCATTTCCTAGATTTGGAATTAAAATTTCAGGCAGAAGAAAAAGCAATGTAAATTTTTGCTTTTCCTTGGGTTTCTTTAAACAGTTTCAAAGCTAAGGACAATGATCTAAAATTGCTACAGTATCAGATTTTGGAAGAGAAGATACAGCTAAAGGACACATGGGAGTGGTCTAGGTTGCAGTTAGGGAGTTCATTTAACCTTCAGCCTTGGCCTCATGGTCTGTCCCAAGGTGGGCATCCTCCTTCCACTTTCACCGCTAGATATCAGGGGTGAGATCCTTGCCCTGTCTTGCAATATCTTTGTCATTTTAAATGTTTATCTCTGGCCTTTCCCTTTGTAGTTAAGTTTCTTATCATGCACAGCCTATAATGCTTATAATAACAAAAAGGCCACAGCGACCACAAGGAGAGCCACTGGAGGGCCACCAGGGAGTGTGAGTTTCCTGGGACGTGGCCTCTTCAGCACCTGATGGGCTTGGGGAGGAGATGAGAAGAAGCACAGAGAGGAATAGAACTGGCAGGGGCCATGAGAACTGACAATGCCCCCGTCCCCAGTGCTACCCCGGTCTCTGCTAACGCCCAAACTCAGAATTACCCCTTAATGAGTTCTTTCCTTTTTAATCCTGATGAATTAAAAATAAGGGTTATTCCAGGGATCTAGAAGCAGGCAGAGACTCCTGGAGAAGGAGGAAATAATCTTCTTTTCCAAGGGTGGCTCAGAGATGTTTTTGGTCATTTATCATTTGGGTAAAGAGTGGGGATGGGATTGTTCTAGACTGCTCTGTGAGGTCTGTCTCCCCTCAGGGAGACACAGGCAACCCTGAGATGGAAAATTGGTGTCTCTCCTAGCCTGTCCCAGCGGCAGCAATTTGAAAGATTAGGATTAGTGCTTTGCTCCCTTGGGAAGCCAAAGAGACAATGGGAGAAAGAGTTCCATGGGCTGGCGGTTGTCCAAGACCAGGTCTGTTGCCAAAGGATGGAATGATCTTGGCATGGTATCAGCAGGGAGAGTCCCTGAGCAGGAGTTAATTTCCTCTTGGTAGCCGGGGCCCCTCCTCGTTATTGCTAATCACTCTGGGTCACACTATGACCTGCCCCTTGTTCTTTGTAACTCATTGAACCCGCCATTCCTACACCAAGTCAGGGCCACATGCAATGCTTGATTCTGTTTCCTGCTTGGCCGCTGGGGCAGCATCCCACCAGGGACTGATATCAGCAATGCCTTTCCCCTGTTATGTAGCCACCCAGCCTCAATGCAGGAGCTGGCTAGCTCGTAGCATTGAGCATGTAGTCATTTGCGTAACAGAGAGGCAGTTGCCGGTGACACCCTGACTTAGCAAACCCATCTTCACCTCTGACGTTTTGGGGCCTCCCTGCACACAGTAACCATCCCTCAGAATTGGGTGAAATATCTGCCCTGAGGACCTCAGAAAAGTCTCGGGTCCCTGACTTACTGAGCTGGAGGTTGAAGTCACCTGCTCTCCCAACTCCTCTGAAAGAAACCGACTTGCATTTCCTAGATTTGGAATTATCTGCTCACACCTGAAGTTCAACCTGGGTTCTCAGGCCAAAACTCTTGCTTCATAGAAACGGCTAACCGAGCCTGAGAACTGCAGCCTTGCCCTCAGAATCAGTCATTCCTGTGTCCTCAACCCATGGAACTGTTTTTGTTAAAATGTGTTTAAAATTATGAAAGTGTTGCTCCTTTGGAAACTTTATTTCCACTGGGGCACAGAATTACGATATAATTTAAAGTAGAACATATTTCTTGTGTTAGTTGTAAGAAATTTACTCAAAAGCAGTCTCTGCTTAACAGACAAATATGGGGAACATGAAACTGAAACAGGAGAGTTCCCCAGTTCCCTGTGCAGGACGTGCAATGGGGTGTGGCTCACCTACAGCTCAAACCCCTAGGGGGAGCATGCAGATGGGCCGGGGAAAGCCCTTTTGGGCTCTGGCCCCACAGCAGCATCTAGGGATGGGTGTCTGTGACTCCCTAAGCCCAAGTGGGTGTGTGTTACAAAACTCTTTCAGATTTGCCATCTGGGCTTGTGTACTAATCAGCTCAATGGACCCTCTGCCTTATCGCAAGGGCAGGGGACCAGTGTAAAAACCTTCTGTATCCCAAGCTCTTGCCAGTGTCCTGAAAGAATCAAATCACATATAGGCTCAAAGGATGAATGAAAGGTTTTACTGAGTGGTTGAGGTGGCTCTCAGGGAGATGGATGGAGAGCCAGAACAGGGGATGGAGTGGGAAGGTGGTCTTCCCCTGGAGTCGGGCCACCCAGTGGCCAGATTTTTCTAACTGCCCCTGGCCGAACTCCCCTTGGCATTCAGACATCCTTCCTCTCCTCTCTCTCTCTGCTGCGTTGTTCCACCGTTACTGATCTGCTGGCCCGCTGGTCCACTGGTCTGCTAATCCCAACATTTGGCTGCTTGTGTGCGTGCCCACTGAGGTCTCGGGTTTATATGGGGGCAAGATGCCCGTGACAGGCCAAAAGGCAACTTTTGGGGCACGAAAACAGAAATGGCTGTCCTCATTTAGGGCCATGGGTCTTCAGGCTTGAGGTTGGGCCTTTGTCGGGAACCACCCTCTTCTACCCCGTGTTTTCCTGTCTCCTGTCCATATCAAAATGAGAGGCAATCTGAAAGAAAACAGAGAATGAATTTATTCCTTCCATGAGCTTTTTAAAAAGATGAACCGACCACTCCAAGTCTTCATAAAATGTCTTACAATTGTTAATAATATCTAGTACACAACCCTCATGAAGTGGCAGGCAGCAATCTAAGCACTCTACTTAGAGTAACTTGTGTAATACTCTATCAACCAACCCAACTGGGTAATAAGAACTATTATTACGGATATTTTACAGACAGGAAACTGAGGCACAGACAGGTTAAGTAACTCACCCATGAGCATGGCTGGTCCATGGCAGAGCTGGGTACAAACTTCTCAAGACAGAGGACGCACTATGCTGTCCTGATCCCTAAAAGGGATAAATAACAAAAGAAGAGTCTATGATGAATTACTTTGCGACTTAGCAGAGGAAAAGCAGATGGCTCAAAACAGCTAAACAATGCCCTTGGGGATGACCCCATGGAACCCCATGAGGTGAGGGCCGTCTGACCATTCATTCCACCTCTAGGCCCAGATCCCAGAGCCCAAGCCACTGGCCTAGGAAGGGACATCAGGATTCCCACATTAGCCAAGCTCGTGGCTCCCACTGGCTCCTCCCTCAGAGCTAGTTTCCAGCAGCTCATCCTCCTTCCCAAGCATCTTTCTCTCAGTGGTTGGGAGAAACAGAACCTTCTGAACCAAATTGCTCTAAGGTGCAAACGACTAATAGCTTTGGGAAGACACTTGCCTCTTCAATGAGGCATTTCTCGACTCAAAGGCTCTCTAATGGATAGAAATACAGGCAATGTGGCAGAGGGTAGAGAATTCAATGTCATGCAAGGGATATGGTTTTATGGTTTTGTCTTTTGTTTTTCTTTTTTTTCCTTCAGATAAAATTCACATATCAAAACGTTGTGCAACCATCACTGCTATCTAATTCCAGACAATTTTTCTCACCCCAGAAAGAAACCCTATACCTATTAGCAGTCTCTCTGCACCACCCCCATGCTCAAGCCCTTGGCAACCACTAGTCTGCCTTCTGCCTCCATAGATTTGCCTATTCTATTTATATTTCACATAAATGAAATCATATCAAATGTGTCTTTTGTGTCCAGCTTTCTTCAGTTAGCATAATGGTTCCAGGTTCATCCACGTTGTGGCGTGAATCAGTATTTCATCCCTTTTTACAATAGAATAATATTCCATTGTGTGGATAAACCACATTTTGCTTATCCACTCATTAGTTGATAGGCATTTATTTGTATTATTTCCACTTTGGCTATTACGAATAAGGTTGCTGTGAATATTCATGCAGAAGAGTTTGTGTGGACATACGTTACTTTTTTTTTTTTTTTGAGACAGGGTCTTGCTCTGTTGCCAGGCTGGAGTGCAGTGGCATGATCTTGGCTCATTGCAGCCTCCGCCTCCCGGGTTCATGCCATTCTCCTGCCTCAGCCTCCCGAGTAGCTAGTAGCTGGGACTACAGGCGCCCGCCACCACACCCAGCTAAGGTTTGTATTTTTAGTAGAGACAGAGTTTCACCATGTTGGCCAGATGGTCTCGATCTCTTCACTATATGATCTGCCCACTTCGGCCTCCCAAAGTGCTGAGATTACAGGTGTGAGCCACCGCGCCCGGCCAGACATATGTTCTCAATTACCTTGGGGTATACCAAGGATAATTGCCGCTGGGTCATGTGGTACTAGGAATAGTATCTAAATCCAGGAAGTTTAGAAGAATCCATTAAATCATAAGACCTAGGTGACTGCCTACATGAGCTGTGTGACCTCAGGCAATCCAAGTAACCTCTCTGAATCTCAGGTTGGCTTTTTGCTTAGTGGTGTTGTTTGGTATGTTGAATGTCTTACATTAAAACGTTTGCCTCTCAGTGTCCTTGTGAAGATTAAAATGATGTAAGTAAAGGCGATTCTAAACTAGGCAGTGGGAGGCTCTTGAGCTCCTGTCATCATAGACCCTGTCAGATGGGCCCGATGGCAGGGTGGCCACTCGTGCAGGTGGGCTGGGGACACCACTCTGCAGCAAGAGCTCTGCCTGGTGATTCCTTCTCTTTCCCAGCTAGTGGCCCTGCTGGTAAATAATCTTGTGAGAGGCTTTAGCTGCAATCATGACTCAATGAGTTAGTTCATGAGGTGACTGAGAAAAGAAATTCTTCCATGGAAATTTCCAGTGCGGTTCGAAGCCAGAGTGGGTAATATTTTAGCTGCACACGCACACTGCATGCACACATACTGCACACTATGCCTGCTGTATACA
Organism: Colobus angolensis palliatus; assembly: GCF_000951035.1. Taxonomy (NCBI): domain Eukaryota; kingdom Metazoa; phylum Chordata; class Mammalia; order Primates; family Cercopithecidae; genus Colobus; species Colobus angolensis. The sequence continues at coordinate 4,696,677 of NW_012116821.1, read as the reverse complement.
CAGTGAGCGCACACATGCACACTGCATACACACTGCTCGCACCCCACACACAGGTTCTCAGATGAGGCCAGGTCAGGCCATGCTCCCTGGGAAGCTCGCTCAGGTTGGCACAGGCAGGAAATGCTCTGTGATTCACCTGGGAGGCTCCTCCTTTTCTGGACAATCTCTGTCCACGTCCTTTGAAAAAGGCCTGACTTGTGTCCTGTGTCCTCGGGCCCTGCTTCCGTGGCTCCTCTGTAATTAGAGCTGAGCATCTGAGAAACTGGTCTGGGCATTAACCCACAGGACAGGCGCACAGACGACCTGGGACTGAATTCCAGCTCTCCGCTTGTTAGCTGTGTGGCCTTGAGTAAGTCAATTGGCCTCTCTGGGCTTCAGTGTCCTCCTCTGTCACACGGGGATGATGAGAGTCCCTGCCTTGAAGGGTTATGGCCAAGATAAAATGAGATCTGCCATAGAGCATGTCAAGAGCTGTGCCCAGCCCAGAGCAAGTGACCAAGAGGTGTGAGCGGGTATTATCATCATTATCAATTGTCTGTGGCTCCTCTCTTCCCTCAAAGCAACTACAGTCATGGGCCGCATAATGACGTTTCAGTGGACAATGGGTCACATATACAACAGTGGCCCCGTGAGATTACGACAGACTGAAAAATTCCTGCTCCCTAGTCAGGCCTCGATGATCATGACCCTGTGATGGCCTAGGACAATGTGCATGTTTGTGTCTTCGTTTTTAAATGAAAATGTTTACAAAGTAAAAGTAAAGTTTAAAACATTTAAATATATAGAATAAAGATATAAAGAATAATTTTGCACCGCAGTACCCTGTGCTTGTGTTTTAAGCTAAGTATTATTACAAAAGAGCCAAAAAGTGAAAAAAAATTAAGTTTGTAAAGTAATAAAAGTTACAGTAAACTAAGATTAATTTACTATCGGAAAAAATTATAGATTTAGTGTAGCCTAAGTGTGCAGTGTTTATAAAGTCTACAGTAGTCTATAGTAGGGCGTAGTAGTGTATGGTAGTCTTCAGTAGTGTGCAGCAGTCTACAGTAGTGTATAGGAGTCTATGGTAGGGTGTAGTAGTGTACAGCAGTCTACAGTAGTGTACAGGAGTCTATGGTAGGGTGTAGTAGTGTACAGCAGTCTACAGTAGTGTACAGGAGTCTATGGTAGGGTGTAGTAGTGTACAGCAGTCTACAGTAGTGTACAGCAGTCTACAGTAGTGTACAGGAGTCTATAGTAGGGTGTAGTCGTGTACAGTAGTCTACAGTAGCGTACAGCAGTCTATCTACAGTAGTGTACAGGAGTCTATAGTAGGGTGTAGTAGTGTACAGTAGTCTACAGTAGTGTACAGGAATCTATAGTAGTGTACAGTAGTGTGCAGCATTCTACAGTAGTGTACGGTAGTGTGTAGTAGTGCAGAGTAGTGTACGGTAGTGTATGGTAGTGTGCAGTGGTCTACAGTAGTGTACCAGAGTGTACAGTAGTGTATAGTAGTGTGCAGTAGTCTACAGTTGTGTGCAGTAGTCTATGGTAGTGTACAACAGTCTACAGTAGTGTACAGTAGTGTGTAGCAGTGTGCAGTAGTCTACGGTAGTGTATAGTAGTGTATAGTAGTGTGCAGTAGTCTACAGTAGTGTGCAGTAGTCTTACCTGTGGATGTGTGGATGTTCTATTTACTACACTCTTTAAGACTCTTTGCAAATGTTACCAGCCTTTCCCTAAAGCTGGTCCTGCTTACAATTTTGTTTGCACCAACAAATGCATCTATTGCTTTCTGGACCCTCCTTCCTGATCCAAAACTTTCACTATATGCAATATAATTTAAAATCCCTAACTCCTTAGTGGTCTGGCCCATCCTTAGGTTTAGTCTTCCCTAATTGCCCTCACTTAAGCTGCAAGCAGCCTCAATCCTCAATTGGCTTCCCAAGCACCACTCTGCTTTCCTGTCTCACTGCCTCTGTCAGCACTACGCCCTTCACCAAAACACACCTTCCGTTGCCCCTTCCAACCATCTCCACCATCAGCCCAGCTCCAGGAAGTCCTGTAAGATCTGCACTACTGCCTCTGCCTTGTGTTCCCATAGCATTAATAGCATTCTTCTAGAACATTCTCTCTTGTATTATGATTATTTCTATACATGTCTTATCACTGACACCACACTGTGAGTTATTTTAACTTTATTATTTGTAACACTGTCTTTCATTTTTATAGTATCCTGCCAGGAACTTACAGATATTAAGTATTTAAATTTTGTTGAGTCAAATGATGTGCACCCTTCAAAACGATTGAGTTTTAACATTAACTCTTTAAATAACCAGGATCACCATGTTACAATCTGTATCAGTAAGAACTCCTACAACTCTAGAATCTAGACAAGCAGTCAAAGGCTAAAAGTCAGTGCTGTGACAGCAGGCACACTCTGCCTTTCCCTAAAGCTGGTCCTCCTCACAATTTTGTTTGCAACAACGAGTGTGTGTATTGCCTTCCCTGATCCTAGGAACCTTAGGCAAATTTTTAGCCTCTCCGTATGTCAGTTTCCTCATGAATTAAAAAAAGATAACAGTACTGACCTCATAGGATTGCTATGAGAAGAAAATGAGTTTTGCCTTTGTAAGCCTATAGGAAAGTGCCTGGCATGTAGGAAATACCCAGTAAATATTAGCTGGAATTCCACCTCAAGACCAACTCCCCACCATCTCTTACCCTGTAGAGGTCGAGAAAACAGCCAATTAGATGCTGTAGTTACCAACTCTCACCAGTAGGAGACACCCAATCGCCACAGTTGTGATCATTTCCCTTCAAGATGGAGCCCAGGGATGGAGAATTCCCTTTGGGAATGGAGGCAAACGTACTTTTTATAAATATCAAGAAAATCTTGGGGTCTAAAGATCACACATGGCCCTCTGCAAGAGATTGCATGGGGAGGACATTTGACAAGTTCCACTGTTCCTCTTTCTCTACCCAGCACCTGCTTAGAAAGGGCAAATGTTGTGGCAGTGGTGGGGAGGTGTGGGATGGTCCCCAACAAGGGTGGGCACAGAGACCCAGGAAGGAGGAACTGGATCTTTAGCTGGCAATGCATATATTTAATTTGATTCCGTGATTTCTTCCAGGATTAGCTAAATCTATCCACCTATCCTGGCTTGTATGGTCACCTCCTGAACGTGGGGTCCAATCCACGTGAAATCACCCTCCTATCAGCTTGTTCCTCCATTCCTTCCCCCAGCCAGATTGTTAATCTATGCCCTGGGACCTGAGCATGCCTAGCCCATTCCCAAGCCTGCCCTGGGCTTCCTGGTATTTCCAGTTCCAGCTCATACCTCACTTCCTCCAAGAAGCCTTCCCTGACCTCTCTAGTCCAGCAAGTTCCTCCTCCACCGAGCCTCTCCCACTGGCCTTTCCACAGTTAGGCACTTTCTCCAATGCTGCCTATTGGGTCCCTTGCCTTTTCATATAGCACCATGAGGACAGGGACACTCCTTGTTTGCACCTCCTCGGGAGTCTGCAAAGGGTTCTGCATGGAATCTGGGCGATGCTGACTGCAGAATGGCTGGAGAAGTGCCAGGTAATTTGTAGGTGTTCAAGAATGAATGGAAAAATTTTAAATCTCCACTATAGACAGAGGGGAAAAAAAAGTCCTATTTGAAATAAGTTACCTTGGCCCTAGGTTTGAATTTAAGAGCTGTTTTCTCCAATTTGATCATCAAACTGTGACAAGTGAATGCTGTTGCCATGAAGTCTTATGAAGATCTTGCATGTTATCCAGGCCTCAGGTCCCCTCTTCTCTCTCTAACAAAATATACTTTAAAATTTTCACTTGTGAGCTGGGCGCAGTGGCTAACACTGGTAATCCTAGCACTTAAGGAGGCCAAGGTGGGCAGATCGCTTGAGCGTAGGAGCTCAAGATCAGCCTGGGAAACATGGCAAAACTCCACTTATTTAAAAAAAAATTAGCCTGGCATGGTAGTATGTGCCTGTACTCCCAGCTATTCCAGAGGCTGAGACAGGAGGATCGCTTGAGCCAGGGAGGTCGAGGCTGCAGTGAGCCTTGATTGTCCCACTGCTCTCCAGCCTAGGAGACAGAACGAGACCCTGTCTCAAAGTAAGAAAATCACCTGTGATTTTGTTTATTTAGTATTTGGTGAATGAACTCATTAAAAGTCACATTATCAGCCACACACTCAGGTCAGCCATGGGCTGGGAGAGAAAGGGAGAGCAGAGCAGATGCCAGCTCCCGCCTTCCTGGAACATGACGTCATCTAATTTGTTCATTCAACAGAAACTTCTCACACACTTACAAAGCACCCCGCCCTGTACTAGGTGGGCTCTGGGGATAGAAAACTGATTAGGACAATGTGGTCCCTATCCTCAGGCACACACTATCCATTGGAGAAGACAGCTGAACCAGGCACGAGTCACTAAGTTCCCAGTTTCTCAGAGGGTTTGATGAAGGTGTTAGATATATAGAATCACTCTAATACTATGTCTGAAACAAAAATACTTCCTACTAAAAAGCAAGGTTGTAGGAACATTTTGAGGGCAAGAAAGGAAGAGTGACCCTTCACTCTACGCCCAAAAAATATCCCGCCTGGTCTGTGATAGTTTCATTTCTTTTCAAGAGAAAATAAAGCATTACATTTCATAAAAGACAAGGCTTAGAAAGCTGACTTCAACTACTGTCATATTCCTGACTTCAACTACTGTCATATTCCTGAGGGGAGCAAGGAAACGCAGGAGAAAACACAAGGCATACCCATTTTACAGATAAGGAGACTGAGGCTCTGTGGGGAAGGTTTAACAGGTTGGCTGGGCTCTCTGGTGAGTCAGAGGAGGTGGCACTGCTCCAGCCCACACCCCTGGTTCTCAGGCATCCCTCTCTCCCAGTCTCCTCCATTAAACTCTGCATGCCAGCCCAGGGCACCAGTCATGGGCATAGTGGGCTCTCCGCTGCCTCATGGGGTCCCAGCAGGATTAACTTTCGTGAAGCCAGGTTGAGAAAGGTTGAGGAAGAGCAGCCACAATGCAGGTTGCTAAAGCCCAGCCCCACTGAGTGGGTGCACAGAGCCAGCCTGCTGTTCTGCAAGCACAGCCCGCTAGATGCCAAACCAGTGTGCTGCAGGCGGTCTGAGCCAGGAAGTAGATCTGAAGCTTCAGGGTAGCTGTGTGAGTGAAAAAAAAAAAAAGAACGTGATTCGTATCTGACCGATGACTCAGAAGTATGAACTAGGGGGCCTTTCCTTCCTGACCCACCTGACAGGGCCATAGCCGACAGCCGTGTGTACACCAGTGAGCCTGTCACATCGCGGGTCTGCTGTCACAGACTCTGTCGAGCCCCAGACAGAAACCAGTGTGAGCAGATTTCTCACGCTCCAGGCTTCCCTCACAAAGCTGCATTTCCCTCAGCTACTTCTTTACCTATTTGGAAATAACAGCAGGAAAAGGACAGATGGATCTTGGTGAATCTTCCAAAACTCCTCTACTGGATTCTGGAGCTGGACCACACAAAGGTGTGAAATTGGATCTCCTCCTCTTTAAAAACCCTTTTCCTGGGGTCTTCATACTCCCCACTTCTTCCTATCCCATAAAAACCTGGTTTTAGGAAGGGAAGACATCAAATCATTCACCTGGAGGACTACATGAATAAGAGCACCTTACCATGGTACTCGCCTTTTAACAGGGATCAAGAAACCTTTTGCAAAGGAGTGTTACCAGATGGGAAGTCGTGACTGTGAGTTGTCCAGATTCTCGGCGTGTTGGACAAAGAATTTAACAAAATGCACAAAGCAACAAAAGAACGAATCAATGAAAGTGCAGATTTATTGAAGTGAAAGTACACTCTGTAGAGTGAGAGTTGGTTCGATCAACCAAGCGGCTCAAGAACCCCAGTTACAATGTTCTTTGGGGTTTTTGTTAAGCTGAAATAATTTGCTAACACCCTTAGATGTCCTTTAGAGGCCTCCAATTGGTTACCCGCTATGATGGATGGGCTCCCGACCAATCAGAGGCTGAAGTGAAAACTTCTGTTTTGTTACCACAGGAGTGAGGATGTGGCCTGTATGCTGCCTAATCTTGCCCAGAACTGTCTGCACCTGCTGTTCCTTTGCTTATGGCTTATGCCTTAACCCTTGATTACCCTAATTCCCTATTCTCCTGCCTGCCTCATAAGGGTGGTGCTAGGCATTAGCTAGGACACATATGGGGCATCTTAGAAGAGGCTCATTCTTCAGTCAAAAAGCCATAACTGGTTGTCCTTTTTTTTCTAGTTCTATCACCCAGCTTTGTCCTGGACCTGGTCAGGGTGCACTGTGCCGGAGGGAGACCTGGCCCAGTCCAACAGCACGGCTTCTTCAGAGGACCTTTCTGGTCTACCTGAAAGGTAGACCTGGTCTTCAACACAGCTTGATCATTTGCAACCCGATTTTGCAGTTCATCTCTTTGTATTCATATGTATTCTGACTCCTCATTTACCCTATAATATCATCTGAGGGGTAGAAACCTGGCCATCTTCCTTGTTCTTTCCTATCCTGAAAGGTCCATGTGATTTTTGACAATGAATGTAATTTCTATTTTACCTTGGAATGAGTTTTTGCATTTGATTATCAGCAGGTTCGATGTTTAGGGATTTCTACTCGCAGTGAAATCTAGTGCCAAACCTAGCAGGAATTGTGTCCTTTTAACATGCGACTAAATTCCAATGAGCCCAAGCCAGGAAGACCTGATTTGCAGGGGCCGGGGAGGGTGCGCACTTCTCCACTTCTGCATGAAGCCACCTCCAGTCTGGAAAGAAGCAACTCTTCCATTATCTGTTGGAGATTCCTTATTGCCTATAAAGTAGGAGTAAACAGAGTATGTGAGATGTTGACCAAGTACGATGGGATGGAACAGATGCCCTCTCATTAATGCAGAGCATATGGCAGAGTTCTGTAGCCATTCTGAATAAAATGGAAAACAAGGTACTTTAAAATAAACACAGCTGGACACAGTTGAGAAAACACTGGTGATCTTTATTTTGCAGAAACGAAGTCAAAGTTGTGCTTACTGGTTGTCAAATTGCCACACGTGAAAGCGGCTGGAAACACAGCCAATGTTCAGAGTTAGGGTCACTACACTGGAGATCAAGAGTCCTGATCACACCGAGCAGGCTAAGAGAGGGCTGCAGAGGGAGCTTTTCTGCCCTGTCCTTTTCCGCCCCTGGTGGTTCCTTGGCCAGTGTGAGTACAATGATTTGCACAACTACTGCTTTCACTTAGTGCAAAAATGGACCAATGTTTTAAGTTCAATTGTAGTTCAACCACTGGAGCTTCAGAAGGGTGCACAGCCCACCCCTTTCTGCCGGAACTGTCTTATGTTATCATCTAACCAGGCATCCCTGGCCATTCACCAATGGTCCGAGTGTTGGGACCTCACTGATAAATGTATTTATTCCGAATGTAGGTGTAAGTCCCTTCCAGGCAGCACAGCAGAGCAGAGGATAACAAGGAAACAATTTGGTTTTCTCCGTTTTGTTTAGGAACACGCTTTTTACATGAGTGCCCTAAGCGCAGCCGCCGTTTCCTACCAAGCAAGAAAATGACCAGCCCTGCTTTGTTTATTCCCACAGCTCAGGAACCTGGCTCAGTGCCAGCTGCTAGACTGGGCAAGATTTTAGACAAAGGGCGGCCATGTACCAGGCAGGTGAAAACCCACCACAGTGAACCGCTGCCAGGAGCCCACTAAGGCACTGAGCCTCTCCATGAGCAGAGGCCTAACCTCAGCCTGCCCGGCTGATCTCATCTCTAGGGCGCTTTACATAACAGCAGCAGAGTGTGAGCCTGCTTCCCAAAGGAAGTATGCAGGTGTGAGTAGCACCCAGCTTGTCCTTAGACATGTGGCAGCCCAGGGGCAAAACATCAGGTTGTTCACTGAATCACCAAGGTATTTTTGGCATCACATTAGTATACTCCAAAAACAACCAAAGAGCAAGAAAAACAAACAAACAAAAAAAAACCCAATTCACAAAAGCAAAATGTAGTCCATCTAAGAGGGTTAAGTTTAAAGTTTTCTTTACTGAACTGGCCCAAACTGGATAAGCATTAATATCCCTCCCTAAGACTCCCAGTCAGGCGGGACCAGGCAGAACAAAAGCTTGAGCCAGTTACTGGGCATTTGCCACAGGCCAGACGCCCTCACCATAGCCACATTGCATCATTCATCAAACCCACCTCAGGAAGTGGATATGGTGATTCTCCCAGGGAGACTCTGGGAGGGGGTAGCACAGATAATGAGAAAGACTAGGGATCCCAGGTCAGATCTGGGGAATGGCAGAGCTTCAGGTCTTTGCATGAGTAAGGTTAGATAAGTCTGAAACAGCACAACCAAGGGTCCTCAGAGAGCAGCAAATCAGAGACCATGCCAGGCAGTGGACAGCCCGTGATCAAGCCCAAAGTGACCTCCAGGAAAGGAGAACATCCCTGTAATGACACTGCAGCCTCTCCACTGCCCCAGACCCCACTCCCAGGGTACAATTCCAGGTTGCCCTGGACACCAGAGCTCACATCCCCCAGGCATGGGCAGGAGGGTCACCGACTGGCGCTGGAGGCTCCGCTGCTGCGGAAGAACCACGGGCTCCCTGCAGAGGGAGCCCTGACCCCTTCGGAGGCAGCAAAAACCAGCCGTGCTCAGACCTCCCTCCTGAGTGAAAGGCTCTGCTGTGTAGACAGGTTGTTTCTGCTGGAAGCATTTCCACGGAGCCACAGCAGTGGATGGCTGACACAAAATTCCCTGGCTGTCTCCCATCATTTGAGAATTAAGGTTGTATAGCTGTTATCCACACATCCTATCAGCCTTTGAGTTACAGTCTGTGATGTTATGACTTTTGTGAAAGAAGCAGGGAGCGATGGGAGAGGGAGAAAGGCCTGAGGGGCCATTTGCAGACACAGCCCTGTCCTCTCCCGAGCCACTGTCACTGGCAGGTTGCTCTTGGTAACTGAGCAGGTGTGGGGGGATCCTGATACAGAAGAGAGGAAAGGGAGAGGGGAAGGAAGAGGAGTGCGGAGAGGGCTGAGCCTGCAGCGCTGTGCACTTAGGGAGCTTGCTTGAAACCTCATCTGGGACCTAACTGCGGTCAGATGGACTGCGGGGCTCCAGGAGGCTGATGATGTGAAAGGTAGCGACAGATTCTCTGAGACAGTTATGGGAACTTATTTTCTTCCTTAGGAGATGAAAACCGCTTTCCCAAGCTCTCCAAACAGAAGAGAGACTTGGCTGAAGGTCTAAGTAATGCCTGAGGCCTCCAGGAGGGCCAGCGTGTCTGGTCAGGACCACGGTGCCCCATGCAGTATCTGTTCCCTGGCGAAGCCACTCCTCTGCTACTTACTCTGGAAGAGACTCCTGTGTCTCACAAGGGGGTAGAGGTGTCCGCAGAGCCCCTTTAAGATGTGTAGTTGGAGAAGGCTTAAATTTGCTATCTGGGAACCTCATATCTGAATCTACGCACCATGATTTTAACAATCATTTTTAGTGGTTAAAACTTCAAATGAAGATTTCAAATTATATATGGACACTAATGATCTATTCTAAGCTAATATCTACAGTAGAGGAGAATGAGAAAATCTTGAATGGGAATCCAGTTTATAAAAGAGTCAAATGACTGTGAGTCTCAGTAAAGACGCTGCCATGGTACACAGTATCCAAGACAGCACATGAAATTAACACGTGAAATTAAAATGTGTCTAACTTCCTCTCCCAATGAATTTCGATGAATTTCCGACCTTTTCCCCCATATTAGGGCCCAGGTCTCTCCAGTGCTTTCCAGGGCTACTATCTGTAATTGGCAAATGATCCCCTCATACCATCCAATTGTTCTCCTTCCAAAGACCTCCAAAAAGAAACCTGATTATCTTGTCAATTGATCTGTGTTACCAGATGTTTAGTTTGAGAATTCAAAGTGTACCTGTGAGAATATCCAAGCACAAAACACTTCCGACCCAAGCTGGCTGGTCTGATCATTGGACCAAGTCTCAAAACCTTGAATTTTATATGAGCTTGACCCAATCAAATAGAACTTAAACATCTCCTGGAGGAAGGGGCAATGTTCTTCATCCTCTTTGAGACTTCCTCCTACCCATGGGATTCCATAAAGTGCTTTGCATACAGCAAGTGCTGAATAATTGAATTTTCTGCCCTGTGGTCACAAGTACCACACCATCCAAATGCCAGTGATAACCTTCAATGGCATTTACAGAGTCTGTGTGAATCAGACTAACCACGTCTTTAAATCCTGACCCAGTTTCACTCAGATTTGGCTGGACAAAAGCCCTTAATAGCCCAGCTTCCAGACTGTCAGTCACACAATGATCAGGACACCTTCTGTGAACCTGACAGAGATCAATGCTGGGGATGGGAAAATGAAAACAGCAAGGTGTTCCAACATAGTGACAGTTCAGCAAGTCACTACAGGACAGGGAGACAGGCGTTAGAGACAGAGAGGGTGCTGGGCAGGCTTAGAGGAGGGTACCCAGGACTTCCCAGGGGTCTAAGGAGGCACCACCCAGAGGTGAGATTTGAGTCGGATTCTGGTGAACAATGGGAGTTTGCTGTGCCAGGCAAGGGCTCTTCCAAGCAGAGAATAGCAGCGTCCTGAATGCCAGGGCGAGTCTGAAGGGTGGCAGGGGACGCCATTTGATTTTGTGAGGCTACCTTGAAAACAAACAGGATAATACGGGACAGCCCCACTTCCGCTGTCATATGTTATTCCTTTATTCATGGAATTCCTACTAAAGAGTGAGTCCTCAATATTTGGAGGGACATGAATGAAGCCCTTTGAAAATCTGTTTCTTTTAAAAAAAAAATCTCTGCCCCCTCTCCCCCTTGAAGCAATCCTCGGACTCCTGTTTAAGAAATCCTGGTGTAGACTATAAAGTGCTTTGAAGCCAGCTGGCACCACACTGCGCCCTCAGCTACACTCGCAGATGCACTGGGGCTCTATTTCCCTGCCTCTGCCTCCACTGCCTGGTTTCCCTTCAGAACCCCCCCAAGTCCTTTTTCCCAAGAGATGTGTTGAGGGGTGAAATTTCCCAGTGCCGAGCCTACCACCATGCTCAGAGACTGGAGCCCACCACACGCCTGCCCCTGCAGACGAGCTAACATTTGGGCAGCATGGTCCTGCTTCCTGCCCTGCAGCGGCATTTCTCTTGAGCCCAGAGGCACCCCCTTAGCTCACTGTGTCCACAAACAGAACATTCTGGCATGGCCTGAATGCAACTGACTCTTTAGATGATGGTCTCTGATGAGATCAACCAAATCAACAAATGTACTGAAAAGATGAGATTTGTTGATGTGCACAACAGGGCAAATTCAGAATCTGGAGCCTGATTTACGTCCTTCTGCTGCCATTGATTCCTTTTGTTTGCCCCTTCTTCCTCTCAGCTTCTGGTTCCTCTTCTGTACACAGAGGGTGAGGATTCCTGCCCTATTCATGAGGTAGTTGAGAATTAAAATCAAGTGAGATGATGAGGAGGAAAGTGCTCTGAACTCTAAACCTTCTAAAATATCAAACATGATTATTATTAAAGAAAATAGTGAGGAACTAATGATAGAATCACAGAGGGAAAATGATATTTTACTACCACTCAAGAACAAAATCTCAATAGAAAAACCAAAACAGCCAGCCAGTAGACAGGGAATACATAGTGTCTGGCATTTGTTATAAGGTATTGTAAATATTTTTTACTTTTATGTGTTTATCATACAGTTTTAGAAAGGAAGAGGAAAGAAAAGGACCCAAGAACATTCTGCTTTGTTGGATCACGTGCAGGTTCTTCTAGAACACTGGAGGGTAAATAGTTGGGGCTCAGCAATGTCCGCTTTTATCATGAAAGACCGTGCTGACCTTGGAAAGATGCTGCTAGGACGCAAAGGCTGCCTAGGAAGGGGCCAGCCAGGCCACTATGGAACAGCTGAGCAGGGCCCTCAAGGGGGAGTCATACCCCCCACCACTCCCTCAACCCCCACTTGTTCCACCACCCACTGCTTTTCCCAACATTCCACAACTTTTCCACATGACTTCAGACTGGCTATGGTGAGAGCCAGGATAGGATGACATAAATGCAGATAACCTCAGTGGAAAGCAAGTCAAGCAAGGCACATAAAAGATCAAATGTCATTCAACAGATCTGTGAAGGCTTCATTCATTCACTGGAGCTCTATTTCCCTGCCTTTGCCTCCACTGCCTGGTTTCCCTTCTGAACCACCCAAGTCCTTTTTCCATACTGCCTGCACGTCCCACTTCCAGGCACTATGCTGGGGCTGTGGAAATGAAAGAGACCACACGCATTACAATAGATGAGACAGATGAGTCGGACAAGTAGGTGACATAGGTTTGCAGGGAGACACCCACTCTAGGCTGCAGATGGTCCTGTGTTGAAAGGCGGAGGGGGCCTCTTGGCGAGCAGCAGAGAGGGGCCGAGGTTAGCACACAGAGCCTGGTGAGATCGATCAAAGGGATTGGGGAGTCCTGTGGGCTCTGATGCCTGGGAGTGCTTGAGACATACACATTTGAGAGAATTCCTCAGGCAGTGACAGGAAGGATGGAGGGGACAGAGAGTTGAGGGAATTAAGGTCCAAAGCAAGGAAAATAGAAACTATTGAAGTAATGCAGGCAACATGCCACAGGAGTGTGGAACGTCAGTGGATGAAAAAGAAGAAGTAAATGAAAAACATCCAGAAGGCAACATTTGATCATGTGGAGAAGGGAAAGTCCCTGGAGCCAGACAGGCCTGACTCCGGCTCACACCCCTGCCACTTGCTAGCTGAGTGGTCTGCAGATCGCTTAACATCACGGAGCTTCAGTTACTTCATCTATAAAATGGCTCTAATTGTATAGGAGTGTTGTAAGGATTGAGAAAGAATGAGGGTAAAGAGATTAGCCTGGCACATGGCAGGCAGTCAATGTTAGCCCTGTTGAAGAAAATGGTAACTCATGCCATAGGTTGAGGACCAAGTTTGAAATTTTTTTTTTTTTAAGACAGAGTCTTATTCTATCACCCAGGCTGGAGTGCAGTGGTGCTATCATAGCTCACTGAAGCCTCAAACTCCTGAGCTCAAGCAGTCCTCTCTCCTCAGTCTGCCAAGCAGTGAGGACTACAGGCCCAGCTAATTTAAACCTTTTTTTTTTTTTTTTTTTTTGAGACAGGGTCTTACTTTGTTGCCCAGGCTGGTCTCAAACTCCTGGCCCCAAGTGATCCCCCCACTTTGGCCTCCCAAAGTGCTAGGATTACAGGTATATAAGCCACGATGCCTGGCTTGAAAAAGAAACCTGATTATCTTGCTGATCAAAACCTGATTATCTTGCCAGAAATGAGATGAGATGCTGCGGGTGCTTAGCAGCAGATGACAGGTTTGCACATACACTTCAGGGCAACTGCATCCACACAGCATGACTTTGGAGAGCTGTATGCGCCATGACTTTGTGCAGGGGGCCTCCAGTGCACGTAAATCCAGGCTCTGAGGAATGGAGGACCCACAGCTGTGCTGCCTCGAAACCCCAGATACCCAGGAAATGATGGTTTCCAGGTCAGGCTTCTTATGGCTGAAATCCCTTTAACTGCACTTTTTTCTTTTGCGAAGTCACCAGTAATTCAAAGAGCCCCCCAAAATACTGAGCCACTCTCCATCCCTTTACACCAAATCCACAGTAAAATACTGGCAGTTCAGATCGGATGAGCACATACTGGGGCAAACTGACCTAAGAGGCCTCACCACCCACTCCCAGGGTGCACCTGTGACCACTCTTCCTTCTCCCGCTTCCAGCAGGCTCCTGAAGTCTATTCAGGCTGGGAGCTGATGCTGAACTCAGCAGGGCCCCAATTGACTATATCATTTCCCATGTGAAGTTCTGGGGAGAGAAGATCAGGTCTCCATGGAGCAGGGCCCCGCGGCACTTTCGCTGTGCGAAGCCACCAGGCCCCGCTCCGCTGGAAATTCATCAGTGCATGGAAAGGCAAAGGGCAGAGCTGTTTCCGTTCACCAGGTATTCGCCACGTCACTTGTTTCCTATTTCAGTGCATTAAAAAAATTTCCCCTGGGGTGAGAGCGCTGAGACGCCTTTGTTGTGAAATATGGTTAACACGAGTGCTTTTTTTTAATGACATCACCAAATTAGGTCTCTGTGTGTGTCAGAAAAATTAACCCCGGCAAGTGTAGAGTTCTCCTGGGATTACAAGGAAGTGCAAAACAGGGCAGGAGAGCGGGGGACTGGCCAGAGAGCATGAGGAGGAACAGCGATCAAAGGAGAGGGGAAAGAAAGCAAAAATCGTGGGCAGACCAAGACTGACATGTGGACAGGCACCTGGCAAGCAGAATACCCAAGAAAGAAACTTGACCTACTTCACTTGACTGGCCGTGGATTATCTACACGTGCATGCTTTTTCACGCTCAAATGAATAATTATCTGACAAACACAGATCTGTTCCTCTCAATTTGGTTCATAACATCTTATTTTAAGTATTCAAATATTTCACCCACATCTCCAGAGGCTCTGTATAGGCCGCATGTGTTCATGTGCTCTAAATCTGCAGATGGCTGGGATGGCTGGGGCGAGAGGTCAGAGCTTTGACCCACATTGTGTTTAAAGAAATGTTGGCCGGGCGCGGTGGCTCACCCCTGTAATCCCAGCACTTTGGGAGGCTGAGACAGGCGGATCATGAGGTCAGGAGATTAAGACCATCCTGGCTAACACTGTGAAACCCCATCTCTACCGAAAAATACAAAAAATTAGCCGGGTGTGGTGGCGGGCGCCTGTAGTCCCAGCTACTCGGGAGGCTGAGGCAGGAGAATGACGTGAACCGGGAGGCAGAGCTTGCAGTGAGCCGAGATCGCACCACTGCACTCCAGCCTAGGCGACAGAGCCAGACTCCGTCTCAAAAAAAAAAAAAAAAAAGAAATGTTTAGGGCTAGGCTCAGTGGCTCACCCCTGTAATCTCAGCACTTTGGGAGGCCAAGGTGGGCGGATCACGAGGTCAGGAGATTGAGACTATCCTGGCTAACACAGTGAAACCCCATCTCTACTTTAAAAAAATGAAATAAAATACAAAAAATTAGCCGGGAGTGGTGGCACATGCCTATAGTCCCAGTAACTCGTGAGGCCGAGGCAGGAGAATGACCTGAACCCTGGAGGCAGAGGTTGCCTAAGCCGAGATTGTGCCACTGCACTCCAGCCTGGGTGACAGAGTGAGACTCCATCTCAAAAAAAAAAAAAAGAAAAGAAAAGAAAAATAAATGTGTAGGATGAATGAACATTTAATAGAATGTCAGCTTACTGGCATTTTAAATCATTGGCAGTAACACTGGGTCCCCATTCCTATGTGGCCCTCATGGGCTGTCCCTTTGGATGCAGCACAACTTCTACCATTTTCTATGGTCCCACCACTCCCAAGCACTCACTGGACCCATTGACTTCCCCTCAGGCGTTTGAGGGTAGCCTCTGGGCTATGCAGTGAAGCAGGCTTTGATGGGTATAACCAGAGAGACAAAGTTTGCTCCATACCTGGGAGTTATATATCCCTCAAATATATGTAAATAACCACACATTTTTCCAAATAAATTCAAAGAGAAGCAGAAGCCATTTAAAAACAGAGCAGAGAGTTCTAGTTCCCATGCATTACGGTTTGAGACCCAATTTCTCTATCGTATTCCCTCCCTAAATAACAAACTAACCACCAGCAAGACTTGAAACACCACCACTTCAGAGCCGCCCAGGCTTTCCTTTGGGCTGTATCATTTATAGACGCCCACCCCCGCTTGATGGAGAGAAAGCGCTGAATTATTCACGAGGCTGTGGGAGGTGTCTGCGGGGTGGAAAGGCCAGAGAGCAGAGTCCCACTCCAGAGCGGGAACTCATCATCAGGGCACTAAATCCAAGATTCAGGCCACTTAATTGATTTTTGGAAAACACTGAGTATTGCTTTTTTTTTTTTTTTTTTTGAGACAGGATCTCATATGCAGGCTGGATTGCTATGGCGCAATCTCCACTGACTGCAGCCTCAACCCCCTGGGCTCAAGCTATCCTCTCACCGCATCCTCCTAAGTAACTGAAATTATAGGCACATGCTACCCAGCTAATTTGTGTATTTTTTTGCAGAGACAAATACACAAATATTTCTTTAAACACAATGTGGGTCAAAGCTCTGACCTCTCGCCCCAGCCATCCCAACCATCTGCAGATTTAGAGCACATGAAAACATGCAGCCTGTACAGAGCCTCTGGCAATGTGGGCGAAATATTTGACCATGGGGTCTCCCCATGTTGCCCAGGCTGGTATCAAACTCCTGGCCTCAAGTGATCCACCCGCCTTGGCCTCCTAAAGTGCTGGGATTACAGGCGTGAGCCACTGCATGCAGCCGAGTATCAAAATTTTTAATGTTTGCCTTTTAAATAACAGAAATGTATCCCAACTCATCTTTATTCATATATCACATTTGATTCCCTGGGTAAAAATTGTGCCTGCAAGAGCCAGTACTGCTGTGTTTAGAATGGAAAGGAGTGGCTGTAAAGCAACTGGAAAAGCAGGCCAAGGGACAGACCCCTCACGTCCTAAATTCACCATCGGCCCCAGACACAGGGTAGAGGACCAGGAACAGAACATGTTTCAAGGGCAACAGGAACTGGGTGACTTTAGCGTTACAGGAAGCACAGGGAAAAGATACAGGAGTCCTTGATGACCGCTTGAGTCTCACAGGTAATGTTTAACCTGCTCTGCTGCTAAATCACTCTATGGAAGAAAACCATGAATTTAGAGACATTTGTTTAGACTTAGCAGCAGGGAAACCCTGACCTTTTCAACCTTTAGGGAAAACTTCTGCTAGTCAAAGGAATACACCAGAGCTTCCCAAGCCATGTGCCACAAATGAGTTACAGCAAAGCCATGGCATTGACCCTCTCCGTTCTGTGTGTGGGCTGGCCTGGGTGGGCCAGCAGGCCTTTGCTTGCCTCAGTTTCCCTCAGAGTGTGATATAAATGCTATCTTTGCTGTGTGTGCTATGGCATGAAAATATTTGGAAAGTATTGCCTTTGGTTAAAACTCTCACAGAAATCCTTAACGTTGACATTACTAGCAGTGATTAGCTATAACCTGAATCAGGTCCAACAATTTGACTCAGTTTGCTGTGCTTTATTGTAAATTCATTTTGTTTAAGTTTAAATTTTAAGAAAAAAAGTCTGCACTTTTTTCCTGCTGATTTCCACTCTGGTTAAGCCACACTAGTGGTGACTTGGTGTTTGGAGACATCACAGTCTTTGCACACCAGCTCCCTGTGGAACCCTCTTCCCTCAGGACTGACCCCATTCTCCCCCGCCCTCAGGAAGAGCCTGGCATCCTCAGTGACCCTTGAGCAGCTGTCCCTGCAGCTGGGCCTACCCCTCAAGCACACTGAGCCTGTCCTTCACAGCCCCGTAGTGCTGAGCCAGGGCCCTGAGACCACCAGGAGGCACCTCTTCCTCTTCAGGGACTGGCTGGTCATTGCCAAGCAGAGGTGAGTTGGTGGCAGTCATTGCCTTGCTCTCTCCTGAAACTCAATCTCTTTCCAAGACCCTAGCAACACCCAAGGGCACTGCAAGGGGACCCAGAGCTTGGGACCCAGCCTGGCCCATGTTCCCAGCACTTCCAGCCTGCACAGGCTTAGGTGGCTCCATCCTTCCTGCCCGTTCATTGACAAGCAAAACACCCAGAGGCTAAATCCCTGGGACAACTTCACACAGGTAGTGGGTAGAAAAATAGGACAAGAAAAGTAGAGACAATCCATCATTTAAAAAAAAAGCCCTACGCAAACTTTACTTTTTGGTTTGACTAAAAGTGTATAACGTGTTTATAGCAATAAATTTGAAATCAGAAATTGAGAAAGTCGATAACCGAGTTAACATGACCTGCACCATTTTTCTCTTTGGGAAGCTCTGCAATGAACACTTCCTCAATGTGTGCGTTAGAGCAGCCTCTGGACTGGAGCCACATCTCCCAGGACGTGGTATATTTTTCACAAAGAAACCTACAGGTCCAGGGAACATGTGACAGCCTTCTAAAAATCCCACACTAGTTTAAAAACAAAAACAATAAAACGGGGGATAAACACAGACATTAGGCACATAGAACGCATCAGAGAAATAGTGGGGTCCCCTGGGGGAAGTGTTGATGTCCCTGGTCAGAGTCAATACAGGGAGAAACCCAGAGCTAGGGGAAAGGGCCATATTTGGCACCACTGGTGCTGACTACAGAGGGGCCTGGGGCCGGGGTGATGCCTGTAACATTATTTCTGTTTTGTAGGAAGGAAGAGCATTTACATGTTTTTATACTTCCATTTAATTTCCCTTGAAAAGCTCTATTTTAAGCTTTGGCGGAAATGTGCCACATTTTAAAAAGCTTCTCACACCTACCCACCCTGATTATTTTTTTAGGTGCTCGGAGATTTCAAAGAATTCAAAACCCATCTGGCATCCTCCCCCCGTATCCCAGCCCGGGATGTGTTGTTTTCAGAGACCTGAGAAAGCCCCGGGGAGACACAAACAGCAGCTGGGGAAATCCTGCCACGGCTCAGAACGCACCCTTGTCACAGTCTCCGCGAGAGCCCCGCTGAGCTCCTGAACCAGACTCTGGGCTGCGGGCTGGTACCCAGGGCACTCACAGGTGTGTGGCCTGAAGCACCCCTCACTTTGCATTCAGGAACTCCCCGAGTCGCCCCTCTAAACAGGCTCGGCATGCTCGCCAGCAGTGAGGAGGACAGGGAGTCAGGAGTCACCAACAACCAGGAGGACAGGCTCAGTGCGGGGTGTTAGGGAAACGCGCAGAGTTGACATGGACAGTTAGCGTCAAACACACCACCAAGCCCTGGCCACGGCGGCCTGTCTTGAGGCAGACACGGGCCACCATGCCCCGAGATCTCGCTAAGCCTGGCCACGTGGCTTTCCACCGGGCACAGTACACTAGCAGTGGCCGGGAACTGAACACTCACTGGGTGCTCAGGAACGATAACAATCCCAGAAACCCTTCCCTGCCCCGTCCCTAGACAATGAGGATGGTAGCACTCTCGAAGGATTCGATGTCCACACACCCTATGAACTGCCTTCGCCTGCAGAGACCAGCTCCTTCTTGCTTCTGCGCCTCCGCTTGCGCTGCTCTGACCACCTGGGAGGCTGCGCCCCTGCTCCTGTGGCCAGCTCTTCCCCATGCTGGGGGACACGGCCCCAGGGAACTGGATCAAAGAGCAGACTTTGGGACCCAGTGCCGAGTTGCATCTCCCCTCCGCCATTTACCAACTGTGACTGAGCTCAATGTGTCTCCGTCTTCTTGTCTGTAAAATGGGGATAAAAATAGCATCTTCCTCACGGGATGGATTGGGGTGGGGATTGAAAGAGTAACTACAAGATCAGAGCTTAGAACCAGCTGGCACGTGTGAGCAGTGTTTCCTATGAAGTGGAGTCGCTTTCTGATGTGCTTTCCAGGAAGGGTTGAGGCCCCACCCGCTCAGAAAAAGAGAAGACCAGAGAAGAGATCTCAGTCTCCTCCACCAGCATGAAATGAATCTCAATCACTTATTAGCTAATGGCTCCAGGCCCATGGAGGGTCTGCTCCACTCAAGCCGTTGTGCCATACTCTGGAGTCGGAGTCCAAGCTCTCAAAGAGTTAATGTAGCAGAAATGTTTAAGATCCACCAGCCTCGGCTGGGCGCAGTGGCTCACGCTGTAATCCCAGCACTTTGGGAGGTCGAGGCGGGCAGATCACCTGAGGTCAGGAGTTTGAGACCAGCCTGGCCAACATGGTGAAACCCCATCTCTACTAAAAATACAAAAATTAGCCAGACGTGTGTGGGGGGTGCCTGTAATCCCAGCTACTCCGGAGGCTGAGGCAGGAGAATTGCTTGAACCCAGGAGGTGAAGTTCAGCGAGCTGAGATCCAGCCATAGCGCTCCAGCTTGGGTGACAGAGCAAGACTCCATCTCAAAAATAATAAGAATAATTAATTAATGAATTAATTTTTTAAAAATCTGCCAGCCTTCCTGGACAAAGGGAAGGAATCATGATTGACTCTTTACTTTGTGTGGTGTTTTGGTTTTGTTGAGTTCAAAGAGTGAGACTCCTATGTGTTTGGGAAATTTATCTAATTTTTCTATTTTTAGTGTAGAGTAATCTTCAGTTGTAAGTTTTCAAGATATACTTGGTATCATATTCCAATATGTATAATGAGGAACTATCTTAAAGAAGTTTTACTGCTTTTTATAGGACTAGATACCTGATTTTTAAAGCCTTGTGAATTATGACCACATGGTTATTTTCAAATCTGTGCAATTAGGTTCAGCGAATGAAAGTCCAGGAAAGCCTTGGCAATCCATTGACAAGAATAACACGGCTATTGACTCCACAGGCCAAGGGAAGTGTTTTCAGTTGCGTTTTACTATAAACATTATGACATACAATGGCATATTTCATAACTTGCCCAAGTGGTTTTGAAATATTCTTTTCCCTTGAGGCAATAGCCATCACAGTTAATAATAACCGCCCCCAGGACCGGCTACACAATCTGCGAGACAGTGCCCTGTTTTCAAAAAGTAATAGGAATTTTAAGACAGCAGGAGCAGAACAATAAACCAACCACAGGGGTCTCCAAGCCTGGGGACACAGGGACTGCACAGGTCACCTGTTCATGGAGCTGGCCCTGGCTGCCCCCTCTGATGGATTTAATATATTTTAAATCATCAGACATATTTAAGGAACATCCAAGCTTAAGGCCTTGACTGGATATATTTACCAGCATTTACCAATATTTAACAACATTCACTTTGCTCCACAAAAGGTCTTATTTCTTTGCCAAAAATCATGTTTTAGAATAAAATAGACACAACTTCCACATAATTTTTTAAAATAAAAGTTGCAAAAGTACATCTCCCACATCTTCTGTGAATTTAAATAAATCGCTTTATTTGTTTTAGGCTGAAAGTGTAAATTCAGTGTGAATTTCACACCACGCTGTCATTCACATGCGGACATAACCTGCCTTTCTCATTTCACAAAGGCTAAACTATCAAACAACCTGATTTTTGAAGAATTTAGGGTAACACTGGTCTCATAGAATAAGTCTGGAAGTATTCCCTCCTCCTCTATTTTTCGGAATAGTTTGAGTGGGAATGGTATTGGTTCTTCTTTAAATGTTTGGTAGAATTCAGCAGTGAAGCCATCAGGTCCTGGCCTTTTCTTTACTGGCAGACTTTTGATTGTGGCTACCATCTCATTACTTGTTATTGGTCTATTCAGGTTTTGGATTTCTTCCTGGTTCAGTCTTGGTAGGTGGTGTGTATCTAGTAATTTGTCCATTTCTTCTAGATTTTCCAATTTATCAACATATAGTTGCCCACAGTGGCCATTAATGATCCTTTCAATTTCTGCAGTATCAGTTGTAAAGTCTCCTTTTTTATTTCTGATTTTATTTATTTGGATTTTCTCTTTTTTTCTTAGTCTGGCTAAAATTTTGTCAATGTTGTTTAACTTTTCAAAAAAACCAACTTTGTATTTTTCTCATTTCAATTTCGTTTATTTCTGCTTTATTATTTCTTTTCTTCTACTAATTTTGGGTTCATTTGCTCTTGCTCTTCTAGTTCTTTAAGATATATCATTATATTACTTATTTGAAGTTTTTCCTCCTTTTTGAGGTAGGCACTTAGTAGCTATAAGCCTTCCCTCTTAGTACTGCTTTTGCTATATTCCATAGGTTTTGGTATACTGTCAGGCACTATTCTAGGCACTTGGGATAAAATAGAAAAGGAGTCCTGCTCTTGTGGAACTTATGTTCTAGCCAGGGGAGGTAGAAAATGGATGAGAAACATAGTAAATGATCTAGTCTGTTAGAGAGTGGTACGTGCCATGGGGGGAAAGGAGAGTTGGGCAAGGGGAATTGGCAATTCACAGCAAGAGAGTGGTTAGTTGCAATATTAGAGTGACCTATGTGGGCCTCATTGCAAAAGGAAGTTTTGAGCAAAAATATGGAGTTGGCCAAGCAGATATCCAGAGCAAGAGCGTTCATGGCAGAGGAAACAGCAAGAGCAGAAGCCCAGAGCATGGAGCGTGCCAAGCACATCGGGGAATTGCAGGCAGGCCTGCAGGGATGGAGGGAAGGGAGCAAGAGCAGGACAGAGGAGGATGTCAGCAGGTGGCAGGTGCCAGATCAAACAGAGCTTCATGGGCCCTTTGTGGGACTTTGGCTTGTCTTCCTTGCTGAGTGAGATGGAAAGCCATTGAAAAAATGACAGCAGAGTAATAATATGATCTCACTTCTGTATTAAAAGATTCAGTCTGGTTGCTTTGCTGAAAATAGTATAGGGCTCAGGGAGATGCCAGGGTTAGGAAGAAGGGGAAGTGTTAGAAGATGACTGCAGAAAATCCAGGCATGGGATGATGGTGGCTCAGATTGGAGAAACTGCAGCTGAGGCGGTAAGACATGACTGGATTCTGAGTACGTTTTGAAGGTGAGACCAACCTGCCAAATTGGAGGTGGGGCTTTCTCTCTTGTTGGGAGAAATCAAAAAGGACTGAAATTCCCTGGCCTAGAATTCACGTCTTGATGTATTTAGTAGCCAATGGCATCTCTGTGAAGTTGGTATCACTTCTTCATCGCACCTTGCATGATTGCCCAAGTCACAGAGTTACAATATAACAAAGGATGAAGTTGCCCTCCACTGAGATGAGAAAGACTGGAGTGGAGCAGGTTCTGGAGCTGTGAGATCATCAGTTCAGTGTTGGACGTGTGGGCTCGAGATCCTGTTAGACGTCTGAAGGAAAACGGTGGGAGGCAGTTGGATATCGGAGTCGACTGTATTAGTTTTCTATTGCGGGACAAGTTTGCTCCAAGATTTGGCAGCGTTTAACACGGATCATTTATTAACCCGCAGTTTCTGTGGGTTGGGTATCTGAGAGCCACGTAGCTGAGTGATTCTGGCTTAGAGGTTATGGTCAACGTATTAGACAGAGCTGCAGTCCTGTCTAACAGATAGTCTAATAAGTAATGAGGATGACATCATTACCTCATTTGAAGGCTAGTTTGAGGAAGGATCGGCTTCCAAGTTCACTCACACAGCTGGTGCAGGCCTTGGAAGATCCACTTCCACGCCCACTCGTGTGGCTGTTAGTAAGCCTCAGATCCTCATCCTGTGAACCTCACATGGTCCCTGGCTTACCCCAGAATGAGTGAGCCGAAAGAGAATGAGGGTGTACCTAACATAAAAATCACAATAGTTTTATAACTTCATCTTGGAAATAACATCCTATCATTTCTGCCATAATCTACTCACCAGAACCAGTCAACAAGGGTTGGTGGACATATTTTTTAAAACCATCTCATTGACATACAGATTATATTTAAAGCCCTGAATGTAATGAAAAATGAAAAGGGGACCAAGGACCATATCTTGGATACTTCAACATTAAAAGGTTGGGGAGAAGAGGAGAAACCATCAAAGGAGGCCAAGAATGAGAGGCTTGCGAGTGGGAGGACAATCGTGAGACTGCGGCATTTTGGAACCAAGTAAAGAAAGTGCATCAAGGAGGAGAGAGTGGGCAACTTCAGCAAATGCTGTTGTGGGATAGGATTAGTCGTTTATACTGGCTTGCCCAGGAAGGTCCCAGCTCACATCTGCTTTCATCCTCATGTTATTACTAATCATGCTCCTCTTAACCCTCAAAAGGAGCCAGATTTGACAAAGAATCTTATGGACATCCTATACCCAAGTCAAGTAATGTGAGCACTGAGATTTGGGGATTGGATCCTGATCCACAGGCATCATAGAGGTCACTGGTGATAATGAGGGATGAGTGTCTAATTGTGTCTTGCTGTGGGACATACATCGGCATACCTTTGCATTCAAAATACTTTTCCCACTAAAAGCTATTACAGAGCTAAGTAAACTATTAGCTAATATTACTGTAAGTATAACATAAAATAACATATCAAATTTAAGTAAGATTTTAAAAAAACATAAGCTCATTTCATTCACTAAATTTTAACTCTTCTCAATCACTATTTAATGTAATCACAGATGATGTGAAAGTTTGAGTACACCTAAACTCATTTTATGCAGCTGAGCGTGGTGGCTCACACCTCCAATCCCAGCACTTTGGGAGGCCGAGGCGGGCCTCCCGAAATCACTTGAGGTCAGGAGTTCAAGACCAGCCTGGCCAACATGGTGAAACCCCCCATCTCTACTAAAAAATATGAAAATTAGCCAGGCATGGTGGCGCACACCTGTAATCCCAGCTATTTAGGAGGCTGAGGATTGAACCTGGGAAGCAGAGGTTGCAATGACCTGAGATCATGCCACTGCATTCCAGCCAGGGCAACAGAGTAATATCTTATCTCAAAAATAAATAAACAAACATTCATTTTATGAGTTACCTATTTTGAAAAAAATTGTCACAATTGGAATGCTATAAAATTGTTTTCAAAACAAAATAATTTGGCAAACAGGCAAAAAGAATTATCTTTAATAGTGATCCAAGTAGATAAAATAGAAACAGACATAACAAGATTCATATTTATTCCTAATTATCCATGAAACGCTTTACATGTGATAAAATGTATAAAAGCTCTCATCATGGCTTGTTCCCTGGTGTCATAGCCATCCAAACGTCCATGGCTGTCCTGACTCTTGTCTTCCCCACTGGACACTTATGAAGGATGACCTCATTACACCCATCTCCACTTAGCCTATGCCAAATTTTAATGCCAAGGTCAATCATTCCTATGGCCTAGGCACCAGGCTTATCCCGTCACACGTCATGATGTATTTAGTAGCCAACAGCAGCTTTGTGAAGTTGGTATCTCTTCTTCATCACACCTTGCACGCCTGTCCAAGTCACAGAGTTATAATACTGCCTCATGGTGTGTTGCCATTTGTCAAGTGACAGTTTACTTAGATGAATTATTAACCTTTGTTTAAAAAATTCTGGCTTATTTTTGACACTTTAAGGAAGTAGAAAGTTGATGTTAACTTTCATTTTACATATTATTTAACAATTTTTTTCTTGAGATTGTTGGCTTCATGGAAAAAGGCACCTCCATCCACAGGAACAGTAGATTACATTTTTAAAAATGTTTTTTTCTTACTTGTACAAATGTATGTGGTGCATGTGAAATTTTGTTACATGTATATAATGTATACTGTTCAAGTCAGGGTATTTAGGATATCCATCACCCACATACAATACATTTTTGTTTAACCATAGTCACCCTGCTCTGCTATCAAACAATGAATTTAGGCCCAGTACGGTGGCTCACGCCTACAATCCCAACACTTTGGGAGGCCGGGGTGGGAGGATTGCTTGTGCCTAGGAGTTTAAGGCCAGCCTAGACAACACAGGGAGAACTCATCTCTAATTTTTTTTAATTATTTTTTTAAATTGAATTTATTTCTTCTATCTAATTGTATGTGTGTCCTTTAACCCGGGTCTCTTCATCCTCACCCCTTTACCCCAATCACCCTTCCCATCTCTGTTCTCTATCTTTCCACTTCTACCACCAGGTGATCACATGTTTCAGCTCCCACATCTAAATGGGAGAACAGGTGGTATTTGTCTTTTTGTGTTTGGCTTATTTCACTTACAATAATGACCTCCAGTTCCAGCTACACTGCTGCGAATGACTTGATTTCATTCTTCTTTATGGCTGAATAGGGTTCCACTGTGTATATATACCACATTTTCTTTATCCATTCTTCTGTTGATGGGCAGTTAGTTGATTCCATATCATTGTCTTGTAAATAGTGCTGTAGTAGACATAGGAGTGCAAGAATCCCTTTATATATTGATTTATCTTCCTTTGGGTAAAAACCCAGTTGTGGAATTGCTGGATAGAATGGTAATTCTATTTTCTGGTTTTTGAGAGATGTTCATACTATTTTCCATAATGGCTGTATTAGTTTACATTCCCACCAACAGTGTATAAGAGTTTCCTTTTCTCCACATCCTTGCCAACATTTCTTATTTTTTCTTTTTAATAACAGCCATTCTAACTGGGGTAAAATGATATCTCATTGTTGTTTTGATTTGTGCTTTTCTGATGATTAGTGATGTTGAGCATTTTTTCATGTATCTTTGGCCATTTGTTTTTTGTTTTTTGTTTTTTGTTTTTGAGACGGAGTCTCACTCTGTCGCCCAGGCTGGAGTGCAGTGGCCGGATCTCAATCTTTGGCCATTTGTATACCTTCTTTTGAGAAATGTCTATACATGTCCTTTGTCCACTTTTTAATGGGATTATTTGATTCTTCCTGTCGAGTTGAGTTCGTTGTATATTCTGGATATTAGTCCCTGTCAGAAGAATAGTTTGCAAATATTTTTTTCTCATCCAACTGATTGTCTCTTTACTCTGTTGATTATTTCTTTTGCTGTGTAGAAGCTTTTTAGTTTAAGTCCCATTTGTCTATTTTTGTTTTTGTCGCCTATGCTTTTGAGGTCTTAGTCATAAATTATTCTCCTAGACCACTCTCCAGGAGAGTTTTCCCTAAGTTTTCTTCTAGTATTTTTACAGTTTGGGGTCTTCGGTTGCTTTTAATCCATTTTGAGTTGATTTTTTTATATGGTGAGAGATATAGGTCCAGTTTCATTCTTCAGCATGTGGATATCCAATTCTCCCAGCACCATTTACTGAAAAGGGTGTCCTTTCCCCAGTGAAAGTTCTTGTCAGCTTTGTTGAAGATTAGTTAGTTCTAAACATGTGGCTGTATGTCTGGGTTCTCTAGGAAGCAGAGATTATCTTCACTGCTCAGGTGAATACTGGCAAGGGAAAAAATGGTAGAAACGAAAATTATTTCTAGAATCTTTCTAAGTGTTTCTGATATGAGTAGCGTTCTCACTTTAACTGTCTGAAACTATGAAATGATTGTATTCATAGAGAATCTCATCCACAGGCATCTGCCCTCTGACTCTGGGGCTGCGTGTGAGGAGACGCTAGTCCCAGGAATCAGGCCAGGTGCATTGTCACCATAGCTGCATTGCGTGCCTTTCACAAGAGAGTCCCAAGCTGGAAAAATCAGCCCATGGGAGGAAACAGTTAGGGAGGCAGGACATGGCACAGCAGTTTGGAAACTGAGCTCAAAAACCCAATACTCACTAAACTGTGACTTTGTGATAAGCTCTAAAGTACTTTACACACAATGCCTAATTACCTTTATAATACCTCTATGAAGCAGATACTGTTTTAATTGGCTAGTGTCACAAAAATGACACAGAACAAACCATCTCAAAACACAGTAGCCCACGAAAACAAGCATTTGCGTTTTATTCAGGCATCTCCATGTTGTCTAGCATTCCACTGATCTAAGCTGGACCCGGTGGGCTTGGGTGCCCAAAACAGGTTAAGTTCAGGCATTCTCTAGTGTCTCTTATTCTTCTAGGACCCGCAAGATGGATACTCAGGGCATGTGTTTCTAATGACAACTGAAATGCAAGCGGGCAAACCTAGCCTCACAAGGATGCATCAGGCCGTTGCTTGCCTTGTGTGCACGAACATCCTATTGCCCAGACTCATCAAATGGTGAGTTAAATACAGCACACTGCTATTCTTACAATCATCTGTAAGATGAGGATACCAACAGAGGTTAGAAGACTTGCCCAATCTCCCATTAAGGTTAAGTGGTGAAACTGACACTTAACCCCAAGTAGACTGGCCCCAGAACCCAAGCTCTTATGCAGGGCAGCTTGACAGGGACCAGGCAAAAACTCAGGTAGGCCTGGAAAGACACATTAGGGTCAAACATGGAGGGAAAAAGACCAGAGAAGGAGCAGGCTAGGATCAGCTTAAGAGGAATCTGGCCCATGCTGGACCTCACACTCTAGGCCAAGGGTGGAATCATAAATTTTCAAGTTTGTACTCACAAACAGAGAAGCTATTCTCATTAATTACCCAAAAGTTTGCTTTTTTTTCTTTTTTTGTATTTTTAAATTGTCTACATTGAACAAAAGTATAACATTTGTAAATAAAATAATGGTTTGAGAATTTGTTCATGGAATTTTTCTGTTATATATTGAATATGTTTAAATATATTTTGAAGATTTGTTAAATTCATGGAATTCCAAAGATTTTTCCCTCTACAAATATTGAGTTTAAGTCTTCAGAATTTTATTTGAACCTAAAAATCTACTCCATTGACATGTGTAAGACAGGAATAAATTTCAATTACTTCAAAAACTGTTTTCCAAGTATTGTAACAAATTTTGTATGAAATAGATGAAAAAGTAATCAAATCAATTTAAATTGACTTAAAATTTTTAGTATCTATTCATTAAGTAACCATTTATAACAAAAATAAGTTAAATTAAGATTGATGAGAAGAGTTTTTTACATTTTAAATTTTTAACATTTTAATGTCCTATTATAGCAAAATGATACCAACATGGGCAATATTTCTTAAAATTTCAGTGAAATATAAGAACTTGTCTTCTTCTGTGATCAGTTGCTTATTCCAAATCAAATCCACGATAGGCTAATGGACGATGAAACAGTAATTCATTGTGAAAAATCATCCAAGGAGAGATGGCAATCTTGTTTTAACCCAAAAATAGATTTAAAAAAAAGAACAATTACTTAATAAGCAGATGATGCAACATCAGTACTTTCATAGAAACAAAAAAGATTCTCATGTACTGATGTCATTGCGCAAGTGATACAGACCACACTGGTTTGTAAAACCATTACCTTAACTTTTTTTCAGCTACAGATACTTGCATGCACAAACTTTATCTTGGTTTTCAAAACCTTTAAATACAATTATGGCAAGACTTTTAATCATGTTATTAAAATATATTTACTACTTAAAATGGAATATTGTGTTTTGCTATTAAGTATAAAACTTTAAAACTAGCCCAGGTTTTAAAATATTATACACTGTATATGCAATTATTACAAGAGAGATTAATACATGAATCAATCGCTAAATTTAAAAATGGAGAAAAGTAAGCCAGACACAGTGGCTCACGCCTGTAATCCCAGCACTTTGGGAGGCCAAGGAGAGTGGATCACGAGGTCAGGTGATCAAGACCATCCTGGCTAACACGGTGAAGCCCTGTCTCTACTTAAAAACATACTTTTAAAAAAATTAGCCGGGTGTGGTTGTGGGCGCCTGTAGTCCCAGCTACTCGGGAGGCTGAGGCAGGAGAATGGCGTGAACCTGGGAGGCGGAGCTTGCAGTGAGCCAAGATCGCACCACTCCACTCCAGCCTGGGCGACAAAGCAAGACTCCATCTCAAAAAAAAAAAAAAAGAGAGAGAAAAGCAGAATAAAAATATATACAAACAAGTAAAAATTTTTTTAATTTAAAAATTGGAAGTAACAAAAGTTTTAAAATGCAAAAATAAGATCTAGTTTGCAATTGCAAAAAATTAAAAATAGGAATAAATCTAAGAAAAATCTTCAAGACCTTTACAAAGAAAGTTTTAATTAAATATGAAATGAGAGATGACTTG
Source organism: Colobus angolensis palliatus (assembly GCF_000951035.1). Lineage (NCBI taxonomy): Eukaryota > Metazoa > Chordata > Mammalia > Primates > Cercopithecidae > Colobus > Colobus angolensis. The sequence goes on along the minus strand of NW_012116821.1, from coordinate 4,667,211 downwards.
AATAGTAAAGAGCTATACCACATTCATGGATGGCAAGACTCAGTTTCTTCTCAAATTACTGTATAACTGCTATGTCAATCAAAATCATCAAGAGATTTTATAAAACATAATTGACTATTAAATTATTAAATGTTCCAAAAAGCTAAGACAACTGTGTGAAGACAAACAGAGAAAGAAGACACATGCTATCATTTACCAAAATAAAATATAAAGCCATAAACATTAAAACAGATACCATTGGGTAGTGGTTTTATGAACGATTGCTTTTTTGGTATTTGTATTTTTTCTGTATTTTTAAAAATTAGCCTCCCCCTAAAAATAAGACATATAAAACAAATATGTACCTAGTTACTGCAAGAACAAGGAGAAAGAATTTTTAAAACCTCAAGTGTTTTCTAAACATCATTTAGGAAAATCAGCACGAAGGCAGAGCTAACAACTGGCCCACATTATACGGTTCAGTGAGCTGAATATGTAATCCTCTATCTAGTCACTAAGTTACCTGGCAATGTTTTGCAACATCACGGATTAATTTCCAGATATAGAAATGTATGTGTATGTATATGCATACATTTTCTATCAGTCTATCATTAGATTCCAATTTTATTATTTTCACAGAAATAAAATGTTATATGCATGTTGGTTGTAATAAACCTAAATGAAATTTCCTTTACTAAAAATCCCATTTTATTTTATTTTATTTTATTTATTTTATTTTATTCTATTTTATTTTATTTTATTTTATTTTACTCTTTTGAGATGAAGTTTTACTCTTGTTGCCCAGGCTGGAGTGCAATGGCACATTCTCAGCTTACTGCAACCTCCGCCTCCCAGGTTCAAGCAATTCTCCTGCCTCAGCCTCTCGAGTAGCTGGGATTACAGGTATGAACCACCACACCCAGCTAATTCTTTATATTTGGTAGAGATGGGGTTTTATCATGTTGGTCAGGCTGATCTCAAACTCCTGACCTCAGGTGATTTGCCCGCCTCAGCCTCCCAAAGTGCTGGGATTACAGGCATGAGCCACTGTGCCTGGCCCAATTTTATTGTTTAATATTCATTATAATCTCAAAAGTTCTTTTTTTAATAAAGCATATGACTAGTTAAGTAGAAGTGAGATATTTTGTTTTCTATCATTTTCCAGTGTGATTCTGTGCTATGCCAACACCTGCAGAAAGGCCCTGCATTTCCAGCCCTGCTCTAAGAGACGAGCTCATTATTAAAAGTAATTTGCATAATGACTTATTTTCCTCTGGGTAGATATCCAGTAGTGAGATTGCTGGACCAAATGGTAGTTCTACTTTTAGTTCTTTAAGGAATCTCTGCACTGTTTTCTATATTGGTTGTACTCTTTCATATTTCCGCCAGCAGTGTAAAAGTGTACTGCATCCCCACCAATATCCATTATTTCTTGATTTTTTTTGATTACGGCCATTCTTGCAGGAGTAAGATGGTATCACATTGTGGTTTTGATTTGCATTATCCCTGATCATTAGTGATGTTGAGCATTTTGTCATATGTTTTTGGTCATTTGCATATCTTCTTTTGGAATTGTCTATTCATGTCCTTAGCCCATTTTTTTATGGGATTGTTTGGGTTTTTTTCTTGCTAATTTGTTTGAGTTTCTTATAGATTCTGGATATTACTCCTTTGTCGGATGTATAGATTGTGAAGAGTTTTCTCCCACTCTGCTGGTTGTCTGTTTACTCTGTTGATTGTTTCTTTTGCTCTGCAGAAATTTTCTAGTTTAATTAAGTCCCACCTATTTATCATTGGTTCCATCCAACCTGGATGGGATTGGAGACCATTATTCTGAGGGAAACAACTTAGGAGTGGAAAACCAAACCTCATATGTTCTCACTCATAAGTGGGAGCTAATCTATGAGGAGGCAAAGGCATAAGAATGACACAGTGGAATTTGGGGATTTGGGGTAAAGTGTGGGGGGGGATGAGGGATAAAAGACTACAAATTGGGTTCAGTGTATACTGCTCTGGTGATGGGTGCACCAAAATCTCACAAATCACTGCTAAAGAACTTACTCACGTAACCCAACACTTCTTGTTCCCCAAAAACCTATGGAAATTTTTTTAAAAAGCAACTTGCTTTATCTGCTTTTTCTTGGGAAATGAAACTTCTGACCAAGGGGTGCTGGACTATCTCACTTAGTTGAGGCTGTTAGGTTTAGTGATGAGCAGGGCAGAGTTTGGGAATGAGTGTGAGCTTTGGACACAGATGGTTTCAAATCCCTGTCTTTTTATTTTGGAGCTCTGTTAAGCTTGGCCACATGTTTCCTCACCTATGAAATAAGAAAATAGAGCTCACTTACAGAGCATTATTAAAGATTTAATGTTAATGGGCCGAGTCCTTGATGCTCAACAAATATTAGTTATTTTCCTTAAATGTTGATTTAAAAACTGAAATGGACTGAATTTTTAGGATAGTGTAAGGACGTAATTACTTCTAAATTCCTGTAAGTTCTTTTTCTGTTTGGTTTTTTTTTTCTTTTTTTAAGGATGTATATTCCCTTGTTCCGGGTCTATTTTTTACAGTAACTCCTAATTGTAAGGATGATGGAAAGTTGGTTGTAAGGCAGATTAGCAAGACTGCCTCACCACAGAGCGTGGGACCTAGATGAGGGACTGGGGAAGACCAGACAGGAAAGAGGGCTCTGCTAAAAACAAAACAAAAAGAACCTTGTGGCTCTTTCTTCCTTTAGATGGGTATTATTAGATTAACCCACAGAGCAAAGAGAGAGAGAGAGAGAAAGGGACTGGTCATTTCTCTAAACTCAGGGTGTGAACCCTACAGTCCTTTCTGCAGAAGGGGAAGCCCCTGAGACCATTCCTCTACCAGGCTACCTTGCCCATTAGCGGATGTGGGCAGTTACATTACCCCAGTGTCAACAAAGGACACCTTCCAGCCTGTGCACAAAGGTTAGTAGGATGTGGAGGATGTGAGGAAGGTTATGGGCTATTTCAAGTTTTTTATAGGCTTAGTGTCTCTTACATTGTGCTGTTAACACAAGAGCTAGAATGGACCCCTGCCAGGAGTTCAATTCTGACCGGAAAACCTCTGCTGTCATAGACCTTGGCCAACCTCTGTTTCATTAATACAATGAACGGTGCCCCACACCTCTGTCTCTAGAGAGAAGCTAAGTTGCCTGTGGACCAGGTACTAGACTAACATTTTCATATTATTTCTATAATTTGGTCCTCAGCGCAACCTATCCTTGGTGTTTTTATTCTCAGCTTGAGGATCGAAATGCTGATGCTTGGGTTATCTCCTTGCCTAAAATCACAGCACGAGTACGCAGTGAAGTTGGGATTTGAACTGGGTTTCCTTGTGCTTCAGACAGCTGTGCAGGAGCCTCATAGGTCTGAGCCCAGATGTTTCAGTAGTTTCTTTGGTCTAGGCTTTCTTGATACAGTAAAAAAATGCAAAACAAAATTTAAGGAAAAGTTGTAAAATAAAACAGTTGGTTCCAGGAGGCTATAACCCAATTTCACCAAGATACTCTAATTAAAGAAATCATCTAAATTTGCCTCTTTCTTCCTCATTTTATAGCCCATATGTTAAATTATCCCAACTCTTCATGGTTCAAATATCCCGGAAGATATTTCCTCCATGAATTGTTCAGGGTTAAGATTTCCTTATTGCAGGTCTCTGTTTATTTTTACTAGATGCCAAATATTTTTATTTTCTGCCAAACTGTTCTTCCCTGGAATGCTGTACTCTGTAACCAGCGAGAGACCCAAGGCTGGGAGCAGCTGGGAGACAAAAAGGACAGCAGCTTTACACAATGTCCCCCCTGTCACTTCCAACCTCCTCCACCACGATTTCCACTGTGCTGGTTCTGCTTGCAGAGTCACGCTACAGACATGGATAATAGAAGTGAACAAATGAAACAGAGGAACTTAGAAACCCATCCCCCTTTACTTAGATAATGGCCACCCTGAAACCCCATTATTTTTCCTTTTTTTTTGAGACAGTAGTCTCGCTCTGTCTCCCAGGCTAGAGTGCAGTGGCACAATCTTGGCTCACCACAACCTCTGCTTCCCGGGTTCAAGTGATTCTCCTTCCTCAGTCTCCTGAGTAGCTGAGATCACAGGTGCCCACCACCACACTCAGCTAATTTTTGTATTTTTAGTAGAGACAGGATTTTACCATGCTGGCCAGGCTGGTCTCGAACTCCTGACCTCAAGTGATCCACCCGCCTTGGCCTCCCAAAGTGCTGGAATTACAGGCGTGAGCCATCACGCCCAGCTTGAAACCCCATTTTCCAGTATGCACCAACTAAGTCAAGACAGAGGGTCCCCTTTAGCATGAGACTGAGACAATGGGGTGTGGCAGAAGCTAAAATGTTCTCCTCTTCCTTCCCCTAAATGCATTCAATGACCAAGACCATGTTATTCTAACCCATCCCCTCTGCCTCACCCCAGGCTCTCATCATCTCGCACCTAAGTATTGCACCTGTCTCCTTGCCTGCTCGGCCCATTTCATCCTTCGTGCCACCACAGAGTAGTAGTGGCTTCAAGACTGATCCCATCTAGCACCCACCTCACCTCACTCCCATCTCTTCCAATCCTCAATGGCAAACACCAACTCAATAAAACATCAGTAATGTCACTCACCTTCTTATGAAGCCCATCCACCTAGTGTGACATTAAGAAGGCTTACTCTCTCCTACTTCCTCTCTCTCGTCCCACTGTGCAGGGAAATACCCAGAGTTTTCCAAACTCTCCACGCCTTCCATTCCTGGGTCACCTTGCTGAGTCTTCTCCAAGTCTCTTGCCCCTTTTTCTCCTCTTTGGGATAGCCCACTTCAGTGTCAATATCACCATGTCACGGAAGTCCACTGCAGCTGCCACAGGCAGAGTGAGTTGTTCTTTCCTCAAGGTTCCCACTGCCTTTGGCACTGCCTCCCTATAATTGCTCCAGCCCAGGTGCCTTCCAGATGGGGTAAACCTTATTCACCTTGGGTTCTCACCAGTAGGGTCTCAACAGAAGTTCGCTGGATAAATGAAGAAATGCGGAACCAATAGTAGTAGTTCATTTCTATGAGGTAGCTATTTTAGCCAGAAATTTCCAAAATGGCCATACAGGGTAGCAGCATGATAGGGAGCAGGTTGGTGATTTCGCTGAACTTGAATTTGGTCCCAGCTGTCTATGGGGGTCTTAAACTTCTAGATGCCAGTTTCCTTCTCTGTAAAATGTGGATAGTAATAGTACCACAGCATAGTGGTGACAGGGAGATTAGAAAAGGTTATTAGGCTGAGTGTGGTGGTTCACACCTGTAATTCCAGCACTTTGGAAGGTCAAAGCAGGAGGATTGCTTGAGCCCAGGAGTTTAAAACCAGCCTGGTCAACACAGCAAAACCCTGTATCTACAAAAGAAAAAAAAAAAAAAAAGCCAGGCATGGTGGCTCATGCCTCTACTCCCAGCTACTCAGGAAGCTGAGGTAGGAGGATTGCTTGAGCCTAGGAGTTCGATGCTGCAGTGAGCCATGATTGCACTGCTGCACTCCAGCCTGGGAGACAGAGTGAGATCTCGTCTCAAAAAAACAAAACAAAAATAGTTGTTGAAAAATGTTTGTCACAGGACCAGGTACAATGAAAGTGCCCCAGAATGCCAACTTTTTTTTAAAAGCACTTGGATCCACTGATCTCTAGTTTTATTATTCTGTTGTTCCTGAATCACTCACAAATCAAAATCCAGTTTCATAAGTGCTTTCTCTCTTCAGTGAAAAGGAGCCAGATGTCTGTTTCCTCGCTAGAAGGGCACTGGGAGAGATTTCACTTGATCTGGGATGGCAGATGGCAACCACAACGCGGTGGGCCTGGAATCTGAAGACCTGGAAAACCCATGGTTTACCACGGAAACCATGACAGGACCTCATGTTAACACCCAGCCTTCCCTTTCCTCCCGGGGCCTCCCAAGCCCCCTCGCAGAGAAAGGACAGAGGCCACCGAGCTGGCAGCTGGAAGCCCACTCTGTGGTTTGACCTTTATTGTCCGCCCACATACTGCAGAGTGGGCTGCGCTGCTATTACTCACCGGCCGCCTCGCTTGCAGCACTGAGGGCTGGGGAAATCACAGGCGCTGGCAGCTTCTGACTGGTCCCAGAAGAGCCTCGATTAGCATCAACTGCAGACCAAATCATTTCCCATCCACACCTTCACTTCTCTTCTGAACACAGGGATCTCTCCTACAATTGCTTTTGAGCAGAAAAGGACTTCATGGCAGCCTCTCTTTTCTCCCCAACCACCACACCGTTTAAGAAACTACTGTTGTGATGCTACTTTGAAGACATTCAAAAAGTTTTCTAATAGCTGCAGACATGGCAAAGGTTTCTTTTTAGCAAAGGCTTTAACACTGCATGTCTGCTGCAGAGTGACACCTGACCAGTTTACAGCATCGGAATCTTACTGATTTACCTTCATCACCTCTTCTGGAAATAAGCTTCTCACACAGCTCTTTGCCTCCCAGGCGCTGCCCCAGAAGGGAGCACTTGTAGAAGTTGGTAGTAGAGACCAGACATGGTGGCCCATGCCTGTAATCCCAATACTTTGGGAGGCCGAGGTGGGCAGATCACTTGAGGTCGGGAGTTCGCGACCAGCTGGCAACATGGCGAAACCATGTCTCTACTAAAAATACAAAAAAAAAAAAAAAATAGCCAGGTGTGGTGGCACACACCTGTAGTCCCACTTAGGAGGCTGAGGTGGAAAGATCCCTTGAACCCAAGAGGTGGAGGTTGCAGGGAGCCAAGATCATACCACTGTGCTCCAGCCTGGGTGACAGAGCAAGAGTCTGTCTCAAAAAAGAATAAATAAAAAGAAGTCAGTAGTAGTTCCATAGGCCAGACAGGGCCTCTTACAACATGAGCAGGATACACTCACTGCTTAACTTGGTTCACAAAGCAATAAACAGGTATTACAAAAAAATCTTTCAGCATGGGGTGGGCATGGAGGTGGCAAGAAAACATGAAATTTTTTTATCAACAAATTTGTTGAATTGAACCCTGTGTTGGATATTATGGTACTCTACTGAGGGGCTTTCAATCTCACTGGAAGATGACTCATGCACAGAACACACACAGCCATTTATCCCATTAATTTTTTTTGGAACAGCAGTTCAAGTCCAAATAGATGATTTCATTAAGAAAGTCTTGGGCAGTAACACCGGCAAAAGCGATATATCTCATTCCCATGTTAAAGATTCACATAGCACAGCAGCCTTCCGCAGGGTCTGGGAAATCCTGCCTAACGGAAGTTGTTTCATTTTGTGCAGCAGTCAGGATAGGTCATGCTGTAACACACAAGTCAAAAACCTCCATGGCTTAGGACGACAAAAGTTTATTTCTTGCTTGCGCTAACACATCATGGATCAGCTGCAACTCTGCTCTACGTTACTTTCATCCCAGTGTGTCCAGAATTGGCGGGTTTTTGATCTCACTGACTTCAAGAATGAACCTGCAGACCCTCACAGTGAGTGTTATATTTCTTACAGATAGTGTGTCCAGAATTTGTTCTCTCTTCCCGGTGGGTCCGTGGTCTCGCTGGCTTCAGGAGTGAAGCTGCATACCTTTGTGGTGAGTGTTACAGCTCTTAAAGGTAGCCCGTCTGGAGTTGTTAGTTCTTCCTGGTAGATTCGTGGTCTTGCTGGCTTCAGGAATGCAACCCGGCTGATCTTCGCCGTGAGTATTACAGCTCTTAAAGATAGCGTGAACCCAGAGAATCAGCAGCAGCAAGATTTACTGCAAATAACCAAAGAACGGAGACTTCACCTCTGGAAGCTGACCCCAGCCAGTCGCAGCCGACCAGCTCAGGCAGCCTGCTTTTATTCACTTATCTGGCCCCACCCACATCCTGCTGATTGGTCCATTTTACACAGAGCTGATTGGTCCACTTTACAGAGTGCTGATTGGACCCTTTTGACAAAGTGCTGATTGGTGCGTTTACAATCCTTGAGCTAGACACAGAGTGCTAGACAGAAAAGTTCTCCAAGTCCCCACTAGGTTAGCTAGATACAGAGTTAGCTAGATACAGAGTACCATTTGGTGTATTTATAAACCTTGAGCTAGACACAGAGTACTGATTGGAGCATTTACAAACCCTGAGATAGACACAGAGTGCTGATTGGTGTATTTACCCTCCTCTAGCTAGATATAAAAGTTCTCTAAGTCCCCACCAGATTAGCTAGATACAGAATGCTGATTGGTGCCCATACAATCCTCTGCCTAGATATAAAAGTTCTTCAAGTCCCCATCCGGCTCAAGAGCCCAGCTGGCTTCACCTAGTGGATCCTGCATCCATGCTGCCGATCGAGCTGCCCGCCAGTCTCCAGCAACGCCTGCACTCCTCAGCCTTTGGGGGTGGATGGGACCGGGTGCCATGGAGCAGGGGGCAGCGCCTGTCGGGGAGGCTCTGGCCCGGCAGAAGCCCACCGCAGAGAGGGGAGCTCAGACATGGGGGGCTGCAGGTCCCGATCCCTGCCCCGCAGGGAGGCTGCTAAGGCCCGGTGAGAAATTGAGCACAGCGCCAGCGGGCCGGCACTACTGGGGGACCCGGCACAACCTCCACAGCTGCTGGCCCGGGTGCTAAGCCCCTCACTGTCCTGGGCCGGCGGTGCCGGCTCACCGCTCCGTGTGCGGGGCCAGCTGAGCCCGCGCCTGCCAGAACTTGCACTGGCCGCGAGCTCTGGGCACAGCCCAGGTCCCCACCCGCGCCTCTCCTTCCACACCTCCCCGCAAACAGAGGGAGGTGGCTCCGGCCTCAGCCAGCCCAGAGAGGGGCTCCCAAGTTGCCGTGGGGAGGCTGAAGGGCTCCGCCGCCAGAATGGACGCCGAGGCCAAGGAGGCGCTGAGAGTGAGGGCTGCCAGCACATTGTCACCTCTCACCAGGAACCCGGGTGATGGAGCAGGGTCTGTTAAAGAAAGAAGAGATGTAGTAAAAGATTCCTGGGCTCTTAAAGCTTGAATTGCTGGTGATAAGTGCCTTATGCCAGCCACAAACAGAGCAGAGAGAGCATTGCACCTGGATGCAAGCAGCTCCACAGGATGGAGCTGGGGTGACAGAGCAGGACTCCCATCACCCAGGAAGGGCCTGGCAACAAGCCTAGACCCAGAGCAGCAGCTCCTTTAGGAAGTGGCAAGTAGACACTGTGGGTCAGAAACAAAATAAAAAGAAAATCTATACCCCTTCAAAGTAGACTGGAGAAGGCAGGTGAAATGGATCCAGTTCGAATCCGGAAGCGTATAAAGTTGACTAAGTCAGTGAGGAAGCTGCTGTTTCATAGGGGGTTTCCAAAAGGTTCTCTGCCTGGGTTTAGGGAGTCGTTAGGCATGGCAGGTGGGAACATTTGGGTGTGTGTCTGCAGGGGCTGGAAGACTCCAATTTCAACAAGGGGTGTAGGGTGTGGTTTTACGCTCATAGAAAGCAATAAATTCTCTCCCAACTACTGAGACAGGCTTATACAAACCGAGAGTATATGATCGCTCTGCACTCCAGGGGGACATTTTATAGTTTACGTATTTATCACAAAGGAAGATAGGAAATCATCGTGATACACCAACCCCAAATAAGTCTGACAGAGCAGGGTCTCTGCAGAGAGCCAAAGAAGTGATTCTATATAAAGGCAGCTTTGTCTTCCCCCAGGGTGGATATCAGCATCTCTGAGATTAATTCACTGACAGCATGACCAGATGGCCCTGGAGAATCGAGGAGACATGGCTCACCTACACGGGAATCCCGTGTGTTTCCATTTAGATGGTGTTAAGGTTATTCTTGTGAACTATAAAGAGGATGGGATAGCCAGGCCTGCCTTATCGGAAGATTTTATGACTTATTCTCTTCTGATTAAGAAGTAGTTAACAAGCTAAAATTAGAAGAAAACTTCCTTAAATTGACAAAGGATCTCTGAGAGAAATCTACTATAATCATACTTAAAAGTGAAACATTAGCATCATTCCTATTAGACAAGAGTGCTCATTAGTTAATATCATATTAGCAATAACAAAAATAAAATTTAGTTACTGAATTTTCTACTGAAATTCAGTTAATGAAAGAATTAAGAAGCATGTGGGTCGGGAACCTCCCAACATCCATTTTCTCTTTCTTTCACAGTAACAGAATTCTGAGCCAGGCAAATGACCATCCAGAATAAGAACCACATTTCCCAAAGTCTCTTGCAGTTAGGCCAATAGCCATGTGACTGAGCTTGACCAACAGGATGAAAGAGGAAGTATCATGTGACAGCTTCTGGGACTTCATGAAGGGTCAGTTCTTTCTATGGAAGAAAAGTTTCATTGGCTTTTCTTCCATCCTGCTGCCTGGAACTGGATACCGCCATCTCAGATCTAAGGATGAGGCCACACTCTGGATGGGAGAGTAGTGAGCTGGACGGACTATGAGGACTTCCCAGAACAGAGTTGCCATATCAGCCTGAGACTGCTCATCTCTGGGCATTTTATGAGACAGAAAATGTCTTGTTTAGGATCTGTTATTCAGAGTTGAAACAAATTTTAACTGATATGAGAAATAAAAATAAGACAATATTTATCACTTATCTAGATCATTTGTCTTAAACAAAGGTCAGCAAACTACAGCCCAGGGGACGAATCCCACCAACCATGTGTTTTTTGTAAGTTTGTTTACACGTTGTCTATGGCCACTTTTGTGCTACAATGGCAGAATTGAGTGGTTGTGCAAAACCCAAAATGTTTACTATGTGGTCCTTTACAGAAAAAGTTTGTCAACTCCTGATCTAGAAAATAAAGAGAATCAACTAAGCAAAAAGTTGTCTGAGCAAATACAAGTAATTCTAGTTCTACTGGGTGGACTAGGGGTAGGGGATAAAATTGAGTTGCATAATCTGTTCTGTCCATGCCATCTAAAAGGATAATTGATCTAAATACAGTTCCAATCTCCAAAAATCAATTGAGCCTCTGAATCCTACTCAACATAAGCTGTGTGTAAGATATCCTGTAATTATTTCGGTTAAATCGGCAGTCTCTATTTAGGACAATGGTATCATTTGTGAAAAAGACAAAGAAGTGATTTGAGAGGAACACTACATTTGGAGTCCGAAGACCTGGGTCTGTCTGAGCTCTGTGGTTTATTAGTTTTTAGATTTTAACAAAGTCCTTCTTGGAGCCTTGGTTTCCTCATGAGAACACCTCCATAACAGGTTGGGGCTGGGATTCAATGAGACATGTATAAAACCGCCCTTGCAAATATGATGGACAAATGGGGATTCTTTCACAAAGCTTATATATGAAATTGTTCCAACTTTACGTTATGGTGTTTGAAACTTGCTTTACAGAAAAGCCAGCAGGATTCAAAGCATGTTCATAGACTCAAAAGATTTCAAAGTTTACACAATAACATTATGACCAGAAAACAACCAAATGTCAAGCAGACTTAAAGTTCAAGGATGAAATGATAAGAATATAGAAAAGGGGTGAGGTGAGGACGACACAAGAAAGGATACAAGGGGGAAAAGCAAAGGAGATAGGAAGGAGAAAGCCACTGTTCCCAGGTCTAAGATGGGAATACTAGAGGGAGCAAGGGACATAGAGGCTGGGGTAGCCGATGGCTTTAATGTAAGAAGGAAATAGTGGTTCCTAGTGGTTCCTCATCCTCACAAGCTCTTTCCCAGCTGAGGTTCGTTACATGTACTGCTTTTTTCCTTTCTCTGGAAACATTCTTCTTGCCTCAACCAACCTCTACCCTCACTCCCACCAACACCACCATTCATTCCCCGCATTGTCAAGTTTCAGCCTGATTGTCACCTTTGCCGAGAAATCTTTCTGCCATCTAACATCTAACATCTCTTGAGAAAATGAAGGACTGAACAGCAGGACGAATTCACACAAGCAAATGGAGAGGCTAGATATATCTAGAATGCTAAATGTTAGGTATTTTAGCACCTATTACTAGGATCAATAATGCCTTTACTTTTCAACAAGGTGGCAAATATGCCAATAAATAATGAAGAATTGAAATGTCCACAGATTTAAATATTTATAAAGTTTGGTACAATGTTCTCATCTCCTCAGAGATTTTGGTCCTCAGCAAGCTCCAAGGGAGGCAGAGACTTTGTTGACTCCCTGTCACGTCTTTGACACAGCACAGTGCCTGACGCATAGTGGATGCTCATCAAATACTGACAGGACAAAAGGAAATGGACTAATCTTAGCAAAACTTCATAGAGCATTGGTGGCACCCCTGAGGCTTTTGTTACTGCCATAGAAGCTTTGCTTGTCAAATCACAGAAGAGATGTTGCCAAAATTGTGTGACTGGTGATAGTGTTAGACCCAGATAGACCCACAGTCAGACACTGTTCCCTATCATGTTACTTAACTACTATGTTGTGTAAGCAGAGTAAAGCATAGCTCCACATCAATACTGAAAATATAACTAACTTTCTGCAAATTACTTTGAACCCATCAAAGGATCACAGTGTACTCACAGATTAATTCAAACTGTTCTTAGTACTAAATTTTTGTTTTGCCATATCTGAAATTTAGAGATCATTTTATTTACATTTTCTTCATTGGATTGCTTTTGTTTTTATTTTCCTGTAAATTGAAGGGGGAAAAAAAGACAAAAGAAAAACAGAGTGGTATGTATAGTGCTACTCCACATCCAACAACAAAAGCCAAAGTCGCCTTTCAGAAAAATGTGAGTCACTTCTAGAGAACACATAAATGCTACTCACCAGAATATGTCTCATCAAAAAATTGCCCTTGCTGTATTTGCTTCCATTTTTACTCTCTATCTCTCCCTTCCCCTTACATATCCCTTGAAGATTTTGTCTACTGGATAGTTAACTAGTGATTCTTTGCAAATTGGAACATCTCTAGGAGTGCTGAAGTTTCAAATGTACTTTTCTCCCTCACAGAACCCTGATTTGGTTCAGGTGTTCACGCTCCCTCTCAGCCTGTTTCTGAGGAGAAGATTGAAACACCCTCACCTTGATTAGGGTGGACTTGATTGATCTAAGGGTAATTCCCTCCCCCTTACGATCAATTGGCCTGGAAAAAACATGTGACTCCACTCTGGCCAATGAGATGCCAGGAAAGGTTTCCTGGAGGCTTCTGGGAAATATAAACAGCTCTGTAGGAACAGCTTTATAAAAATGGTATGGGAGACTCTGGTTGAAAATAGCCCTTTTAAAAAAATGAATTCAGACTCTAAATCACCTTAGGAAACAGACTACCAACAGAGGCAAATAGTAAACACAATAAATGGGAATATTTGCACTTCAAGAACTAAAAATGAAATAATCTGGCCAGGCATGATGGCTCACACCTGTAATCCCAGAACTTCAGGAGGCTGAGGCAGGACTATTCCTTGAGCCCAAGAGGTGAAGGCTGCAGTAAGCCATGATTCTGCCACTGCACTACAGCCCAAAAACCAGAGCAGACTCTGTCTCAAAAAATAAAATAAGAAGAAAAAAACAATGTGAAAAGATCCTAAATATATCTAAAATATATAATGATAAAAGATATACATAGCATAAAGTAAGAGCATGGGAGAGAAAAAGAGAGATTAACCTCCAAAAAAAAAAAACCCAAACAGAAATTATACATAAAGCCTCAAGAGGTGGGTTTAGTAGTTGAAGAGAAGAATAGTGAATTAGCATAGAGAACTAGGAAAAATCATCTAGAATGTAGTTCAGAAAGATAAAATGTAACATATGAAAGTTACAAGGGTGGCTCATGCCTGTAATCCCGGCACTTTGGGAGGCCGAGGGGGGCCGGATCACCAGGTCAGGAGTTAGAGACCAGCCTGACCAATATGGCGAAACCCTATCTATAGTAAAAATACAAAAAAAAAAAAAAAAAATAGCCAGGCATGGTGGCACACTCCTGTAGTCCCAGCTACTCGGGAGGCTGAGGCAGAAGAATCACGTGAACCTAGGAGGCAGAGGTTGCAGTGAGCCGAGATCGTGCCACTATGCTCCAGCCTGGGTGAGAGAGTAAGACTCCATCTCAAAAAAGAAAAAGAAAAAAGAAAAAAAGAAAGTTACAAGTGTAGCGTGAGAAAAGTCAACGTGCGTCTAATTAGAGTTCTAGAATAAGTGCATAAAATAGAAAGTTAGAGAGGCAATATTCAAGTGATAATGGCTGAAAACTTTTCCAGAAGAGAGGAAAAACATCACTTTTCAAATTGTATAAGTAGACTGAAACCAGGACAGTATAAATAAAAGCTCCAAGGCATATGGTAATAAACCTGCAGAATATCAAAAGTAAAGAGAAAAAACCTGGATGTTATCTAATATGAAAACAAAACAGAGAGCTAAAATGAATAATAACTAACCTGACAGTAGATTTACAGGAAGCAATAACAGATACCAGGAGGAATGAATAATATCTTTTAAATACTCAAGAAAAAACAATTTTCATGAGAGAAATCCAAATTCCAGCTAAATTATTATTCTAAGTTAAAAGCTAAATAAAGACAATTTCTGGCAACAAAAACTGAGAGTTGACTGCCCACGGACTCTTGGTGAAAAGAAAAAGTTATAATATTATACCTTGGCAAGAAGGAAGTTGAATCCAAAGGGAAAAATGAGGATCCAAAAAGACAATGGTAACCAAAGAAATCAATCAGATGCATTCATCAGCCTACAAAGTTGAGTGGTACAGATCATAATTACAGCTAGATGGAGATAGCTTAAAAATCAGGATGGAGGCCAGATACAGTGGCTCAGATCTGTAATCCCAGGATTTTGGGAGACTGAGGTGGGTGGATTTCTTGGGGCCAGGAGCATAAAGTCAGCCTTGGCAACATGACAAAACCCAGTCTCTACAAAAAAATATAAAAATTGGCCAGGCATGGTAGCACACACCTGTAATCCCAGCTATTCAAGAAGCTGAGGTGGGAGAATCACTCAAGCCCAGGAGGTTGAAGTGGCAACAAGCGGTGATTGTGCCACTGCACTCCAGCCTGGGTGACAGAGTGAGACCTGTCTCAAAAAAAAAAAAAAAAAATATCAGAATAGTGGAACTGATATAACACACAACGACATCATAAAGATGGAAGAGAAGAGTTCAGAAGGAAGTAAACCATTCTTGACTTGCTCAAGATGAGAGTAGAAATATTAACCACCTCTAGATTTTGTTAGAATAAAACATAAGGTCGAGTAAGCACTAAGAATTAAGAATTAGTGGATAATTTCTAAAATAGTAAAAGTAGAATGTATGTCTTTACCATCTAAAAGGAAGCAAAAGAAAATTCTGAAAGCAGGAAAAAGAAAATTTGACCAATTCCGCATGAGTGAGGAAGAGAGATAAAAAGAAGCAAAGTTTAAAAATGCAGACTAGAGGCAGAAACCAAACTGGTTAGTCTGACAGAGAGAACATAATGCATAGAGTTGCCAACTGCCTGGAGAAATGAAAAGGCAAAATGGAAACAGTGAGGGATCGTAGATGTAGCAGAGGCAGGAAGCAGCTGTCACACCTAGGCTAGGAGAACAAAGGAAGAAGTTGGATTCGTAACAGTTTTGGGGGAGAGCCTTGCAGAGCAAAACCCGTGAGAATCAAGTGATGCTCAGGTGGGTTGGGATCCCAGAGATCAGAGAAGGGTCCCTGTGAGGCTGAGTCCCTAACCGCTGAAGAGAGGAAGGACACTGGGCAACATTCACTCACGGTCCTGAGAGAGTGTGATGAGGCCAGTTCAGAGAATCTCGGAAAAGACTGAAAACTGATCTCAATTCCTGCTACTGGATGGGACTGCCACTGCCAACCTGAAGACATGGACAGGCGTCTGACTGGAACCAAATGAAAGAAAGCAGAACTAGGACAAACCAGGAAGGAGCAAGTCCCTTCCCCGCTCCTCCAGCCTGCAGCGGTCCCATCAGAAGAGCCTCACAGGGAGCCAGGCAGCAAGGCGGGCATCAGTTTGCAGGGTCCCAGCCCGGCATCTCAGGGTGGAGGATGGCAGGTTTGGGACTGAGAAACCAAAGCTCCATACCCAGCACAGCCTGTCTTGGGCTTTGCTTCCACACACTCCCCTCTATGAGCATTGGAACTCCCAAGACATCTGTGTTTCAACTTAACAAGATGGGAGCCTCTTTCATAAGAAATGGAGGCGTTCCCATTCTCTCCCTTGAATGAGGAGACACAACGTCCCTGTCATCAATGTTGCCATCTCCTGAAAACAGGCCACCGTCCATCTCTGGGGTGAGCGCGTTGTTTCTCAAATTCAGTTACAGCCCGTTTGAATAACGTGTTACCTAAAGACAAAATTGTAAATTAATCTCCAACAAGACTTGCTCAAAGATATAAAGAGAGGGAGAAGGGAGAAGATGAAATATGTTCATATGTAAGCACACTCATGCACACACTTATGACAAATGTGAGAGAGTTCACAGAGTGGCTTTGGTCCCCCTTTCTCTAACTCATCATGAGGCTGTCATTGATGTGTACAGCTTCTTTCTGCACGGGCCATTCTGTTTCCTTTGTCCTCGGCCATGGCTTCAGCTTGTGAGGGTTCTCTACACAGTGACTGGAACCTTTATTCCTAAGGGGTCAGCGACCCTGCATTTTTGTTGTTACTATAGTTTTCCCTTAATGTTTATTATTAGACATGGAAGAGCTAAGGGACAGCCCAGAGAGTCCCCTGGGCTCCAGAGAATTCTCCCTTGCCCCCTGTATGGCAACAACCACATTTCCTCTTGGTGGTTGCACGTCCACTCCAACCAGTGGGGTAATGCCCTTCTTTTCTGTGTGGTTCATTGGTGTGAGGAGTCCTGAATGGTCAGATAGAAGTCGACTGGCAATCAATGGAACCACTGTTGGTGCCCTGCTGGAAGTATTCCTCCGTTGTAAAACAAAGTGTCCTAGAAGAGCTCAAATTCAGGACAACAGAAGCCGAAAATTCTAGAAGTGTGTTACTAGGTGGACTAGTGAGATTTCTGACCCCTGAACACTGGGTAAAGGAGACACACATCCATTAACTGGAGAAGTTGACTTCAACTCACTTTTATTTGTTTTTCTCCCCAACTACAGAGGCGTTCTTCCCACCCCCGCCATCATCATTTAATCAGCCTCACGTGGTAAAATCTTACTAAACATCCAACTTTTAAAATAGTAACTCTCCGGTTTGAGAGACTCTCAGCTGTGGCCTCTCCAAATGTATTCACCTCTTCTGAAGCATCAGAGCCAACCAGTTGCCATCTGTTCTCAGCAGCCAGCCCCACACATCTCTGCAGGCAGGACAGACCAGTTGCACATCCGCTACTCCTTGGAGTAAAAGAACATGTCCCCAGCAGACCAATGTGGTGCTTTCCATAAGGACGGGAAAACCTGCCTCCTGGTGCTCCCAGCTGCTTCACGATGGAGGATAAAAACACATTGTATTGAGTCAGCTCCGCATCGTATTGAGTCAGCTCTGCATCATTTCATCACCATCCCCAAGTGAAGCAAGATACCAGTGCTGAGGGCCAATGTGCTTCAGTATGAAGCATGTCACATGGAGCCATCTCCCAGGGAAAGGCCCTGCTTCGTGCTCTTCCCCTGACCTGGCCCATCATGTTCCTTCCATTTGATGCCACGTTTCAATGACCACGTGTGAAGTGTGGATCCAGAACAAGGAGACATTTCCTCCATGGTTTCTGGTACTCATGTCACTACTTTATAATCATATTTCACAGCTTATGTTTTTGTCTTCTGTCTTGGTGACTGACACTCCATCCTATCTCCTAAAAGAGAAAAGATTAACCATTTATTGCTTTTCACTTTTTTCACATGGACCAAAAAAAAAGTCATCTTATTGGGTTGAAGTGTCCTTTTGTCCTGCTGTTTACTGGGTTCCTAGAAAAGGCAAAAATTCTGTGTTTGGCTTGTAGTCTACACAGCCACCCAAAATAAGTGACACAATCTACTTAGTTAACAGTAACGCAAAGAAGAATAACAGAAATGAGCATGCAGCAACCCAGGCTGCTGCATCCCTCGAGAAGATCAAAATCCTTCATGAAGATCAGAAAACACAGCGGGGAGGTATGGGGGGAGAGTGAGGAGCAGGAGAAGAGTGAAGCGAGAACAAGTATTGAGCATCAAGGGAACATTTTTTCAGTTTTCAAAATTTAGAAGGATGGGGCCATCTCTGGAGTTTGAGTTAAAGAACACCTGGCCTCACTTACTGCTTTTTGGCAGGCCATATACGGTGAGGGAGAGATGCGTCACCTGCAAAATGTACATTGTGCCAAAACACAGCACCCTGGGAAACAGAAACGTGCCAAGGAGAAGGTTCTGAAGACAGTCATCCTAGCAGAGTCTCGGTCCTTGATGGATTCCAGCTCTCACAAAAAGAAGTTCTGCAGGAAGGATTTAGATTTCTATTTACTTCCAAAGAACAGTTTGTGATTGCACAGGGTGGGTGACATGTTTAAAGAGAATGAAGTTACACAGTGGCATCACCCATTAGAAAAATGCATGTCATCTTCTTCATTGGCTCCTAAGTAGGGGACACCACTGGCCATTTGCCCTTAACCTTGGCAGTCTAAAGATCTGAAGTGCCCTGGTGGCAATATGAGAGAGGAAAACAAAATGCAACCTCATTTCTTATTTATTATTTCAAGCAGAAAATTGTTGTTAGAAACATATATATTTAGGACTGACAGTTCAGCCTACCCCACAGAGTAGCTGGGCTGTTTCAAGACAGTCAACAGAATCCCTTCTGCTGGTCTTTGGAGAAGGAGAGAACTGCTACGATGCCCTTCCTCAACCCTTCCTCTGCTCTCCACAGCTCCCCCTGCATGCCCCACCCCCCACCACCAACCACCAGAAGGCCTCCTGAGGCCCTGGTATTGTCCAAGTTCACTGTCATGCGTTAGCATCACCATGTGCTTCTGGGAGGGTTGAGATGTTTTGAAAACATGCTGAGGCTAAATGATATTTACGGGTCTCTTGTTTTGCCCTCTCTGTTTGTTACATTTCTCTTATTCAGCTCCGATCTGCTCATGAAGATAAAGCTGCCTTCCTCTCCTAAATCAAGGGACAGTGAGGGCCACCCCCACTCAACTTCTTCATCCCTGCCAAAGCCACAGTTGTTTTCTGCCCACAATTCTCATGCTAGGAGGTTCCCAGGAAAAAGAGCTGGAGGAGAGTCCAGAAATCAAGAAATATACTCCTTCTAGGGCTTTTTTTCTTCCTGCATGTTCAGAATTTGTCTTTTCCCTAACTTAAAATAATTTTGTTATGATACCTTGTGGTGGCCGCTAAGACTGGAAGGGAAACTTACAAGTTTGTCCTTGTTAAAAAAGGAATGTCTCAACCCCCCTGCATACCCATGGGTTTTTATTCAACCTTTGAACTCCTGATACATTCTGAGCTTTTTGTAAATTTTTCTTTTCATTGTTAAGTGCCTACGATCTGCCTGGCCTTCTGCTTTTCTTTTGATCTGTTAAATTGCGCTTTTTATTTATACCTACAACAAAGCTGAGAAGGTGGGGGGAGCGGGAATGTCTTTCGCTGGCTTTTGATGCTTTCAAAACAAAGTCATGGAGAAAGTAGTGGCTATCATTTATTATTACTGCTTTTATTATCAAAACACTTGGCCATGACTTGGCTCTTGCCAGTAATGGGGGCTGGGTGGGAGCCATGCAGAGACACCAGCTCTATGAAGGAAGCCGTGTCACCTAGTTGGCCCATATCTCAACACAGTTTCCTTCTCCCCTTGGAGACAGGACCTGGTAGTAAGTTGAGGTCATGTGTGCCAGGGAATGCTTTGTCACACCAAGGCCACCTAATGGTAACTTCACAAGCACCTCACACCTACAGATCCAGGTGTGTTTGTGGTGTGTCTTCCTTTCCAGATGCTGTCTGGAAACTGAAGAGAAGGCTAATCAAGGACCGATCTGGATAGAAAGGGACACTCAAGGACCAAGCATCTAATTGGGGGCTGCCCAGGTCTCACTGGTGCCTGGCTTCCCTTGGAGCATTTCCATTGCACTTCACAGTCAATCCAAGAATCAGCGAAATTCTCCTTTTCTTTTTCCCAGGTCTTCCAAGAGCTGCAGATTCGAACAGAAGCTGCATTTGTCCGTGACAGAGAGGAAAGGCAGGACGGGGACAAAGACCAGGACCTCATGATCAGTGGAGGAAATTCTCTGGTCTTCACACTGGCCTCTGACCCTTGTGTTGTCAAGTTTCCATGAGTGCCAACAGTTTCGATTACAGGTTTACAAAACTAAGATCTTCAGGAAGCCGCTGGTCCTTTCACTAACTCATGACTGTTACAACAGACAGAACGTGACAGTGTCTTCTAGACACTCGATCAAGATGTGTCACTTGCAAAGAATACATTATGCCAAAGCACAGCACCCTTGAAAATAGGAATGTGCCAGGGAGAAGGCTCTGAAGACAGTCATCCTAGCAAAGTCTGGGTCCTTGACAGATTCCAGCTCCCACAAAAAGAAATCTTGGAGGAAGGATTTAGATTTCCATTTACTTCCATTATCGTTATCAGACGGCCTCATAGCCTATTTTTGCTTTTTCCTGTATTTCATACAGATTACTTTTTAAAGAAAGAATTGTGTTGTGTGCAGAGATAGGAAGGGAAGAGAAACAGTTGAATTTTAGTAATTCACTACCAATTCCTGGACGAAACTATTAGTTTTGTTTCCCTCTAAAGATTGTATTACACAAACAATGGCATTTCTTTTCCTTAAAGCACATTTGTGACCATGTAACCCAATGAGTCAGTTTATCATGTAGGAAATTGGACACAGGAAAGAAGGCTGCTCTGTCTCCATCCTTCATGAGAAGGTTCACAGCAACCCTAGGCTTCTGCCAAGAACAAAGTAGAAATGGGGTGTTTATTTCTCTATTACACACCCTGCTTCCCCTTCACAGATCGTAGGGTTCTTCTGTGGGCAGAGGGCTGCCAGGATGATGAGATGCACACAGCATTATGAGAATGACCTCTTCTTTGCTTTTGGAAGGGTTGCCCGGGTCACCTGTGTAAATGGAACAAAACTTCCAAAACTTCAGCATGTGTTCCTTCAGTATGGGACACGGAGGTCATAGAAACATAGCTTGAGTTTGCCTTCATTGTTATTTCCCATTGACGCTCGTGACCCACACACTGTCATAGACGCGCTCCACCTTCCTGCCTCACAGACCGGGTCCCTCCAGCCCACAGCCTACTGTCAGCCCAGAGCCTGGCTCCCAGTAACACCCACAATATCTGTTGCATCGACTCTTCCTGCTCTTCCAGTCTCTTCCTGAAGCCTCTTCATCCCCTCCTGCCATCTATACTCACCTGTGCCCTCCATTGACTGGTGGTGCCATCTGATCTAGAGACCCACTGGAACAGGGAGACTGTGTGCCCCCCAGGTCAGTACTGAGAGCCTCTGCTGCCCCTTTGTAAACACACCTTACCCGAAAACAGAGATTCTGACTGAGGAATTCCAGACATCTCTGGAGAGACCTCATATATGGAACCTTCTCAGTGTATTTCATCAGCCGTGTCCTTTCCAGCCTAAATGGTCTCCCTGACTCAGACACTCCCAAACTGAGAAGCTTCAGGGGATTTGGAAATAGCCTAGAACCTGAAGCCAAGAAGACCAACATTGGAATCCTAAATTTGTCTTTTCCTGAGTGTTTTCCTCAGGCAAATTTCACTCAGTTTCCTCATCCTTTAAGGAAGTAGCTTTATCTGCACTACAGAATTTTGAGGAAGATTAAGTGAGCTGCTGTCACACAAAGTTTAGAGAACTAAGAATGAGGCAACTTAAATAGAAATAACTAACACAGAATTTCTCGCCCTTAGCAGGTGTGTGATGCAAGTGCTGGCTGCTAATTGGTTTTTGGTTTTGGTTGGGGGAAGGAAGACCCAGGCCAGTGAAGATGGTCTTCACAGCCAAGATGATTGATAAGGTTAGAATTACTAAGTTTCTGATCTCAGTCCATCTCTGAGGGATGACTTGGGAACTCTCCCACAACCTCCCTATTTGCTTCAAATTGTTCTGGCAAACTGCTTAATGGCAAAGTGTGGAGAAGGGCTTTCTATTGGAGAGCAGATATAAACACCTGCAAAAGGAGATGCCATGAAGAAGGTTCACTCTGCAGCCTTGAAGAGGCCCAATTGATAACAGAGAAGCTTGCAGCCACGCCTAAGAACTGAGAGGTTCACTGAGCATCACAATAGAAAACCAGCTCTGCGAAGTTTTAGCCACAGATGTAGGGCTTTGGCAGGAAATGGTTGGGGTTGTGTCACCTTCTTTTACTTTCTGAAATATTCTAGAAAAATGGCTTCTATTTTATCCTTGCAGTAGATAACTGTGGTCCTATAAACTTCACAGGATCAGCTCATAGGGTACAAGGTAGGAGCCATCATTAATGTTTGTGACACTCTTTCTTGGCAGAGAAACTTTAGAATACTACTAATAATAATGGTCCACAGTTACCCAGAACTCACTACGTGCCTGTCACTGTTCTGAGCACTTGACATACAATAAGTCACTCACTTCCTTTCTGACACAGATGCCCTAGTCACATGTGAGGTAACAGTCTTTCAAACTGGGCGTCACAAATGGATTTTCTCCTTGCAGAATGGCTGCCTCCAAGTTAGAAAAAAATTCTTCCTCTTACTAATGTGGGAAGTTCCACCCTCTCTAATGTCAGATGACCATGAGAACCCCTGGCATCACCACTCATGCTGACCTGAGCATGGCCATACCCTTTGAACTGTCCCTCCTGTTGTGGTCTCTGGGATATCATGCAATCCTGTGACTGCTGTTTTTGGTTCATTCAGATGGGCTCTGTTTACAATGTCAGCACAGGCTAACCAGCATATAATAACCACTTCTTTTCATAAAAAGGAACTTCAGATACTGTGTTTTTAAGAGAATTAAATGAGATAATGCATGTAAACCTCTAAGCATGGTGCCTGCCCCGGGGAAAGGGGTTAGATGGTTTGAGAACTACTAGAGTGCTCACCTGTGAGGGCTGCCATAACAAGGGACCACAGATTGGGTGGGTTAAATGGCAGAAATGTACATCTCCCGGTTCTGGAGGCTGGAAGTCCAACATCAAGGTGTCAGCAGGGTTGGTTCCCTCTGAGACTGTGAGGGAAGAGTCTGTTCCCGGACTCTCTCCTCGGCTGGTAGACGGCTGGTTTCTCCCTGCGTCTTCACATCCTCTTCCCTTTATGCATATTTGTGCTCAAATTTCTAGTTTTTCTAAGTACACCAGTCATCCTGGATTGCCCACCCTAAAGAACTCACTTTAACCTCATTCCTTCTGAAATGATCCTATCTCCAGGTAAGGCCACAATCTGAGGTACTGGGGACTCCAACACATAAATAAGGTTGAGGGCAGGTGGGCACTCTAATCAACCCGCTGCCAAGGGGCTGGTGTCACTGCACCGCAGTCAGAGAGCTTGCTGCAGGGACAGGGGGCTGGGGGACTGGCCAAGCAAATAGATAAGACAAACTGAGCCTGAAATCTGGCTGGAGACCAAGTCCTCAAGGGCTCTAAGTGCTGATGAGGACAACGGGGATGCACAGAGAATAAGCCCCTTGCCCAGTGCTGTCTGAAGTCTACCAGGGAGGTTGGGTGAGGACATCCTAAGACTTGAAGAAACAAAGAAGCCTCAGGGCTGAGCCAGAATTGGACTGACCCAGCCATGGAGGGGAGGGGCCACCACGGAGGCCAAGGAAGTGCTCCTGCTCCCTCTGAGTCTATTAAGTCCCTTCAGGGGCATTAACTCATTTGGGCTGCAGCTTCGTCGTGCAGTACCATGCAGACGTTGCCAGAGTACCAACCCTTCAGGAATCCTCTAGAGCAATGGCATGAGGGCATTCAAGCCGGATCCTGCCCTCTGGGGGTTATGATCTGATAGAAGGCAAATGCGTGTGTGAAAAAATAAAACATGGAATCAGAACTGATGGGTCTCAAGAGAAAATCAGATAGAATAATAGGAGGGTTCAGGAAAAGGCAGCATATGCATCTCTGGGGGTGCAGTAATATATTATCACAAATAGCTCTGAGGCTAGAAGTCCAAAGTCAATGGTTCCACTGGGTGAGTTCCCCTGGGACGCTCTGAGGGAGAACGTGTCTGGGCCTTCTCCTGATTTCCAGTGGCTCCTGACATCCCCGTGCTCCTTGGTTTGTAGACATATCGTTTCAGTCTCTGCCTCCATCCTCACACAGCCTCTCCTCTGTGAGTCTTCTCCTTTTTTGTTTTAAAAATACCCATCATTGGATTTGGGGCCTGCCCTGATCCAGGATGATCTCACCTCAAAATTCTTACCTTAATTACTTCTGCAAAGATTCTATTTCCAGATGAGATCACTTGCACAGGTACTGTAGGTTAGGACTTAGACATATGTTTCTGAGGGACATAGTTCAAGCCATTGTAGGCAATTAACCTCATGAGAGAAACAGGGGAGGATTTGGGGGTGAGGGTCAGGGGGCATTCTAAGCTGGGCCTTGTGAGGAGAGGCAGGATTGGGCCTTTGGAGAAGAGTGGAAAGGACGTTTCAGTAGAGGGACAAAAGGGATGAAGGCCCAGAGACGCAAAGCACCCTTCACCCACAGAAGACAGCAGCCGTAGCAGAGGAGGGCTGGATGGGATTTGGTATCTGCCCGTCCCATCCTTTCTGCTCCATAAGCTACTCCCGTCATCCCCATTATCATGGCCATGACCGACACTGAGTTAAGCAACACAACAGAAATGTTGAATGAGGAATGCCCATCCCCTCCATTCCCCGCAGAGCAATTCCAGCTTGGCCTACTCCTGAGTTATTTCACTCCAATTCACTTACAAACATGTGTGCACCATCAAAAGCATCCAAGAGATCAGCATGACCCAGGAGTAAGCATCTTCCTGCACCTCAACTTTGGTGATTTGAGAGTGAAAAAGTACTCTCTTTATTATGAAGACAAACCCTGGTATAGTAAGAAGGAGACTTCAGTGGCGACATGGGATGATAAGTAAGAAGGGAATGATAATTCCCACTTCTCAGGTTTATGGTTAGTTGCAAAGAAGATCAATTTGTAAAATGTGTAACAGAGAGTCTGATCTAGGGGATGGCCCCAGTAATGGTAGAGAGGGGAAAACAGAGGACTTGGGAGACTCTCTTAGACTCTCGTTGTATCTCTTCACTAGAAAGATTTTAGGAAGACTGGCCCAAAGAAAGGCACCATAGGGTACAGGGATGGAAAGACACAGTGTGACCTCATCATGGAAGGGCTTAAACATCAGCCTGAGGAATTTCTACTTATCCTGTAGCTAATGGGAAGCTGATGTCACAAAAATCAGTGAACTCAATGTCTTGTACCAGATTAATATAATGCAAAGAGTTAACAATCGGTGCAGTTGTGCCATGTCTTTCACTGATATATTACATGCCACTTTTTCTGCTCTTTGCAGAGTAGTCTAGAGCCTTGCAGAATGTAGTATTATTATCTAGCTAATTGTAGACACACATTTCATTTGCCACCAAAAAATAAGGCTCACATAGTATTTAGAAAAGTTGTGTTTGCAAAATGAGCCACCCATCCTGGCTGGCAAGATAATCCTTTTCAGCCAGTCATTTTGTTGCTAGTCATTTTGTCGCCCACTTGTGCTCTTACTGTTCAAATTTGTTAATTTCTGTTTTTAAAACCCACATTGAGTCAGACTGAGTTAACTCTGTCGTGGGCATTTCCATTGCTCAACACAGAGCTTCTTAGCAACACCAGAGGTGGGACTTTTGGCAAATGCTGTTTATCCACCTTTGAAATTAGACATTCATTGCAAATGCATTTAAAATGAAATTCCTGTAAAAAGCTTTTATTTTCAGTGATAGTTTTTGCCTTTTTTGTTTCACTTGCCCATAACTTTCTGGAAATTTCTACTTTGAGCTGAATTTTCTCATAATTGTTTTCAGTATAAGTTTGCTTTGTTTTTTATTAATGGAAAGTTTAAGGGGAAAAATCCCTTTGGTAACTTTTGAGTTATGAGATTATTTTTTAAAATACACTTTTTCCAAGTAAAAGAAACCTTTGAACATTTTTTTAAAATCGAAATCTTTGCATTTGAGGACTCTAGTGGACTCCAGGCAGTGGTTCCCAGTATCGTCTTCACTTTGGAACACCTTGACAAACTTTTAAAATACTGATGCCTGAGTCAAAGATTCCAAAGCAACTGGACAGGGTCCAACCCAGGCCTTGGGATCATTGGGAGCTCCCCAGGTGATTCTCATGTTCCAGATTCACTGAGTAGTATCCTTGGACACAACCACCCCCAATATCCAAGCTCTAAAAAGGATACAGAGGTCTTGGAGGGTGCAGAAGGGAAAATCAATTCTTACTGGGAATAATTTTCTTTCCTTAAAGAGAAAAATAGTTGGCCGGGCACAGTGGCTCACGCCGGGATTCCAAGCACTTTGGAAGCTGAGGCAGGCAGATCACGAGGTCAAGAGATCGAGCATCCTGGCCAACCTAGTGAAACCCCGTCTCTGCTAAAAATACAAAAAATTAGCCAGGCATGGTGGTGCACACCTGTAGTCCCAGCTATGGGAGGCTGAGGAAGGAGAATCACTTGAACCTGGGAGGTGGAGGTTACAGTGAGCCGAGATTGTGCCACTGTACTCCAGCCTGGAGACTGAGCGAGACTCCATCAAAACAAAAAAAAAAAAGAAAGAAAAAAACAGTTATACTTTTTACTATGTGAAATATACAGCTCTGAGAAAGATATGAAAAAAATTTGACTCACAAGTCTTTATATAACCCACACCCAACTAGTCAACTATCATCAGGCCCATCACTTTCTGTTCCTTAGGGAAAGATTCCCTTTTCACCACCACTCATAGTGAGGAACCTCCTGCCTGGCTTTGGACAAAGGGTTTCTCTGTATTCTTGTGGCCATTAAAGAAAAAGAGAGAAACTCTGGGGAACCAGCCATTGTCCTGGTTCTGTGGCCACCTTTTCCCATCATTGGGGGTCTTTTCCTGAGCTTTTGTAAAAGTTTTAAAGAAATTCCTCTACCAAGGGCAGCTAGGATAGAGTTCCAGAATGGAAGTATGACTTCCAAAATGAACCACAGAGAAAACCATCCTCACTACCACAGAGGAAATACGTCCTCCCTCCCCATCTGGGTAGAGCCTGGTACATAAAGTCCCAGAAACCAGAAGGTAACTCTCCCTCCTCCTCCCTTCTGAGTCTTGGGGCTCATGGATCCCCTGCCCTTTAGTGACATTTCATCACCGTCAGCTGCAGAGCCATAGCCAAGCATGCTTCATGCTCCAAGATGGACCATACCAGAATTCATCTGGTCTATGAGCCTTTACTGAATGCCAGCTACATGCGAGCCCTGTGGAGACAGTATCAACATTAATAGGACCCAGCCTCTGCCCTCCTGGAAAGACAGTCAAGCAGACCACCACAGGGGACACCCTTGTTCGAGGACCAGAGTGTCTGAAAGTCACAGGAAAGTTTTTTTGATCACTATGAAAGTTTAACACTTTCACTGTAAAATAACTCAGCAATTTTATACCAAAGCAATAGTATCATGGAGTAGATTCCAGCATAGACAAATGTGAGTTGCAAATTTGTTGTAAATATGGGGAGAAAATTTAAAACTAAGCAAATTTTATCTACCAGGTTAAACTGGTCTGTGAATTGGGAAGAGACTGCCATTCTTGTGTTTCGCAGCAGAACACTGCAGACCAGCTGAGGGACACCAGGCAGGGTTCCCAGGAAGACATCTGAGGACCCTGTGCTCTTAGTCACACTCATGCCAAGCAGGTCCCTTCATCACCATAGAAGAAACTCAGGCTGCTGTGTGATTGTGTGTCTCAGACATGGCTCCTTTGTCAGGAGAAAAAGTGGTTTCCCTGTTAAGAAAAAGCAGTACAGGAAATGTTTACATATTTTACTAATTTAATGAGCTCTGAGTAAAATGTATAAATCTTGGCATCCAGGGACCATTGCAGAAATTCACGCAAGCTCTTGGAATCTGCCTTCTTTAAAGTTTTCAATCCTATCATGACCAAAACACAACAAACAAAAGTGTGCAGGAAGGCAGATTAACTATAGGGCTGAAAACCTGCAGGAAGCTGTCCCACTCAGGACTCTCGGGGACCTAGGCAGCATCCCCCAGTCTCCTCATGTTGACTTCTGCCCATGGGATGCAGTGTCTCCGGGATTTGATGTTTTCATCTGGCCATTTTTGCTGACAATTCCACTTTCAGGACTGTGAAGTTAACGTCTCCCTGTTTGTTCCTGGGTTAGGCTTTCCATATTTCCTTTTTAAAATCCTGTCTTCTCTCATCCATGGCCATCAGGAGCACTTCACCTCCTGCTGTGATGGCTCCAGCCCTTCTTGGGGAAGGCCGTGGGAAGTCTCCCCTCTGGCTGGCTTCAAAAGCTTCTCCCATAAAAGTTGAGCAAAGGTCTTTGTCAGACTTATTTGGAAAAAGGCTCCTCAGACATGAGTAGTGAATAAACTCTAGAAAACAATCTGTTGAGTTTGTAAATTAATACATGTTTTTGGACTTAATGCAAACATTCTCAATCCCTATTCTCAGATGTCCTAGTTATCTGCAGAATTCCCCTTCAGTTAGGAAGTAGGTTTTTCATGTCTATCTGATAACCTGGCTTTTTATTTGAAATGCCTCCAATGAGAGAAAACAGGAACTAAGTGGCTTTCATTTAAGGAAGCAAAACTCCTATCTGCCTATCACATTCTAGAGAGTTTAAAAATGAGAAGAAGGAAAAGAGCCATCAAAAAAATGTAATTTCCTCTTTGACAATTATTTCTGAATAGGAACTTGAGCAATCACACTCGAGAAGGTGAGGTTTTTGTCCCACTTAAGTTGCTCAGAAGTGTGCAAACCGATGCCCTCCTGATGCTGTGGAGCTGGCCCAGAGCTTTGTGTGGTCCCTGGATGCAAAGATTTGAGTTTCTGTCACTCCCGCCAGCTCCAGACTTCCTGGAGCTTTCCTGGTCTCTGCCTTTAGCGATTCTGACTTGAGTCTGACTTGAGAGTCTATTGCTTTCAAACCACCTGCCTGTCCCTTCCTTTTGTCTGTATCTGTCACATTGTAGGATGGTCCACAAGGCAGAGAACTGATACCAACCCCTGACAGAGAAACAAAGGCAGGCATACTTCTGGTCAACTTAAAAGTATATATATGTATGCATATATGTGTATTCATATATTCATATGTATATTTATAACTTGAATTGTGTCTCCCCAAATTTCCTGTTGGAAGCCCTAGCCCTCAGCACCTCCAAATGTGACAGTGTTCGGAGGGAGGCTCTTAAAGAGGTGGTGAAGTTAAAGTGAGGCAGTTAGAGAGAGTCCTACTCCAGTGCAACTGGCGCCCCTATAAGAGGGAATGTGGTCACAAGAGACCCCAGGAATGTTCACACAGAGGGAAGACTAAGGTGGGGTGCAGTGAGAAGATGGCCGTCTGCAAGCTGAGGAGAGAGGCCTTGGAGAAAGCAACCCTGCCCACACCTTGGTCACTCCTAGACCCCAGGACTGGAAGGAACACATTCCTATTGTTTAAGCCACCCAGTCTGTGGTATTTTGTTATGGCAGCCCCAGCAGACGCATGTGTGCATTTGTGTGTGTGTGTGTGTGTGTGTGCAATATGAGGAACTGATAAAAGTAGGAGTGGTTAGTCATGAGGCAAAGCTTCCTCCCTGAATTAATTCTAGATCACTGAATCACCTGGCTGTTGCCCAGCAGAAGCCCCTTGTCTACACTGTTGAATGAAACATGCCACCCCTCTTGACTCCATTCTGAACGGTGTGACAGGGCCCTTTCTGGTCACAGCCTGACACACGTTCCACAGCATCCTCCTGGGAACCTCGGCTCCCTCCTTTGTAATGAAGGACCATGAACATTTCCAGAAGAGCTAAATGTGAATCCCAAATCCCAACTGTTAGTTTTGAGACATGTCTGTTGACAGCAGCTAATAACTTGGAAAACTGAAAGGATGAGATAGGAACGTGAAACATGCCTTGAGTTTGGGAGCCATGGCCATTTTCCAACTTGCTTAATACCCAGTAAAGCTCCATGCACATTGTGGGGACTCAAAAGTATTTCTTGACTGAGTACAAATAATAATGCAATTAAGTTTCCAGAAATATCTCAGTTCAACTCCTTGAGTACCCAAAGAATGTCAGACTTTTTTGGAATTTCTGAAAGTTCTACCCAAAGTTCTGGATACTCCACCTTTTAGTTTTGCATCCTGAAATTTCCCTTATATGTCATTTTTATCCATAAGCACCGATTTTTGTAGCATCCACCACTGATTGATTTTTATTATCTTAAACACACTAAAAAATGCATCATGGGCTCACTGTGAGAAATACTATATCAGTAGCTCACTGAGATGCTTTAAAATAAAGCCTGATTGTTTCCACTGAGAACGAGACTAAATCAGTGCTTTTTAAAGTTGCATTTGCGATGCATTGCAATGTTACCTTGAGGGTACATGTGTAAAAGTCATGGTAACAATTTATGGAGTCACTATTTGTTTCAGGCATCTATTGCTGAATAATAACCACCCCAAAAACTCAGTCTCCTAAAACAACATCAGTTTCTGATTTAGCAGGATTCTATGGGTTGGCTGGGCAGTTCTACTGTTGGTTTCACACAGGCTAACTCAGATGACAACATTCAGGATTGCCCAAGACGGCCTTACACACACGTCTGAGAGTTGGTGTTGGCTGTGGGCTGGGCACCTTGTCTCTCCTCCACGTGGTCGCTCATCCTCTAGGAAGCTTGTATGGTTTCCTCACGTGGCTATCTCAGGGCTGCATTCAAGAGGGCAAAGGTGGAAACTTTGAGGCCATTGAAACACAGTATCCTTTTTTCTGCATTCTATAAGTCATGAGGGCAGCCTCACATCACGTGGGGAAGTAGACTCCGTGTCTTGATAGAAGTCGCCGCAAAGAATTATGGCCACATTTCATTAACCACAAGATTGCAGCAGATTCTAAGTCACCTCAGCTCTCTCACGTTGTGGGTGAGAACGGGTAAGTTAGGGAAGTAGTGCTCCTGAGATGACACTGCTCAATGGAGGGAAGCTGAGGCTCAGCTTCCCACCCAGGTGGAGAACGTACCTGCTGCTTCTAAGATTGCACAGTGCCAGTGGTTACAGTGGAAAAGGATCCCATCATAAAACTGACAGATCAGTTGACCCCAAAAACTGTGGCTGAGATCACTGGTTGAGCTGCATGTTGGAATTCTCTGGAGAATTTTTTTAAATCCTGAAATCCCATCTCCAGAAATTTCCATTTTATTGGTAAAAGATTAGGCATGGGCATTGATTATTCTTAAAAAGCTTCCCAGGGAATTCTCATGTGCAGCCAAGTTTGAGAAGGGCTGACATTTAAACTTGAAACTGCCTTTTCTCAATTGGCAGAGAGATTCAACTAATGCCTTATTTACTCTGTTGACCTGGTCATCTGTGCATCGTAAACATGTGTCATGCAAGGATAATGTTATACATACACACACACACACACACACACACACCCCGACTGTGCTTGTAGGTGGTGGTGAAGGAAGCTCACCCTCAAGTTAATTTAGGGATCTTCCAAGGGACATTTGTGGAGAGCTGAGCTCTCTCACCAAAAACAGACGCCCTGTGGACATACAGCTGTCTCTTAGGTTCAAGACAAGCTTGTGCACCTGGTGGTCTATTTGGCTTCCTTAATCCAGGCCATTGGAAGTGAGTCATCAACAGGGAAATACCACTTACTTGAAAAAATTAAGTAAAATTAGCAAAGCCTCTGTTGAGTTAGATCTCAGGGCTCCAACTAAGTGGGCCAAGCGGTAGATGCCTTATCTCTGTTTAGCCACCTAGTAAAAGGTCTTGGGCTTATTCTCAACAGAAAAGTGTAAACGATTCCTTTGGAGTAGCCCTCAGCTTTTGTCTGGGAAAACAAGGTTGAGCATAGCAATCAGAAGCAGAAGTGTGTCCAAACATCCAAAAAAGCAGAAGTCCAGCTTCGGGCTGGGTGTCTGTTTTACTCATTCTTAAAAATGGATATTTGTGTACTTCATACTGTGTGCTCCAGGCTTGTCTTGGGGTTTAAGAATGAATTTCTTCAATTTAAGGTCCTGCAGTCTAATTTGAACGGGCAAGATAGAAAGATAGAATGTGAAAGCTAGCAAAGAATCGTGGAATAACCTAGTGATTATAAAAATGCCATTAAATAAATTGTTCCAAAGCCAGAAAGCAGGAATATATGAAATGTATTTTACTTTTTACTTTTTTATGATACAGCAGGTCCTCAAATAACATCATTTTGTTCAATGTCATTTCATTGTCACATGGATGAAGAAAAACAATGTCTTCCTGGCTGGGGTCACTCTCGGTGTGGAATTTCCGTGCTCTCCCAACGTCCACATGGGTCTCCTCTGGGTGCTCTGGTTTCCTCCCACATCCCAAAGCTGTGCTGTTAGGTGTGTCTACATCTCCCAGGGTGAGTGAGCTTGGGTGCGTGTGTGAGTGTGCCCTGAGATGGGGTGGCAGCTGAGCCGCCAGGATAGTCTCTTGTCACCCCAGGCCCTGAAGTGGAATGAGCAGGTAAATAATGATTGTCTTTGTTTTTATTCATCTTTCCTAAATGTATGTATAGCTCACACTTATTTCAATGTTTAATATTTGAAGTGTTCTGGGTCTTTATTTAGAAGTTCGGTGATCCTTTTGTGACCAGAAATACGCCACAGGAACTTGACTGTTATTTATATCATCAGTTAGCCTATGGGAAAATTGTTTTCGTTATATGTTGATTCGCTTAGAGTCACAGTTTCCAAGAACCTATGGATGACATTAAATGAGGTCTTACTGTGCTTTCAGTCATCCTTCAGAGTGTGGCCCTCAGACCAGCTGCATCAGCGTCACTGGGTACTCCACAAATGCACATTTTCAGGCCTCTCCCGAGACCTGCTGAATCAGACGCTCCAAGGTGGAGGCCACAGTCTGGGTTTGAATGAACTTCCAGGTGATTCTGATACACGATCAAGTTGGAGCAGCACTGCACTGCACTGCACATTTGAGAAATGGTTGCTGTTTGAGATTTAGGGAAGATCTCACAAAGGCTACAACTCAGAGAAAGGGCTTCTGGGCTCAGTTTTCCAGTTAACATATGCAAACTTAGGAAAGATACGGAAAATTTTAAAAATATGTATCATAGCTGGGCACGGTGGCTCACGCCTGTAATCCCAGCACTTTGGGAGGCCGAGGCAGATGGATCATGAGGTCAGGAGTTCAAGACCAGCCTGGCCAAGATGGTGAAATCTCGTCTGTACTAAAAATACAAAAATTAGCCAGGTGTGATGGCAGGTGCCTGTAATCCCAGCTACTTGGGAGGCTAAGGCAGAGAATTGCTTGAACCAGGATGCAGAGGTTGCAGTGAACCGAGATCACACCACTGCACTCCAGCCTGGGCAACAGAGCGAGACTCCATCTCAAAAACAAAAAATTATATATGTGTAAATAAATATACACACACATATATATATAATGCTTTCTAGTGTGTTGTATAATGTTTTATGACACAAAAGCAGAAGGAGAAATCTTATGATTCTTTTTTCTGTAAGAAGAGCCTAGGAGGCTGCATCAGGCTTGCAAAAATTACGTACCTTTCCCTTGCCCCTCTGCCCAAAGTCTTTTCACATAGAAGATGACACTAGCTTTAAACCTTTCCCCGGGACTGGTCCTAGAGTCTAAATCAGAACCAGTCTGGACTAGTGCATCAGGAAGGTTACAGTTGCCAGGAAAAGAAAGCACTCAACAGATCCAGCCACAAAGCATTAGGACTTGCTAAATGGTTGGTAGCTGAACCTGGGCGAAAAGGTGAAAATCAGATGTGAAGCCACCAATGAACACACTGCCCTGAGCACTGACAAGCCCGCTCTGGCCAGGTGAGAGTTTGTCTTCAGGGTGGAGACCCCTTTACTTCTTCCCCTGGCAGGAGCTGCATGCCTAGTGGCCACGCTCCCCAACCCCGAGGAGCAGGGGCCGCCTCAGGAGGGCATCACTGAAAGATTTTCTTAGGAGACACCAAATAAGGCACAGTATTTGAGAAGGAGACCACACACATTCAAAATAACAAATACTTTTCTTTTTTAAAATTTACACAGGGAGGTAAAAGCCCTGGATAATTTTTTTCATATGACAAATGAAAAAAAAGTGCTCAGTAAAAAAACCAAAGTCAACTACAGTAAATACATCTTTAAAAGGCATTTTAAAAGCATGGGGCCAACTAAACATTTTTCCACCATTTCTACTTTTTTGGTTCAGATTTTTACAAATGCCGCACATGAATTTTGTAGACTGCTAACAAAGAACCTCAGCTTTCATAGTTTTCTCTTTGTTTCTTCAAAAAAATTACCTACCACATCATATTGTAGTTAACTGATGTTCAGGGTTGCTGACATGCTTTTTTTGACATCATGTTTTCTTTGTGCAATTTTTCAGGCCAAAATATCAGCAGAAAGAAAAGATTCTTTGGTTCTTTTTTTTTTTTTCTTTGAGACAGAGTCTCGCTCTGTTGCCAGGCTGGAGTGCAATGGCATGATCTGGGCTCACTGCAACCTCTGCCTCCCGGGTTCAAGTGATTCACCTGCCTCAGCCTCCCGAGTAGATGGGACTACAGGCACGTGCCACCACGCCCAGATCATTTTTTGTTTATTTATTAGAGACAATGTTTCACCATGTTGGCCAGAATGGTCTCAAACTCCAGACCTCGTGATCTGCCCCGCTTTGGCCTCCCAAAGTGCTGGGATTACAGGCGTGAGCCACCACCCCCAGTCAGATTGTTTAATTCTTAAAGTGATAAACAGAGCTAAGCTGAAGCCCTACCTGGGTCCCACAGCACAGATAACGTAGCTAAGCTGAAGCCCTGCCGGGGTCCCATAGCAGTGATAACGCAGCTAAGGTGAGGCCATGCCTGGGTCCCATAGCAGTTTGCGTCATCAGCCATACAGCTTCTAATCACCTAATCTCAGGATGTCTTATTTTTAAGTCTTCATCTTGATCTCAATAAGTGGAGAAGGCAGTTTAAAAAGAACATTTTGTTTGAGACTTTCTTAGTTTTCAAGTCAGCTTTTGAAAACACAGAGTTCTTCAAATATTATTTTATGCTGAGCCTATTTTGTATTCCAACACAAAGATAAATTCATAATTGCAAAGATCTGAGGGAGCAAATCTGAAATGTCTGCTTCCACTCCTGCAGAAATGCAGGCATTTGTGGAGACAGCAAATTATTTTGCAAGATGCAATGATGTTTGACATTATTTCAGGGATGTCAGGGTCCCAGCAAACCTCTGAGAAGTTCCCTAGAAGGCAGCCCTTTTCCTGCCAGGAAAAATAAAATAAAATTAAAAATTAAAAAATGACCTTAAAGGACTGAACTGGATTTACTGTAGCTGAGACTGAGTCCTTGCCTGCATCTGTGAGCCCAGGGCCTGCGGAGAGGTGAGAATCTCTCTTCCAGGTATATCTTCCCCACCCACAGACTTTCCTAGAAGTTTCTTAGAGGAGAGGCAGGCAAGGAGTTTTATTGCTAATTCGCTATAACCAAAGTCACCGCATGAAAGACTCTGCAGGTTGGGTACTTTGCAGATTAGTGAATCCAAGACCGTCATTCAAAGTGAGCACCGACTCCCCAGCCCGCTGAGTCCTTTATGCTAAGTCCTCCTCTGCCTCCAGACAGTGAGGAGCATGGCTCTGGGGACGTTCATGTTCACATTTCCCAGAACAGACAGAACTAGGGAGTCTAAGGTGAGAACACTGGTAAGGCTTTGGTCCTTGGAGGTGAGAGCTGGACAGGTGTGGTCACGCCCTCCTGACAGATTCAGTGACAGAAGCTGCCACTCAAGTCCACCTAAGGAGAGACTTCCTCACTCACCACAGAGCTAGAAAGTCCATGTGTCTAATCCCTCAACATTGGTATTGACGTAAGCCGGTGGTGTGTGCAAGGAGAGCATATCCCCAGCTCAATCAAATTCTGCAACAACGGTCACTTGTTACAGCGTGACAAAGAGGTAGTCTTTCTCTATGAAACGCAAAGAGGCTAAGTGACAAAAAGTCTGAGTAACGAGTTGCAATACCAGCAAATGTATGGTGAGATTTAAATGTTTTATTTTATCACACAATTTTAGTAGTAATTAAAGTATAGCAAATGCCTACTGTATGCAAAATATGAGGCCAGGCACTTTTAAGAATAAAAGATGAAAATGTGTCCCTGCTTTCTGGAGACTCACAGTCTACTGGGGGTGGCCACTATACAGGGACAGGGAAGGGAGTTTAATTCAATCTAGAAAAATCCCTTCTTAAAGGAGATGGGACTTGGGCTAGATTCCGAGGTAAGGGCAGAATTCCAAAAGGCAGATGGGGTGAATGGCATTCCAGGAGGAGGGAACAATTTATCAAAGGCCTGGAGACTCAGAAGCCCACTTTTAGGGGATAACAATAGCCTGTGTGGCTAAAACATATGACAAGTGGGAGATGGGGAGGGGGGATAATCAGAGAAAAGGCTGGATTGCCCTTTTTTTAAAACAGAAATTGTAATTTGAGCTTTCTAGAAGATCAACCTATTAATCAGTCATTAGGTAGCCAGACACTGGGATGATGGAGAAGTCCTGAAGCAAATTGTGAACTCTTCGGGAAAATAATCTTCAATGCAGGAAACTGCTGACATTAATCTCATTACAGAATGCAGGACTCTGAATCACTGGGTGGTCCCAGGAAAAGAAAGGGAAAGTGAGTTCAAAATGAAGAGCCGGACTCTGATTCTTCAGCTGGTGTTTCCCAGGCAAGCTGGGTAAACAATGTGGGGAAAATGACTTCCATATTCTGGTTCACAACAGTCCAGACTGAAGTGGTAAATGAGCCTGGAAGTATGGGAAGGAACGATGGTGCTTCCAGTAACCCTCCAAAGCACACATGTACATAGCACAGAAGTCACAGTCCCCAGAACAGAACTCACTGTCCCTAGAGACTCAACACAAGAAAAGCAAAGCCAGTTCTTTGCAGAAAAATTGATTGTGACCAGGACCCAAGCGACGAAAGTCCCACCGTGAGAAGCATCTTTACAGATGTGGATTTCACCGGGGTTTCCTTCAGCCCAACCCAGCAAAAGCCATTGAAGTTCCTTTCCACATTCTGAAGACTGTTACCATGCAGGGTGATGTGAGCTTGCTTTTCAAAGAGATGTGTGGGAGACAAGAATATGGAAAAAGTGAAACTGACATTTCCAGCTTTTTTTCTAACTTTTGACATGACTGCTTCCAAATTTGGCACTGTATTTACAAATGTTTCTCCTAGTGTTTGGAAAATTGCAATCAAAATTACAGTGAGATTTTCAGAGGTGAGGGTGCAGCACCTGCCCTCCACAACTCTTTGCATAGTAGGGGCCATATGCAGGTGGGGCCACAGTCATGAAGGAGAACGCCTCCTC
This sequence comes from Colobus angolensis palliatus, assembly GCF_000951035.1. Taxonomy (NCBI): domain Eukaryota; kingdom Metazoa; phylum Chordata; class Mammalia; order Primates; family Cercopithecidae; genus Colobus; species Colobus angolensis. The sequence continues at coordinate 4,629,782 of NW_012116821.1, read as the reverse complement.
AGTCCCCCACCAGCACCAGCCAACAATGGTGGCCTTCCTTCAGTCACAAAATGTACCTATTCATTAGATGTTGACTGTCAAAATCTCCCAGGGACCCCAAAGGATGGCATCTCCCTCTGGGTTTTCCCAAGAGCCAAAACATATTTCTGCTTTAAAAAATGTAGGGACCCTAACTTTTTTCTGTTGCCATATTTGCTACTAACTTTTCATCCTAGATAGTTTGGCACCTTCCCTGGTTGCTTAACTAGGCATGGTAGGTCCCAGAAGGAAAAGGAAAGTTCGTCAATGTAACCATTTCTGCAGGTCATCAAACCATTCATCTTATGTATTTTTAAAAGATGCTGAGGCTGGGCCCAGTGGCTCACACCTGCAATCCCAGCACTTTGGGAGGCCAAGGCAGGTGGATCACCTGAGGTCAGGAGTTCGAGACCGGCCTGGCCAACATGGTGAAACCCCATCTCTACTGAAAATACAAAAATTAGCTGGGCGTGGTTGCACATGCCTGTAATCCCAGCTACTCAGGAGGCTGAGGCAGGAGAATCGCTTGAACCCAGGAGGCAGAGATTATAGTGAGAAGCAATCTCGCCATTACACTCCAGCCTGGGCAACAAGAGTGAAACTCCGTCTCAAAAATAAAAGATGTAAATTGTGTTTATTTATTATTATTAATGAAACTGACAAAAGGAAATTCGTTTCAGGAGCTTGACCTAAATCTAACTCTCTGCTAGGTAAGCACTCCCCATAAAAATCTACCTGGGTTGTTCAGATATAAGTTGATATACGAGGTCTCAACATCTTGTCTCTGTTTCTAAATGATCCATTTGAAGGGTTATCTCTAAGTGGAAGAATACAGAGAGCTCTGGACTTAGGATCCAAACATAGGACCAAGGCTTAAACACGGCTGAGTGACGGTGGGCAAGTTAACTGACCCCGGGGAGTCCCAGTTGTCTCACCTATAAAACAGGGAGGAGGACATACTTCAGAGTGCTGTATTGCTAATTACATGAGATAAAGTCTTTAAAAATAACTAGCGCATATGCAAGTTTTCAGTAAGACTCACCTTCTCCCACTCTTAGAATGGTAGATGCAGAGCTAGTGACAGATGCCAAGATAGATGGTTTTTAAAAAGAACATTAACCACTGGGATGATGCCAGCACTGAAGTCATTTCATTGTTTGGTGTTTTGGGGGTGATGGTAGATGAATCTGAAATGAATGAATGGTAGATGAATCTGAAATGGTAGATGAATCTGAAATGGTAGAGGAATCTGAAAGTTGTATCTCCCAGGATAGAACTGGGATTTAAATGGAAACTTTTGGAAGGTGGGCTCCATTTTTACATAACCAGGAGCCTTCACCTGATTAGGGAGTGGCTTTCTCAGGAGTGG